>NW_008796188.1:534860-538455 GCF_000699145.1 Aptenodytes forsteri | reverse complement strand
TGGGAGATGGTGGGAGATGGTCTGAGATGGTGGGAGATGGGAGATGGGGGATGGTGGGAGATGGTTGGAGACAGAAGATGGGCAATTATGTGAGATGGGACATGATGGGAGATGGGAGATGATGGGGAGTTGGGTGCTGGGTGATGGACGCTGGGAGATCGGGAGCAGGGATATGGATGCTGGGAGCTAGGTGCTGGGCACTGGGAGCTGGGGTGTTGGGAGCTGGGTGCGGGGATGCTGGGTGCTCGGGTGCTGGAGAGCTGAGTGCTGGGCGCTGGGACCTGCGGTTCTAGGACCTAGGATGCTGGGGAGCTGGGTGCTGGGCACTGGGCGGCCGTGGCTGTGGGAAGCGGGTGTGAAAGCTGCGCCGGTACCGGGGATGTTTCACATCAGCTTCGGCCTGAAGAGAGAAAGGGAGCAAAGCAAACCGCACCAGGTGACAGCGGGGCTACGGGCTGGGCTTTCGGGTGCCCTGGGGACAGCACCAGGGGACACGAGGGCACCCAAGGGCATCCAACAGCAGCATGGAGGCAGGGCAGGCAGCCTCTCCCCAGGCAGGGCTGCACATCCCAGCCACGCCACCGGCTCCCCGGCCACGGCACTGCCCACGGCTCCCTTCTGCCTGCACCGATGCTGGGAGAGGCACGTCTGGGAGCTGGGTCTGGGGTTGGGGCCGGGTCTGGGGTTGCAAGGGCTGTTTGCAGACCTCGGTCGCCAGCGTTGGGCTCCCTTGGGCTCCCTTCCCTCCACCTCTGCCCCAGCTGCTGAAGGTTTTGCTCAAGCTCAGGCCGGTCCCAACAAGCAGCTCCCTGCCCCATCCAGCCCAGCAGCCGCCCTGCTTCATCCAGGGCAGCGCTATCCCGGGGTTCTGGCGTGATAACCCCCCCTCCGACTGCAAATCCAGACCCAAAACTGCTCTGGAAGGAGACACCCCCCCACGTCACCGGTTTAAATCCAGCCTGAGGCACGTCTTCCCCCTGCAAAGCCTGCCCAGAGGCTGGGGGCAAACCCAGCCGGGTCTGCCAACCCGCGGGCGGCCGGTTCTGCAAGATCAGGGTTGTAAAACGGACATCTGATGTTCCCAAAATATCCCTGAGAGGTGTGGAAAGGTCCGCGGCACCCAGGCTTTCGGGTGCCACGAAGGGCAGGAGGACCCACGGGTGGCAGACGGGGCAATGGCTGTGCCCAGACCCGGCTGGTCCCCGGCTGGTCATGCTCAGCCGGACACCCCGGGGTGCGGAGGAGGCTAAAACGGGGCTGGAAAACACCCAAATACATGGAGAAGAAAAAAAAAAAAAATCAATCTGGGGCTATAAACCAGAAAAACCTCCAGCACCAGCAGCTCGGGGATCAGCCTGTCCCTGCGCGGGGTTGGCTGCCAAATCCTCCAGCTCCTCCGTGCAGCCTTGAGCCCCCGGCACCGCCGGGACCTTGAGCCCAGCCTGTCCCTCCAGCCCGGGGAACGCGAAGCAGCTCGGGACGGGACTGCCGGCGTTTTCATGGCGCACGGAGCACCCGGGGGAGCGGGACTGCCTCCTTACAGCAACCCCGTGGGCTACCAGGGCCTAAATATAATCTCACGCAGCGACCTCGCCCGTCGCTCCTGCCGGTAAATGCGTTGCGTGTAAAGTGACCGAGGGGACGGAGCTGGGCGCTGGCTGACTCGGCACACGCGTGTGTGTGTGTGTGTGTGTGCGCGGCTCAGCTGTGCCGGGACGGCTATGGGCTGAAAGATAAGTTCAACACCCCGGGAGGTTATCGGCACGCCAGGCGGTTGCCCTGCTGCTGCAAACCCCTCCGTGCCTCCACCTTGCGCTCTGCTTCGGGCGACAGCAGGCAAGGGAAGGGCAGGAGCAGGCGGGGGGGGGGGCCCACGACCACAACCCACCCAGCCGTGACCGAGGGGGGCTGTTGTCGGGTTCCGACCCTCCGAAGGCACAAAAACCCGGGAAATGGGACAGGCAGGGAGTCAAACCCGCGCTGCGCTACTTGGGGACTGCTGTGTCCTTGAGTTGCCAGTGCCGTAGCTGCCAAGCCCATGCTCCCAACACAGAAAACCCCACAAAAAAGGGGGGGTCCTCCGGCTTGTAGGGGTGGGCCGGCACCGGGGGCGCACCCGACCGCTCGCTGCGAGCTCAGGGTGTGCCGAGGGGGTGCGAGGAGCAACGACTGTGGCCAGGGAGCATCCCAGGGAGCGTGGCTCTGCCTCCCTCCTGTCGTCCCCCCCCCAAGATCCCAACATCTCCCAGGCAGGGAGGGGACAAGGACAAAACCCTCCAGAGGAGGCGAGGGGCTGTGCCAGGGCCCCTCCTGCTCCCTGGCACCGTGTCAGCCATTGCCACTGCCGCCGCAGACCGGGGCAAGCCCGGGCCTCTCGCTGGCTGCCGGCCCTGCCTGCACCTCCTGGCACGGCCTGGTGCTGCCTCCCCGGCACGGTGCCCGTCGGGGACGGGGAGAGTCCCAGAGGGGCTGGGGGCACCCGGTGCCACGCCAGGGGTGACACCGGGGGGCTCCCTCCCCGGTGTGTGGCACCAATGTCACCAGCCTCGTTCACAGCTCCCCTGGGTCTCTCCAAAGGGGGTTTCTGCCCCCCATTGTCCCCCAAATCTACAGCAGGGTTGTACTGGGACAGACAGAGGGCGAGAGGTGGATCTGTCCCCCTCCTCCCCGCCCAAATCCCAGGATTTGGCCCATTTTACAGCTCCCCGTCCCCTTTTCCGTTCAGGAACAGCCAGGCCACTTCCAACGCCAGCCCTCCAGACGGAAAACGTTCAGCACAATTAACCCCCACTCACTAAAATCATAACCAACGTGTGTGGGGGGGGTGATTTTGGGGTTTGCCAGCCCAGAAAAAAACCTCTTTGTCTTTTTGTAAGAGCAGAACTAGATTCTAAAAGCTTCAAGCGGCTGCGCAGGCCGATTCCCTGCGCCGTTCCTCCCAAAATCACACAGGGACATGGCCCGGGCCCAGCCTGCCCCACGCTTCCCTCCAAGAAAGGAAAGTCCGAGACACCTGCCTTCGTATAGAAAGCCTTTTTTTCCTGCCTTCATGCAAAATGTATTGCTTACTTTTGCCTTTTATGTGTCCCGATCCCCGAAATACACATTATTCCCCTACATACTTGCAGACTGAAAACCTCGTCCGCGACACCCACAGCTCAGCCAGCGAGGCCGCTCGCAAGGAGCATTGCCAGCGCCAGGGGCAGGAACGGAGGCTTTGGGAAAAATCCGAGGGAGACACTCGGAAAAGCTCCTCATCGACTTTGCTTTTTGGGTCGCTCCTCTCCTCGAGATCCAAGATGGAGCCTCGGCTCACCCCGGGAAGGGGAGGCAGAGCCAGAATTGGGCAGAGAGGCCATTTGGGGTGAGACCCACCACCTCCTTCAGCTCGCACCGCGCCGGCCCGAGGGGCCGCGTTCCCCACGGGGAGACCTGGCTGCTAATCGCGACCCGTGCCTGCTAACTGCCATCCAGGCGCGGTCCTGGAGGAGGGGAGAGGCATTAAAGAGTTAAGCGCCCGGCGGCTGAAGCAGAAGGCCGGGCCTAGAGCCGGGCACCCCCCCTCCGAGGCAGGCACCTTTCTGGGGCCGCCCCC
>NW_008796188.1:530262-533716 GCF_000699145.1 Aptenodytes forsteri | reverse complement strand
CTCCGGCCTCACCTGTAGTGCTGGGGGGGGGTGGTGTGTGTAACATTTTTCTAGCAAAACCCGCGTTAAACGGTATTTGAACGTTGCTCGACAGCAGCAGCCCGAGCTCCCTGCAGGGCTGGTTTGCGACGGACCCCCGGTAGGAGCAAAGTGAGGAGGAACAGCGCAGGTTTATACTGAAAGTGAAATTTGGGTTAGAAAACACGTTTCCTGGAAGGGTGAAAGCTGCTCGTTGTCCGCCGTGCCACAACACCCGTTTAATACACCGCGTCGGGGGAAGAATGAGCCCTCGAATTTAATCCTTTGTTTCACACGTTTCAGCCGAACCACGGCCGGATCCGCAGAGGGGGTTCGCCCTGGCTGGATCCAGTGGATTGCAGTTAATATGGCCTCCCCGCGCCTGCTGCCGGCTACCGAGGCAGCGGTTACCGCTGCGGCGCTTGGAGAGACTTAAAAACAAAAGCGTTCGCCTGTTGCCGGGGCCGAAGGGGTAACTTTTCAAGCTGATAATAAACTGGAGCGAACCTTGTCTTTGAGTTATAAATGCCACTCCTCTGGCTGGTGGAAACGAGGGCTGTGGAAGTAACCGGGTGGGTTTTTTTTTTCCTGTGCAAAGTCGGAAAAAAAGCCTGGTTTTTAAAAAAAAAAACAACACTTTTTTTTTTTTTTTTTAACTGGGTGCTGGGGAGTTTTTGAGCCGACAGCCCCTGCGCTCGGTTCCCCGATGAGGGGTGAGGCTTGGGGTAGCCGGTGAGCCTGGGTTGAGTTCCCGGTTGCGTTACGGGCCGAGTTTCTTTAAGTGAGTGACTCGGCCACGTTTTCTTCCCTCTGCGACAGGCAGATAATGCCGGCTCATCCCCTGGTATTAACTGGACTTGGTTTAGATGTAAAACAGTGAGATTTTGGAGGCTTCTGGTTTAAGTGCAGATTTTGCTGTCAAATGTGGACTCTTCCAGTTAAAAACCGGATTATTTTGCATTTATGCACTTGGTGGGTTTTTTTGAAGAAGGTGCTCTGTTGTTAGGCCTCTGCTGACAGTTTTGACTCCCACGTTGCTTTATTAGGTCTTGAACTCCAAAGCGTCGTATTTTTATAAATTGCTGCGTTACAAAAGCCGGGAGGTTGACCGTCGTGTGTGTGAATTGCTGCGTTACAAAAGCCGGGAGGTTGGCCGTCGTGTGTGTGTCTTTGCGTGCGCACGACAGCTGAAGATCTAATTTCAAGTTGATTTTGCCAAACTAATCGGGGTTACGCTTAGTTCAAGCCGCGTGCCTTGCACCTACCCGGGTTGTTAGAGGGGGGTTTTTTTGTAGGGTGGGAGCAGGAAGGGAGCGAACACGAAGGGCCCGATCCTAACAGCCAGGGTTTGATATGTTACAGATGGACCAAAAGCTGCCAGCTTTTCGGCGACGGCCTCATCGGCGAGCGCTGTAAAACCTCTTCCGCGTGCAGGGCTCGCCGTGCCGCAGATTCTCCTCTTCTTTTTTTTTTTTTTAACAAAACGCCGCTTACCTTGCGACGCACGGGAATCGCCAGGATATCCCCGACAGCTGTGTGAGTATATCCTCAGAACGTAAAGCTAACGAAATTAAATGTAATTAGTGCGAGTTAAGTCGTAGGCAGGACAACAGCGTTATTGTCAGCACCGTGTCCCGGCTTTATAAAACCTGGCACATCAAAGAGCCGGGTTTGACGGACTTCGGGACCTAATTGCCGGTGAGTACCGGCAACCCGCTCCTTGAAACTTCTTCAGACGGTGAGGGAAGGCGAGCTGCAGGTTCCCTTCGGCCGGTGTTAAGGGGCAGGATTCGGGTTTCACTTCACACCAACCCCGCTGCGGCATTAACGGGCTGTTAAGATGGACTACTTCCCTTTTTATTTTTTTTTTGTATTTTCTTGCAGCCGGCAGCGTTTTCAGGGAACTGCTCTGTCCTTACGCCGCTTACGCCCCTGCGTCGAAGCAGAATGGCTGTAACTGCAGGTGGGATATTTTAGTCCCCTTTTCTTTTGCGTTGGTGCAGTAATTTCTGCCTCTCCCCGGGACAGAAACGCCGTCCTTTCCTCAGCAAGTGGGACACCCTTGCGAGGGGAGGAACCGTGAAAGCCCTTGAGCCACGAGGGTCCCTCTACGCCCCGTGTTTCCGAGGCTGCTTGCCGCAGAGCCGGTGTCGGTGGTGTCCTCCCGGAGCCGGCGGAGCGGCGGGGAGCCTCTTCCTACGGCTCGGCCCCGCGGTCGGGATGGGCAGGAGCTCCCACAGGCAGATTTCTGCCGCCACGGGCTCCGCGCCGAGGTGCAGCCCGTTTGGGGAGATTGGAGGGGCGCTGCCGTGCCAGCGGCGTTCCTGGGCTCACCGGAGGAGCCGGAATAAAGGCCAGTTGGCTCAAACAACCCGGGAAAGACCGAGGCGGTGGTAGGGAGAGAAGGGATGTGCTTCAAAGGTTTGGCAGGCGCGGCTGCCTTGCCCGCCAGGGAGGTGCTTACTTACCCTCAACTAGTTAAGACAGCGCGCTGCCTTCATGTCAGGAGGGACTAATTGCTGCCTTTTGATATCACATCACAGCCAGCGCTGCGGCACCTTTATCTCTGGCGATCTCTAAGATTTTATTTGTTCCTCTCAAACAGTTGAGCCGCAGTCCAGCGCGGCTCTTCTGGACCGGCTCCGAGCCCGGCTCCAGGCAGAGCTCGCAGGGAGGCTCAGGCGGGCGAGCTCTCCCCTTGGCCGGGGAGGCGAAGCGCGGACGAGCTCTCTGGCCGTTACTGATCCACTCAGAGGTCTCAAAGGTCCCCGAGTGCCGTCGGTCCGTGTCTGCCAGGAGGCTCGGACGCGGGAGCTGGAGCGAGCCTTTGCGAGGAGACGTGCCGTTCCTAAACGCCTCCTGACGCGGGGATCGGGGGTAACCTGGTTCGTATGAAGACTCGTCTTCATTGAAACAGAACAGAATAAAGGAGGAAGAGTTGGTGGAGTCAAAGCAGGTCGGGGAGTTGATCGTTGCGGTACATTTAGGGGTTTTTTTTTAAAGTTCTATTTGTTAAAGCATTTGCAGGTGAAAGATTCATTGCTAGGAGTTAAATGTAACGAGTTTGGGGTAAGTAGAGGGAGGGCAAACCCCGTGAGCGCGCTAAGCTTGGTAAGGGCCATCACTGTAACAACCATTGTGCTACACTTTAATAATGTTTCCTAATAGTAAGTTTTTCACATGAAGCAGGTGCTGAGAACTACACTTCATGGTACCCCGCCGGGGTTAGTGCCGTCGGACACGCGCCTGCGGTCGTCCTGCCCCGGGAGAAAACGAAGATCACGGGCAGCGCGGATATGGGGAGGGAGTCGCTCGTTTGGGCAGAGAAATCGCTGGCAAGAAGCGCCCGGGATGAACGAGGAGGACTCGGGGTTCGGCGCTGCTCTTCCCAGCCAGCGAGATCCTGATTAACTCGTTACCTCTCGCTGTGCCTTGC
>NW_008796188.1:529934-530234 GCF_000699145.1 Aptenodytes forsteri | reverse complement strand
GCCTCCCTCCGCAGCCGCACCGGGCGCTGGCTCTGCCGAATGATGTCATGGCAGAGGGGAAGGGAGCGCGGGCGGCTACCGGCCTTTTGAGCAAGTAGCCCTCGAATAGTTTCCTTTTTCCCCCCCCCTCGATGCCAGCGTATGCCCCAGAGCGGATTGGCTTTTGCCAGGCTCGTGTTAAAAATCTGGCGCGCCCCTCAAAGCCGAGTCCCTCGGCCGCAGCCGCCTTAAACCCCCCGATTTTGTACAAACCCGCCCGCGCTGCCCACCCTGAGCCGAGCAGCGCCGGGGCCCCCTTTG
>NW_008796188.1:528988-529686 GCF_000699145.1 Aptenodytes forsteri | reverse complement strand
CCCAAAAAAAAAAACCCCACAGGCCCCGCAGCCGCCTGGAGCTTCTGCTTTTTCCTTCTTCTCCTCCTTCCCCTCTCAGGTACGGGGGAAACGAAAGGTTCAGCCGTCGCCTTCCACCCATCCCTCCTCGTCAGCCATTTCGGAGGCCAAGTGCTGACTACCAAAACTTTTCCCCGGGCTGCTCCAAAACTTTCAGCTTTTTCCCCCTCACTTGTAGCTTAAAGTACAATTTTAGGCAGTTTTTGCCCCGATTTCAGCAAACTGACCTGGGAGGAAAGAAGAGTTAAGTTTAACTGAGCCTTTAGGCAAACAAATACACTTTGGCTTATTAAGGCGTTAGAGGTGTGAGCGGTGTCCATTACACACGACGTTAAGAGCTGTTATTCCTCTTCCAGGTATTTTTAACTACTTCAACTCATTGAGCAGGATTAGAATTGAAAATACCGGGGGGGGGGATAACAAAAAGGGCTAAGTCGGAAATTACAGCTAATTTTAATCAACGGCACAGACCAGTTATAACATCGTGAAAATAATTCAAAACGTATTCCGGCCTGGAATGTCATTCTGAATATTTTCTAGAAATCACACCGAAACCGTTACAGTTACAAGTAATTAAATTTATTAGACCTCTGTACTTTTTTATAGTCAGTTTTGGCCAATTTACAGCTTTCCCGGGGATTTTTTTTTTTTTTTGGTTC
>NW_008796188.1:528206-528766 GCF_000699145.1 Aptenodytes forsteri | reverse complement strand
GTCACTCCCCCAGCTTGCAGGGGCCCTTCTCCTGCCCGGGCGGGTCCTTCTCCTTCAGCAGCTGCAGGTTCTCGGCTCGCAACCTGTCCACCTCCAGCTCCAGCTGCCGCACCCGCGCCGTCTCCGCCGTCTCCCCCCCGTGTTTTTTGCTCTCCATCCTCAGCCGGTTGTTCTCCTCCTCCATGCGGGAGAGGCACTTCTCCAGCTCCAGGTACTCCTTCACCAGCTCCTGCTTGCTCATGTTCTGCAGGCTCTCCACGTGGTACCGCTCGTAGGTCTCCGAGAAGTCCCTCTGCAGAAACTCGCTGCCGTCCCCCCCCATCCCGTCGCTGCCCCCGTCCTCCTCCGCCGCCTCCTCCAGGAAATCCTCCTCGCTCGTGTCGTCCGACTTGGCGGCCGCTCGCCGCGGGTACAGCCCGGTTTTCAGGTCGGGCTCCTCCTGGTCGTGGTCCTCCATCAGGAACTGCGTGGTGTTGTAGGGAGCCACCGGCTGCCCCTTGGCGAACATCTCGGCGCGCAGCCGGGAGGCGCGGAGGCTCTGCCGCTCGTCGAACTGCTGC
>NW_008796188.1:524912-525715 GCF_000699145.1 Aptenodytes forsteri | reverse complement strand
CCGGGGCCATGGTGCCGGCAGGCAGCCGGTCCATCTGCGCGCGGTAGTGAGAGGATCCCCCGGGATCCTGTTCGGGGCGCAGGGGCGATCCCACACCATGCTCCCCGTGGACGGCCGGTCCCTTTGCCATCCCCGCGGTGCTGGCGAGACCCTGAGAGTGACGGTGGCAATCGGCAGTGCGCAGTGGCTCCCCCTCCCTCGGGGCTGGGGTCCCGGCCTGCAGGAGACCCCGTGGCTGGGTGAGGCGTTTCCTTCGTCAATCCCGTGGCGCTTCCCCGGCTCGTGCTAAGCAGGATGGGGAAGGAGGGGTGGCGGCAGCCCGGCGGGGCCGTGGTGGCAAGGACGCGACGGTCACCTCTTCCTGCCCTGCCAGCGGCGCAGCAGCCACTGGGTGACGAAAGGCCAGGTGACGAGGAAGAGCAGGGTGCGCGGGGAGATGGTCGGGGGCCACGGGGACGCTGCCTGGCGAGGGGACAGAGAGAGGCGGTGTGGGGAGGGGGACAAAGGTGTCACCAGTGTGACCAAACATCCCCCCCAGCCCTCCACTGAAAGGCAGGCGGTGGCAGGCCACCGTCACGGCCCAACAGTCCTTGTCACGTCTGTCATCCTGGGGAGAACTTTCATCAGAACTGTTGTCCCTGGTGCCCGGACGCTGGGGACGCGTCCCCAGGGATGCTGTCGGGCAGCCAGGCCCCTCGGGGCGGGCAGCATGGGGGGTGGCAGGGCCACCACGCAGCGCTGCCTCCACCTCCAACTCACCTGCGCAGCAAGCGGCTGGCCAGGGTCGGCTGGGGCGCGGGCGC
>NW_008796188.1:517433-524895 GCF_000699145.1 Aptenodytes forsteri | reverse complement strand
TCAGCAGAGGGTTTGGGGTGCAGGTGGGGCTGGGCACTTCCCTTCCAGCCCCCGCGCCCCCATGAGAGGGAGGGAACGGGGAGAAGCGAGCCCGCTCAGGGCTCCTGCGAGGGATCCAAACGGTGCAGCCAGGCCGGGACCCCAGGGGCGATGGGAATGATGGGGGCAGCGGCTCCCTGCCTGCACTTCGGCTCCCTGCCTGCACCCGGGGGTGGATCAGATCAGCACCAGCCTCCGCCCTGCCGGGATGTGTCACCGAACCCCGAGGTCTCTCCACACCTGGCCCACCCCGGGCTGCCTGTTTGCAGGGACTGGAGCCAAGCCCTGCCGGCCTGGCCTACACCGGTGCAGGAATCGTGGCCCTGCCAGCCAGCGTCGGCGTGCGGTGGCTCCCCGCGCGGCACGGCGCTTACCTGCGCGGAGGCGAGCATCTCCAGCTCGCTCAGGCGCTCTAGCACTTGCCGCATGTCGTCCTGCAGGGCTCGGACAGTGCTGGCCACGTGGGCGTCCAGCTCCGCCAGCAGCCCCTGGGCGAGCTCGGGGGCGTTCCCAGCATCCCGCTCTCCCCCGGCGAGCCAGAGATCTGTGGGGCACAAAGATGGGTGCTGCTCAGAGGCGGCAGGGCAGGCACACAGCGCGTGCGGCAGTGCTGCCGGTCCGGATCGGGCAGGGCAGGCTGAGCACCACCTCACGCTCCCCGAGGACCCCCAGAGCTGGCACGGCCCACTCTGCGTGCTGTCGCCCAACAGCGAGCGACGGATCTCATCAGGTGCCTGCACCGCACCATGGGCTGCCCACGTGCCGCTGGCTCTGCCCGCACCGCAGTGCTCCAGGCAGAGCTGGGAGCCCCCAGCCCAGCAGCCCACCTCCCCCTCCACCAGCCGGCGCCGGGCCTGTCCCCGGGGACATGGGCCACCACGTCCCCCCAGCGCAGTGGTGGTGGCAGCGGGTGACCTCCGGCCCACCGATGCAGCGGGTGCGGCAGTGCACGTGGGTCACTGGTGGCAGCGGGTGACCTCCCCCCCACCGATGCAGCGGGTGCGGCAGTGCACGTGGGTCACCTTGCTTCACCCGGTGAAGGCGGGACGCCAAACGCCAGGCAGGATGCCTTGCCTGCACGGCTGCCTCCCTGCCAGGCCCTTGGGCTCAGTGGAGGCCCCAAACCAGCCTGGCTGCAGCCCGGCAAACACCCGGATAATCTGTGCTACGAACAGGAGACGGGCAGGGGCTCGCTGCCAGCCCCCACGCGTGCCAGCATGCCGGGGGACAGCCCAGCCCGGCTTTATAGGCCTCGTTACAAGTTAACTCCCAAGGTCAAGCAGCCTGGGAGGGTTTGCGGAAACATTAATGGGGGGAAGATAAGCATGAGACGGGTGGGCTGTGCCCAGGTGAGGCGGCGGCACCACCCCTGCCGTCCCACGGGTGAGGGTGGCAATGCCACCCTGGAGCAGAAAGCCCCCCGGGACGTGTCTTGGGAGAGCCGCAGAGGTTGGCAGGAGGCTCCTTGTCCCCTCTCCGCAGCAGCACAGCCCAGGGCCTGGCCGTCCTCAAATGCCGGCAGCAGCGGCGGGTGGCGTTAGGCAAGTGGTACCGCAGGAGCAGGGCGTCCCTGGGACCCGCACCTCCACGGCCACAGGGCCCAGCTTCACCCACTCCCCTCCTGGGGAGAGCTCACCCGCCCCCCCAGCACCACCCACATCCAAAGGCACCGGGCAAAGACGCCGGCAGCAGGGACCACGGGCAGGAGCTGGGCGCAGGCAGCCAGAGATCCGCACTCCCCGCCCGGCTGCTGGAGAGGAGCCAGCAGAGCATCCTCCAAATTTAGGCAATTTAGCACCGTTGCAAGAAATGGGCAACACAGGGGATGTGTCCTAAGGGGGCAAAGACACCAAGCTGCTTGGGGACCAAGGGATGAAGAGAGGGGACGCTCAGGACTTCCCGCGGCTGCTGAACAACCCACCCCTGGGTGCTGGAGCCAAACTCTGTTCCCTGTTGGTGGTCGCAGCCCTCACCTCTCCGCTCAGCCCCCGCACAGGCACCCCGCGCCCCCCGACATCCGGCCCTGCTTGCCGGGAGGTGGGGAGGGAGCAGCGGGAAGGCGCGCAGGAGCCAAACGCTGCACCCACCTCTCTCGGAGCCAAGGGCTGCGAGGCCAGCGCTGCTCCTCCCCTCTAGTCTTCTGCCTTCACCCCGCTCTCCCTGCCCAGCGCCGCCGTTCGGGGAGAGACCCAGTGGCTGCCCAGCCTGCGCGAGGGGAGAGAAGAAGGGCCCTGAGACCCCCGCTCCCCTCCCCGGGGGCTGCGGGAGCGCGGCAGGCGAGAGGCGGGCAACGCCAGGGCAGCGGTGGTGTCTCTCCCCCTGCCTTGCGGTGACATTTTTGGTGGTGGAGGTCGCGTGGGGCTGAGCGAAGCCGAATCCCACCGGCAACACCAGGTAGCACAGGATTCGGGACGCGACAGAGTTAACCCCAGAGAGAAGTGAGGTGTCCAGGCTCGAGATGGCGAAAGAGCTCCAGGAAGAAGCCAGGCAGATGGGCGGTTTCCTCCCTCCTGCCCACCAGATCCGCCAAGCCTCGCCGTAGCACCTCAAGCGCCGAGCGCTGCGGGTGGCAGCCGAGCTGTCCGGTAGCGGGGAGCAGAGAGCGGGTGGCAGGGGTGCAAGCAAGGTGCCCGCACCAGCCCCACTCCGGGCTACCAGCCTCACTCAGCCCCGGCAGCCCACCAGTGCCCCACCGGAGCTGTGCCGCAGGAAGGAGGGGGGTTGTGGGTGGTGCCAGGGCGTGCCAAGGGCTCCTCAGCCTCCCCTCGGTGACGGGGACCAGGCTCCAACAGGGACACAAAGCACAGAGGGGTGCAGCCGGGTGGCCCCGTCAGTTTTGGGAGTCTCACCGGGCTCCCAGGATGGCGGTACCGAGCAGCAACGTGGCAGTGCCGCGGTGGTGGGCAGAGCTGGGGCAGCTGACAATACAGAGAGATCTGCCGGTACAGCACAGGCAGGGCAGGGCTGGCAGCAGGCAAAGCCTCTGCCACGGTGCGGCAGGACCCCAGCGCTTCCCAGCCCTCCGTTACCTGCTCAGGTTCCATCTGCTCCAGGGTGTCGCAGTACACGTCCCCCTCGGAGTCACTGGTCACCTGGCTACCCTCAAGCGCCTCAGCGGCAGGAGCCAGCCCACCTCCTGGAACGGAAGCACACGGCTCAGCCGTGGGCAGCGCCGGTGGGGCAGAGAGGCGTTTCAGCCGTGACCGGAGGGCAGCAGAAGCTCAGCGCAGCCGCAAGGCAACAGGTCCGCAAGCGGGCAGGAAGGCAGCGTCTGCATGCACGAGGCGAGGCAGAAGGAAACAGGCACAGAGGGGGAAGGAACCGGCTCTGTTACTACTCCCCAGATCGTGGCCGTGAATCCAAGGACCAAATTCCCCCTTCTCCTGCCCACGGTGTTGCAGAGCCCCGCTCACGGGCAGGCACGCCCCGACACGGTGCCATTTTAGGGTAGGTTTCTCTGCCCACGTGCGACTCCCACCCGGGGAGAGGGCTGCCATGGTGGCCAGCCAAAACCCCGGTATGGTGGGGAGCCCCTCCAGCAGGAGCCACGGCCCCAGCTGCTCTGGCAGGGAGCAGGTACCGTTCACACAATGCCAACCGCCACCGGGGTGGCAGCGCGCCCCGCTGCACAGGCAGGGACGCTGCCCAGCTCCCCGCACGCTGCCAGCCCGGGCACACTCGACGATGGGCACGGCCTGGACACAGGCGCTCGCTCGGTGACCGTATATGTTCCTCGGGGGAGGGCCGGGCTGGCGGCGGGAGGAACGCCTCCCCGGAGCACCCTACCCAACCCAGGGCACAGCAGAGGCCCCTCCGGGCCGGGAGAGCCGCGTGTGCCCTTGAGGGAGGCACGAGGAGGTGGGTGGGTGAGTATACAAGGGGCTGTACAAGAAAAGCCAGGACCAAGGCGTTAGCCATGGCACAGGCAGGGAGGGCCGGGGCTCGGCACCGCGGCTCCCGGTGCCACGGAAGGGGCGGACTTGGCTGGAGTCGAGGGAGAACATCCCCTTGCGGAACAATGACCTTCCAGGGCGACATTTTCCCATTCCACAGGGAAACACCCTCGCCTTCTCACTGCGGTTTAGCAGAATCAGGCCCCTTTGCACAGGTAAGAGCAACGCAGAGTCAAACCAACGCACCCAGGGTTACCCCAGCGTTGAGAACGGCGCCAAGAGCTGGACCCACAAAAAGCTCCAGCTTGCCGTGACTCAGGCAACGCCTGAAACACCGGCGGGGTTGGACCAGAGGTGCCGGAAGCCAACAGCTCTGCGGGTGGACAGAGGCCCAGCCCTGTCGCCGGTGCCTCCTCCACGGGGTCTCTGCCGGGTGCTGGCCACACCAGGGAGACCAACCTGGCACGTGCTGCCCGTTCCGCTGCTCCCCAGGCAGGGCGTCTTCGGTGTGCTCCGGAGCCGGGCTGCTCGCTGGGTCATCCTGGCTGGGGTCGGCCGTCCGCTCCTGACTGCCTGCGCAGAGGGGAAGGGGCAGAGGAGAATTAAAGCGTTGCAGGTGCAGGCTGTCTGCGGGCTGGGCTCAGCACTGCTTCCCTGCCAGCACGGCTGGGGGACATGCGGACGCGGGGCCACCCTCCTGCCAGGCAGGCCGGCAGTGTCCGGACACGCGCAGCGGCTGGCAGAGACGGAGAGAGGCCGGCTCCATTTGCCAACGGCCCAGGAATCAACGCGAACTCAACCAGTCAGCAGGGTCTACCCCGTGCAGACCGTCTCGCTCACCCGTCCCCCGTCCCCCGAGGCCCTGCAGCAGCAGGCAGAGGGATCAGCACTGGCCAACAGCTGGGTAAACACCGACGGGTGACAGCCACCGTCCTTGTCCCCTGGCAGGGCACACAGCGCGTCCACGGTAACGAACACAGCCTAACACAAGAAGCGTTGGCTGGGGAGAGCCTTGCCTCTGTTGTGGCAGCGCACACCGCCATCGCCTGCGAGGGCTTTCAGCAGGCAGCAGCACCCCAGAGAGGGCCCGGGGCAGCTGCCTGCCCGGGGATCCAGCTCTCCCCACCGCCCCGCGGAGCCCACGGGGTTAAGGCCAGACACGCAGCATTTCCAGCGGCCCCCAGGACTTTGCTCCCTGCTCCTGGCCAGGCAGGTATGTGGCAACGCTGCCCTGCCTGCGCCCGCACATCTCCGCCATTCCCTACCTGCCTTCGCCATCACAGCAGGCCCAGGCTGTGGGACCCCCCAGAGCCCAGCCCAGGTGACTGAGTCCCCTGAGGGGGTACAAGGGCAGCCGTCACCCCGCACAGGAGTTAGGGCCAGGGCTGCTCTGCTCAGGGACCGTCACTGTCCCCAAATCCCTCCTCAGCGAGTGTGCTGTGACCCCTAAGCCCGCCCCACAGGGTGGGTGGGCGCAGGCAGGGTCCCGTCACCTTGCACATCACCGCCTGGCTCCAACACCGTCCCGTCCGCGCCTGCGGGGCTGGCAGAGCGGCATCGGGCCTGTGCGTAAGGGCTTAATTGTTGGTCCCAGTTGCTTCAGAGTCTCGGCCTACGTGTTACAAGACACTGGTGAAAGCTCCGCTGACTGGAGACCTGTGGGGACCCTGAACCATTCACGATTTGGGTTCCAAGTGCCACTTTACGGTGTATTGACTTTGTAAATAAAAAAACGCAAACCTGCCCGGACTCCCACCATGCAGCACCTCTGTCCCCCAAAAGCTCCACAGCTGCCAAGGGCCCCACGCCTGCCACGCTCCGCTCTCACCTGCCGCAGCACCTAAAATCACCTTTCTCCTCTGGATTATCAGTAACAAAAGCTGCAATCGCACAAAATTGGAAGGCGGGTTTGAGAACCTTTAACACAAATGACTCAACAGCTTAAGAAGTTCAGCGGTTTAATCCACCGTTTCAGGCACCTCGGGCTCATTTGCTCCACAGACACTACCAGGTTTAGATTTAAGTGCCAGTGTCATTTATAAGTGCCACTAGCACAGGATGACACTCCCAAGCAGGTAATGACCAGGAGTTTAGACCCAGCCTTTATGTTCCAGAGAAAAATTAAGTCTATTTGCCTTTTAAAGGGATTCAGCATCAAAATGGAGAACAAAAGCACCTGGGTACCACAGGAAGGCGCAGCCATCCTGAGGCCAAGCCTTACAGACAACGTGTTTTCAGCATCCTTGTTGGAAGCAGGGGGTGACAGTAGCTGTCAGACACAGGACAGATGCCTGGGCACATGCGGGGAGCGAGTCTATTCGTCAGCACTCTTCCAACATTAGCAAAGCACTGACAGTTTACACACCCGCTGCGAATACACCCCGAAAGCTCACGTGCTGCTGAGCTAATCTACTGGAAATGCGGCACAGCCAAACCTCCAGACGTGCAGCTGGCAGGTTCGCTCTGCGGTAGCCAACACCTTTCTGAACCAACATGTCCAGCCCCTTACACACTCGGACACTTCTCACAAGTCAGATACACCGAGGACTGCCCTGCTCCAGGGGTGGGACGGGTCCCCAGTCACCTCTCAGCACGAGACAGCAGCCACGGGCATGGAAAGGGCTGGGAAGGACTCTTCTCTACCACAGGGCGGTCCCAGTAATCACGTTTCTGAACCCCAGTTTCTCCACATCCACTCCACTGCAAAAACTGGCCGGCCTATCCAGATGTTTACATCAGATGACCTGCACTCCCTGCACACAGCCCGCCCTGCCTGGAGGAGGGCCAGCACCAAGAGAAAGCACAGCCTCCCTGCCGCAGCACTCCACGGGAGCTGATCCCCTGCTCTACCATGTACAGAGATTTGGGCCAAGGCGCATTTGGAAGCCAAATCTCAGGTTCTCTCCTCAAAGTTTTGCAGAGAGAAAGCCCAGACTGAAAAGACACCTGCGTCACCTGAGGAGACGCTTGTCTGGTGGTGCCCAAACAAGCACCTCATCAGCAGCTGCACCATGGCAGGGGCACCAGATGGGGCGTGGTGTGTCCATCCTGTCCCCCCCTAAGGGAGCAGCCCTGGGGAAGAGCTGAGCCCAGAGGTGACGGCGCCCTGGGGAAGAGCTGAGCCCAGAGGTGATGGCCATACCGGTGCAGAAGCAAGCAGGGAACAGCAGGAGTGATGTGTCAGGAGAGGAGTGTGACACAGAGGTGAGGGATGTGCTGGGCACAAGCAGAGTGCAAGAGGCTCCCACTCACCCCCCTTCCTCTTGAAGAAGGCCTCGGGGGGCCGGGGCATGTCGTGGATCACCTCGTAGAGCGGCTTGAAGTACCCAAACATCTCCTCCGTCGTCTCGTCCATGGGCACCGTGTCAATGATCTGGGGAGGGATGCAGCTTGCATCGAGCACCACTGAGCACCCCACCCACCCTCCCCCTCCCCGTTACCTTTTGGGCCACCTTCTTCATCTCAGCCACATAAGCCGCCATCGCCTCCTCCTTGGACATCCTCCCCAGGCTGTGCCAGGCATCCCTGCG
>NW_008796188.1:512225-516210 GCF_000699145.1 Aptenodytes forsteri | reverse complement strand
AGAGTGAGCCTGTGCACCGGGACCAGGAGAGTGCGCCTGTGCACCGGGACAGCGCACCGGGACAGCGCACCAGGGCAACGCAGCCAGGCAGCGTCCCGAACCAGGGGGACAATGCCGTGGGGTGATGCAGTGGGGCAGCAGGGCTGTGCCGTGGGGCAATGGGGCAGGGCAATGCTCTGGGGCACGGGGACAACCGTCCAGGGCACCGGGGCCACGCACGGGGACACCATGCGCTGTTACATCAGGACAATGCACCAGGCATGGGGACAACGTGCTGGCGCCACGTACTGAGGGCCCCAGAGGAATGCACCAGGGGAGTGGGGCACTGCACTGGGACAATGTCACCGGCGCGCTGGGCAGGGGCACGGCCCCATTGCACGGGGCAGGGGACAGCTGTGTCTAGCAGAAAAATTGATTACTATAATTATTATCAAACTTTATTAATTATGGTGGTAAGGAAGGGGCAGGATTTGGGGTTCCCGAGCCGCCGACGTGAAGCTCCTTCACCCTCTGCTCCGAGGGCTTTCCTTGAAGGCAGGGTGCTGTGGGGACCCGGGTGACATGGGGACATGGGTGACCTGGAGGTACGAGGTGCCCTGGGGACCTGGGATGTTATGGGGTTCCCCGGGACCGCCTGGATCCGGCCCTCACCCTGGGCTGGGTGCTGAGAGCAGGATGAAAACCAGCTTTCAGCAGCGCCGTGCCATGCTTCATCGCATCCCCACGCTCCGGTTTTCCTACACTGTGGGGAATTTCCTTAATCCGACCTCCAAATCCCAAATCCAAGTGGGGGGAACCCCCCCCAACCCTCCTTATCTCCATCCCGCGTCTCCTGGGGAAAAATTTCCTCTAAAAATTCAAATCCAGCAGAAAAAAGCAGCAAAGCTTTTTAAACCTCCTGCCTTTTCCAAACTCTGACTCAGGATTTCTGCTCGGGGACGGCGCGTCGGGGCCTCGCTGGCTCTGACTCACTGCAAAAACCAACCCCGAATCCCGAGCGGTGATTCACGGGGACACGTGCTGTGCCATAAGCGTCCGGGAATCCGAGTTGCTGCTTTCCATGGGGCTCCTTCCAAATCGCTCGCGGGCGGTAGAAAACAGCAACGCCGCGGGAGAGGGGGAATCACAACCGGGATTTATTTTTGCTGTGGATTTTGCAGCGAGAGGTGTTTATCCCGGTCGTTTCACTGGGTCAATGCATCCGTTGCTGGATTCCTGGCAATGCAATTCCCATGGGAGGAAGAGGACTCGGAGCAGAGCCCAGTTATGGGGTTGCAAGTGCATTTTTGGGGTGGCTGCGGCTGCTTTCCCTAAGGGTTTTCCGCAAAGCAAGATGCATTTTGCATAAATAAATTCAATATATTTTGCAGCTCCTGGGGTGGTCAAAGCCTCGACCCAAACAGGAGGGGGCATTGCCCTGGGCTGTCCCTGTGAAAAGTCCCCGTGTCCCCGTGTCCCCAGAGGATTCAGGGATGGCTGTACCCCCCTGCCCCCAAACACAGCCAAGGGGATGCCCAGATGTGGCCCCAGCTCTCCAGATGTTGCATGGGTCACCCAGGTCTTGAACTGCAGTGGCTAGATGTTGCCCAGGGTGCCCAGATGTTGCTCCGGGATACTCAGATATCACCTGGCATGCCCAGATATCACCTGGCATGCCCAGATGTTGCCCCAGAGTGCCCAGATGTTGCTCCGGGATACTCAGATATCACCTGGCATGCCCAGATATCACCTGGCATGCCCAGATGTTGCCCCAGAGTGCCCAGATGTTGCTCCGGGATACTCAGATATCACCTGGCATGCCCAGATATCACCTGGCATGCCCAGATGTTCCCCTACATGCCCAGATGTTGCCCCAGAGTGCCCAGATGTTGCTCCGGGATACTCAGATATCACCTGGCATGCCCAGATATCACCTGGCATGCCCAGATGTTCCCCTACATGCCCAGATGTTGCCCCAGAGTGCCCAGATGTTGCTCCGGGATACTCAGATATCACCTGGCATGCCCAGATATCACCTGGCATGCCCAGATATCACCTGGCATGCCCAGATATCACCTGGCATGCCCAGATGTTACCCAGAGTGCCCAGATGTTGCTCCGGGATACTCAGATATCACCTGGCATGCCCAGATGTTACCCAGAGTGCCCAGATGTTGCTCCGGGATACTCAGATATCACCTGGCATGCCCAGATGTTACCCAGAGTGCCCAGATGTTGCTCCGGGATACTCAGATATCACCTGGCATGCCCAGATGTTGCCCCAGGGTGTCCAGATGTTGCTCCGGGATACTCAGATATCACCTGGCATGCCCAGATGTTGCCCCAGGGTTACTCAGATATCACCTGGCATGCCCAGATATCACCTGGCATGCCCAGATGTTCCCCTACATGCCCAGATGTTGCCCCAGAGTGCCCAGATGTTGTCCCGGGTTACTCAGATATGATCCAGGGTGTCCAGATGTTGCCGCTAGATACTCAGATGTCACCCAGGGTGCCCAGGTGTTGCTCCAGGGTGCCCAGACGTTGCCCTAGGTGTCCAGAAGTTGCCCCAGGATACTCAGGTATCACCCAAGATGCTCGGGTATCACCCAGGGTGCCCAGATGTTGTCCCCAGCTGCCCTGCCGTCATCCCTGGGTGCTCCACCGTCCCACGCTGGGTCTCACAGCCTTTGGCAGCGCTGCTGCTGCCCTGGCCCCGGGAGAAGTCACCGCCTGCGGTCGTGGTTTCCTCTCCCTGTGCTGCGGCTCCTGGTCCCCACAGCCCGGCCAGGCCTGGAGTGGCCTCTGCATCCCCCCGGGCACCGTGGATTTTTGCAAGAAGCCAAGTTGGGCAGTCAAAAATAACCCCTTGTCGCAAAGACACAGCCCCATGCCCAGCTACAGGCTTGAAATCAAAGCCTGGCTCTGCCTCTGCTCCGTCACTCATCGCCCTGGCCGGGCTGCAGGAATGGGGACCCTGGGGTGGGGACGGGGGGTCTTCCCCCGCAGCCACTCATCCGTCCCCTCCCCACCTGCCCTCAGCAAGCGGTGGCTGTGGGAAAGGTGGGGATGTGTAAAATTGCAGGGATTTGGGGTAAATTCATGCACATGCTTGCACGGGCACGGGCACATGTGCAGGTACAGCTGCACAGTTGGGTGTATGGCTGCACAGATGTGTGTGCGTGCAGCTGTGTGTGCACACGTGCGTGCACATGCGTGCATGCACACAGGTGTACATAGCTGCGCACACACATGCACACACTCACGTGTGTCTGCACACTCGTAAATGCATGCATGCATACATGTGTACGTGGCTGCACACGCACATGCACGTGTACCTGCACACACACACACACATGCATGTGACTGCACGCACACGTGCACGCAGAGACATATGCATACACATGTACACGGCTGTGCATAAACACGCACACGTCTGCGTGCACATGGCTGCACACACACACACATGGATGTGCACACACACACGGCTGCACACACACACACACACACGTGTACAGGCCCACACATGTGTGGGGCTCTGGGACTGGGGACTAGCTGGGGACATTGCCCTCCTCCCTGTCTGCTTCATGCTGCTGCCAGTCCCCGGATCCTGCTGTTGTCCCACCAGTGGGGACGGTCACCTGGGGGTCCCACAAGCTGCCTGCGGCCCCTCAGCCCGAGTGCCACCCTGCCCGTGGGGTGGAGACAGAGTGGGCACGGCGGGACTGGGTCCCCAGGTGCGATGGCAAGAGGGGGTCCCATGGGTCCCTGCTGTCCCCAGGTGTGGTGGCGGAGGGGATCCCGTGGGTCCCCCTGTCCCCAGGCTGGTGGAGGGGGTCCCCTGGGTCCCCACCGGTGGCTCCGGAGTGGCACCGGCAGCAAGCAGCCGTGCCCCCCGGGCAGAGTGGTGTCCCCCGGCGGAGACCGGGGTGTCCCCCTGAGCCGGTCCCCGGTGCAAGAGGACCCCCGGGGGGAGGTGGGGACCCCCCGGGGCGTGCCGGGGGGGC
>NW_008796188.1:500347-511456 GCF_000699145.1 Aptenodytes forsteri | reverse complement strand
CCCGTGCAGGAAATTGTCCCCGTGGTTGGGTGAGATCCCCATGGCCAAGAGGGTCCCCATGGCAGGGAGTGTCCCCGAGGTGGATGGGGTCCCCCACAGCAGGGAAGGGTCCCCATGGCTAGGAGGGTTTCCCAAGGTAGCCCCAGAATAGCTGTGTATTGCCCCAGATGTTGCGGGGCAGCTGGGCCGGGGTTTGGCCACATCACGGGTGACAGGAGCCCTCCTGCGGGCCCCCGGGGACGAGCCGCTCAGGGTATTTATTGTCCCCAAGGCTCAGCTCCAGCTCCCTGGGACCCTCACCTAATACCCTGCCTCAGTTTCCCCACACAACGGTGCTGCCCACAGCGCTGTCGGCTTGGTGCCCTGCTGACCCCATAGCAGCTCGGGACAGAGCTGCCCGTGAGGCGCGGGCAGGAGGAGCGGGTGCCTGGAAAGGTCAGGGCGTGCCTGCCAGGGTGGCTGGGCCCAATCCTGCGTGGGTGCAGCAGGCAGGGCAGGAGCTGGCTCTGTGCCATGGAGGGAGGGCTTTGCTCCCGCCGCCGTACTGGCCCACGTGTGGCTTTGGACATGCAGCCGTGTGCCTGGAGCTGCATGGCTCGGTGCGGCCGTGTGTCTGCTGCAGCTCTGCGTGTCCGTGCGACCCTGTGTCTGTGCGTCCATGGGTCTGTGCACCCATATGCTTGTGCACCTGTACATCCATGTGCCTGTGTGTCTGTGTCCTTGCATCAGTGCATCCATGCATTCATCTGTCCCTGCATCTCTATATCCGTGCATCCATGTGTCCATGTATCAGTGCATCCCTATGTCCGTGCATCCCTATGTCCATGCATCCGTGTATCCATGCATCCATACACTTGTGCACCTGTGACCCCACGTGCCTGTGTGTCCGAGCATCCGTGCGTCTGTGCACTTGTGTGCCCATGTGCCTCTATCCATACATCCATACGCTTGTGCATCCATGCATCCGTGTGTCTGTATCCGCCCTCTGAAGATGCTCTCGATTCTGCACCGCGGGCAGGATGTGACCGCGCAGGAGGTGGTGGCAGATGGTGGCCGCGTCCCCGGGGCCGTGGCTGGCTCTGGATGTCCCTGCTCGGCCCCAAACCTGACGTTTCCCAGCCCAGGAGCAGCATCTCCAGCCGGAGTGGGGACACGGGCACAGGGGGTGTTCTTACGGAGTGGCTGCCAAAACAAAAAGAGAGGAAATAACTGCTCTTTGGAGAATAGACGGAAAAGTCTTGGCTCCTCTGTGAGCCTGGGCGTGGGCCTGTGGGTCCCCCGAGGCCACCCCGTCAGCGTGCCCAGCCTGACCTTTGCTGCCGGCACCAGCCCGGCACTCCCCACGCGTGATTTGGGCAGCTTTGCTGGGATTTAGCAACTGGGCTGTGCCGTGCGAGCAGGGCTCTGCCACCGCGCTGTGGTGCCCTGTCCCCCCCAGCCAGCCACGTGGTGCCCCAAAGGGGCCCGATGGCAGTGGCTTGTCCTGTCTCTTCTCTCCTGTCTGTCCTGTCCCATTCCATCCATCCCTTCCCATCCCATCCCATCCCATCCCATCCAATCCCATCCTGTCTGCCCTGTCCCATCATGTCTGTCCCATCATGTTCCATCCTGTCCCGTCCCATCCGGCCCCATCTCATCCCATCTGCCCTGTCCCACCCTGTCCCATCCCATTCTGTCCTGTCTGCCACGTCCCATCACGTTTGTCCCATCCCATCCCATCGCATCTGTCCTGTCCCATCCTGTCTGTCCCATCAGGTCCCATCCTGCCCTGTCTGCCCTGTCCTGTCCCGTCCCGTGATATCCCATCTGGTGCCATCCCATCCCATCCTGTGCCATCCAATCCCATCCTGTCCTGTCCCATCCTGCCATGTTTGTCCCGCCCGACTCTGTCCCATCCAGTCCTGTCTGCCCCACCCTCTCCTGTCCCATCCTACCTGTCCCATCTTGTCCTGTCGTGTCCTATCTGTACTGTCACATCTTGTCATATGTGTCCCATCTTATCCCATCCCATCGCCCTCTTCTGTCCATCCCATCCTGTCCTGTCCCATGCCGTGCCACTCTGTCCCATCCCATCCCATCCCATCCCATCCCATCCCATCCCATCCCATCCCATCCCATCCCATCCCATCCCATCCCATCCCATCCCATCCCATCCCATCCCATCCCATCCCATCCCATCCCATCCCATCGCATCATGTCTGTCCTGTCCCATCTGTCCCATCCTGTCCTGTCTGTCCCATGCCATGCCATCCCATCCCATGGGATGTGCAGGGGTGTACACATGCAGGTGTGCATACAGATGTGCACCGAGCCCCCCCACACTCCCACCCAGTACCCCCAGTACACCCTCAGAGCCTCCAGTACCTCCCAGTGCTCCCCAGTACCTCCCCGATAGCTGCGCAGGGTGCCCACGGGCTGGTCCCCCGCAGGCCTGACGGAGGACGAGGACATCCAGCGGATGCTGCGGGGCTCCCTGCTCCGGAAGATCAAGTCCCGGCGGGGTCCCAGGGAGCGGCTGTTCCGCCTGCAGGAGGACGGGGCGACCATCTGCTTCGAGGGGCGCTTCGGACGCGCTCGCTCCCAGCAGAGCTGTGAGTGCCGGTGCTGGGGACTGTCCCCCGGGGGCTCAGGGACACTCAGGACATCCTGCACAGCCTCGAGCTGCAGGGAGGGGTTGGGACCTGGTCAGTGCCCCAAACCTGCCCGTGGGGACTTGGGCATGAGCCGGGACCCAGACCCCCATCCAGACCCCCACCTGGGACCCAGACCCCAACCCAGGACCCAGATCCCAACCCAGGACCTAGCCCACAACCTGGGACCCAGACCCCCACCCAGAACCGGGACTCCAACCCGAGACCCAGACCCCCACCCAGCACTCCCACCCGGGACCCAGACCCCAGCCCGGGACCCAGGTCCTTACCTGGGCCCCCACCTGGGACCCAGACGCCACCCCAGGACCTGGACCCCCACCCAGAACCCAGACCCCAGCCCAGGACCCAGATCCCAACCCAGGACCCAGACCCCCACCCAGGACCCAGACCCCAATCTGGGACCCAGGACACCAACCCCCATCTGGGACCTGGATCTCAACCCAGGACCCAGCCCCCAACCCAGGACCCGGACCCCCACGTGCGAACCAGACCCCCACCCAGGACCCAGACCCCTGCCTGGATCCCCACCTGGGACCTGGACCCCCACCTGGGACCCAGACACCAGCCCAGCGCTCAGACCCCAATCCAGGACCCAGACCCCCACCCAGGACCCAGACCCCAATCCAGGACCTGCACCCCCAGCCTGGGACCCAGACCCTGACCTGAGATGTGGACCCCAGTCCAGGACCTGGATCCCCCCCAGGACCCGGACCCCAACCCACTGCACCCAGTGCCTCCCAGTGCTTTCCAGTGCTTCCCAGTGCACCCCATTACATCCCAGTGCACCCAGTGCCTCCCAGTGCACCCCAGGCCGAGCCCCCAGAGCCCACACCCTTCCCTGTTCCCCATGGGACCAGCACGAGGTCCCGTCTCCATCCCAGCCAGACTCTGTCCCTGCTCCCTGGCATCACCCGTCTCTTTCCACCCTCTCATCTGGGATGGGTGCCCGGAGCTGGCGCCGCTGCAAGACAGCTCCATCCCCCGCTGGCGTCCCAGTCCCCATCCCCGCAGGGGACAGTGGCCACGGCTCCTGTCTCGCCTGGGATTAGTGGGTTAAGCCCGGCTGCAGCATAAACAGGAGCTGAGCCTCAGTCCCCTGGGGTGCCCCTGGGGACGCGTAGGGTGTCCATCAGCAGCCAGGATCTCTTGCAGGATTGCTCATGGGTGAGGGAAAAGCCGAGGGACCACCTCCATCCCCGGGGTGGCCCCATCACCGCGCGTGTTCCTGCAGTCTTGGTGATGAACATCGAGGGGGTACGCGAGGGACGCCAGTCAGAGGGTCTACGCAAGTACGGTGCTGACTTCCCCGAGCGGCACTGCTTCACCCTCGTCTTCAAGGGCAAGCGCAAGAACCTCGACCTGGCCGCCCGGGGCGAGGAAGATGCCCGCCACTGGGTGCAAGGGCTCACCAAGCTGATGGGGCGGCTGCAAGCCATGAGTCAATCAGAGAAGCTCGACCAATATCCTTTGTCGGAGCTATGGGGGCTTGGGGACAGGTTGGGGACGGCTGTGGGGGTGACGCTGGGTGGTTTCCTTACCCCAGCGTAGCTGGATCCATGGGGTCCTGCAGCGAGCAGACAGTAACAAGGACAACAAGATGTCCTTCCGGGAGGTGAAGAGCATGCTGAGGATGATCAACATTGACATGGATGATGTCTACGCCTACAAGCTCTTCAAGGTACCCGTCCTGTGCTCTATCACCCGCTGTCCCCCACTGCTGTCACCTTCTGCTGGTGACATCTTCACTGCTGGCTCCTTCTCTGCCTTCCCAAGTGCAGAGAACTGTCAAACTCATCACACTCAAAGCCACCCACCATCACCAATGGTTGACTACCGCCAATGGTGGGGTGAGCTGTCCTGCCCAGTGCTCTGTGGGTCCTCGAGGTGTGACATTTTCCCCCCATGGGGTGCTGTCCCCATGGGCATCTCCCAAGGTCCCTTTCCACTTGGGAAACTGAGGCACGGCGCTCTGCTCTGCTGCACCCCAGACTGGAGGATCAGAGGCCTATGGGTGGAGGGACAGAGGGGACATGCCCCCACACCCCCCCTAGGCACAACCCATCCCCGAGCCCTCATGCCAGTAGCTGAGCCCCCCCAAACTCATCACACATTCTGCCAACCCCAAGGGACAGGCAGGACGAGGCAGGGGGTGGCCGTACCCCCTCCCCATGGGCAGGGGACGGTCCCTGAGGTTGGGCTGTGGTCCCACCAGGAGTGCGACCGCTCGGGCAACGAGCGGCTGGAGGGCTGGGAGCTGGAGGAGTTTTGCCGACGGCTGCTGCGGCGGCCAGAGCTGGAGGAGCTTTTTGGGCGTTACTCGGGCGAGGACCGTGTCCTGTCGGCCGAGGAGCTGCGGGATTTCCTACGGGATCAGGGCGAGGACGCCAGCCTGCGCCAGGCCTGCGCTCTCATCCGCACCTACGAGCTCAACGAGAAGGGTAGGGCTGAGGACAGCCAGCTCGGGTGGTGGTGGGATGGTGAGATGGGTGCTGCCGGAGCCAAGGGAGGTCGTGGATGGCGCGGGGATGGGGCTCTGCTTGGTGGTGTCACCTCCCAAGCTGGTATGGCGTCCTCCAAGGCTTGGGTGAGTGTCCCTGTGTCCCTTCCCCAGGATGGCACCAGGTGTCAGCAGTCCAACACGTGGCCTTGCTGGTCCCTGGTGGCACAGGGGATGTGAAGGTGGGGGTGGACAGCAGGTGGACCTCCATGTCTCCTGGGTGATGCAGTGCCCAGCCCTAGCATGAATGTGACACTGCCGGGGGGACCTCCATGTCCCTTGGGTCCCACCATAGCAGGTCCAGGGTGAACATGGCACTAGGAAGACAGGGGACATCATGGTGAGGATGAAGGACCTCCACGTCTCTTGGGTATCACAGTACTACCCCTAGGGTAGATGTGGCACTAGCAGGATGGGGGACATCAGGGTGGAGATGGGACACCAAGGGGACTTCCACATCCCCTGGGTGCCACAGTGCCAGGTCTGGGGTGAACATGGCACTATGAGGACAGAGGACATCAGGGTGGGGACAGGGAACCTCCACATCTCATGGGTGCCACCGTGCCAGGTCCAGGGTGAACGTAGCACTAGCAGGATGAGTGACACCAGGATGGAAATGGGGCACTCAAGGGAACTTACATGTCCCCTGGGTGTCGCAGTGCCAGGTCTGGGGTGAACATGGCACTGCTGGGAGACAGGGGACATCCAGGTGGGGACAGTCCCCGGGGTGCCACCCTGTCAGCGGTGTGCCAGCCCTCTGCGACACCCCGCCGCTGTGTCCTGCAGCCAGGCAGCAGGACCTGATGATGCTGGACGGCTTCATGATGTACCTCCTCTCAGCCGCCGGTGACATCCTCAACCAGGAACACACCAAGGTGCACCAGGACATGAGCCAGCCCCTGTGCCACTACTTCATCTCCTCCTCACACAACACCTACCTGACCCGCAACCAGATCGGTGGCACCAGCAGCACCGAAGCCTATGTCAGGTGGGTGCCCCTGGTCAGATGCTCCATGCCTGGATGGTCCCATGGTTCGAGGGTGCTGGGGCAGCGCAGGGACTCATCCAGTGATGGTGCGGTGACAGGGCGCTGATGGCGGGATGCCGTTGCGTGGAGCTGGACTGCTGGGAGGGCTCTGATGGGGAACCCATTGTCTACCACGGCCACACGCTCACCTCCAAAATCCTCTTCCGCGATGTCATTGAGAGCATCCGCGACTATGCCTTCAAGGTGAGCAGGGTGCCGGCAGCCCTGGGACGGGTGCTGGGTGCTGGGTGCTGAGCGCTGCTCATTCCCATCCTCAGCAATCACCCTACCCCGTCATCCTGTCCCTGGAGAACCACTGTGGGCTGGAGCAGCAGGCCACCATGGCCCGGCACATGAAAGCCATCCTGGGGGACATGCTGCTGACGCAGCCGCTGGAGGGGCAGGACCCCCACGACCTCCCGTCCCCGGAGGTAAGACCACCCCCCTGCCCACCATGGTGTCCCCATGTCCCCTCCGAGCCCTGAGCTCGGCCCTTCCTCCTGCAGCAGCTGAAGGGGAAGGTCCTGGTGAAGGGCAAGAAGCTGCCAGAGCCGTGGCACGAGCCCTGTGGTGTCACCTCCCTTCCGGACCCCGAGGAGGAAGAAGAGGAGGAGGAGGAAGAGGAGGAGAAGCTGCAAGAGAGAAGCAGCCGGCAGGTAAGGGACTCTCCCAGGGCTATGGTGCTGGGGGACCACGGCGTCCTGGTGGAGGACCACGGTGTCCCAGGAGTGCTGGGGTCTGGGGCAGGTGAGCGCTGCCAGCATCCCCCGATGCAGCCCTGCTCTCTCCTCTTCCAGTCGCTGCAGTCGCTGCAGGAGATCAGACCTCTGCAGGTGGGTCGTGTGATGGAGCTGGGCGGGCTGATGGGTCGGGTACCGTGGGGGCGGCGAGCGGCTGTCACTGCCCAGCAGAGGGGACTGAGCTTGGGGACTCCTCAGCTGTGCCTCCCGCTTCCCCTGTTGGGCTGGGTGCTCCATTTCTGGGGTTTCCATCACCTCGGGGTCTCCATTGACCTTGGGAACTCCATGACCTTGGGTCTCCATCACTTTGGGGTCTCCATCACCTCCAGGGTGACCCCTCGGGGTCTCCATTGCCTTGGGGGGGGGTTGTCCATCGCCTCAGTTCTCCATTGCCTCAGGGTCTCCATCACCTTGAGGTCTCTAACATCTTGGGTTGTGCATCATCTTGGGTTCTCCATGACCTCAGGGTCTCAACCTGCTTGGGTTCTCCATCATCGCAGTGTCCATCACTCCATTGCCTCAGGTTCTCCATCGCTTTGGGGTTTCCATCACCTTGGGGTCTCCATTGCCTCAGGGTCTCCATTGCCTCAGGTTCTCCATCCCTTTGGGGGTCTCCATGGCCTTGGGGGTCTCAGCGCTCAGCACTAGCAGGGTAGGGGTGGTCTGTAGACCCTCAGGCAGGCAGATGGCCACCAGAGCCAGGGTGGCCCTGACACCATGGTGGCTCCTGCAGGCCAAGGACGCGTCACAGGTGGCCCCAGAGCTGTCGGCCGTGGTGGTGTACTGCCAGGCTGTCCCCTTCCCCGGCCTGCCCGATGCCCTGCGCCACCCCCGGCCCTGCGAGATGTCCTCCTTCAGCGAGAGGAAGGCTCGGAAGCTCATCAAGCAGGCGGGTGAGGGCGACGGGATGGGGACGGGGACAGGGACAGAGTGGCTCCATGCTCCTGACCTCACTGGGACGCAGGGTGGGGTGGAGATCGATGGGCTCTGCCACCGGGGTGGCTCCATGGGTGGCGGTTGGGGGCACGCTGGCCTCGGCTGGGCGGCTCTGGTCTGATGGGACTGGAGTCTGGTGTCAGGGTCTGGGGCCAGAGGCCAGGGTGAGGGTTACAGGTCCAGGATCAGGGTCTGGTGTAAGGGTCTGGGGTCAGGGTTTGGGATGTGGCATCTGGGTCCAGGGTCAGGTCTGGGGTCTGGGGCTGGGATTAAGATCTGGGTCAGGGTTCAGGGACTGAGGTCTGGGGTCAAGGTCTGGGGTTCGGGTTCAGGGTCCAGGGTCAGGATCTGAGGTCAGGGTCTGGGGTCAGGGTCCAGGATCCAGGGCTGAGATTAAGATCTGAGTCTGAGAACAGTGAACCCCAGGGTCAGGGGTCCAGGGTCAAGGTCAGGGGTCCAGGGTCAGGATCTGGGGTCAGGGTCTGGGGTCTAGGGTCAAGGTCTGGGATCAGGGTCAGGGTCTGGGGTCCAGGGCTGGGATTAAGATCTGGGTCAGGGTCCAGGGTCTGGGGTTTGGGTTTGGAGTCTGAGGTCCCCGGTCAGGATCTGAGGTCAGGGTCTGGGATCCAGGGTCAAGGTCCAGGTTCTAAAGTCAAGGTGTGGGGTCAAGGTCAGGATCAAGGCTCAGGGTCCGGGATCCAGGGCTCGGATTAAGAACTGGGTCAGCATCCAGGGTCTGAGGTCTGGGGTCAGGGGTCCGAGGTCAAGGTCCAGGTTCAAGGTCCAGGGTTGGGGTCTGAGCCCCAGGGTCCGGTTTCAGGGTCCGGGTCATGTTTCAGGCTCTGGGTCCACCCAGCCAGGCAGGATCCGTCCCTGTCCCCAGGCACACGGGTGCAGGCAGGGCACCGTCACCTGCTGGCAGGCCCCCGCACCGGCACCCATGGGTGCAGCGGCCCCGCTCAGCCATTCCCCCCCTCCAGGCCCGGCACTGGTCCAGTACAACGCCCAGCAGCTCAGCCGCGTCTACCCGCTGGGGCTGAAGATGAACTCCTCCAACTACAACCCCCAGGAGATGTGGAACGCTGGCTGCCAGCTGGGTGAGACCCCACGGCCCCCGGGGGACACCCCATGATCTGGCACCCCGCCCCGGAGCTGCCACCCACCCTGACACCCCATACCCCTGTCCCCACAGTGGCCCTCAACTTCCAGACGCCGGGCTACGAGATGGACCTGAACGCCGGGCGCTTTCTAGGCAATGGGCGCTGTGGCTACGTGCTGAAGCCCCCCTGCCTGCGCAGCCCCCCCGGAGAGGGGACCCGCCACCTGGCGCTGCACGTCAGGGTGAGGGCACCCCGCTCCCCCTGGCCCCACGCGCGGGTGGGTGCCACCCACGTCGCTGCTGGGTGACATCCATGACATTCCCATGCCTGGCCAGATGCCACCTACAGCCCTTTTCCCAGGTGACACCAACCCCACACCCAACCAGGTGTCACCCACATCCCTCTGGGTGACATCAACAGCATGTCCAGCCAGCTGCCACCCACATCCCTTCTGGGTGATGCCAACCCCATGTCCAGCCAGCTGCCACCCACGTCCCTTCTGGGTGACACCAACCCCATGTTCAGCCAGGTCCCACCCACATCCGTTCTGGGTGACACCGACCCCATGTCCAGACAGGTGCCACTCGCACACCTTCTCCTGGGTGACACCAACCCGACACCAACCTGGGTGCCACCAACCTCTCTTCTCCTGGGGACACTGACCCTGTCCTCACATCTGTTTGGGTACCATCCATGTCCCTACTCCTGGGTGACACTGACCCCATCCCCCTGCCTGGCCAAGTGTCCCTTCTCCTGGGAACACCAACCCTGTCCCTGCACCCAGCCATGTGCCACCCACATCCCTTCTCCTGGGTGGTACCAATGCTGTCCCTGCACCCAGCCATGTGCCACCCATGTCCCTTCTCCTGGGTGGTACCAATGCTGTCCCTGCACCCAGCCATGTGCCACCCATGTCCCTTCTCCTGGGTGACACCAACCCTGTCCCCAAACCCAGCTGGTATCAGCCATGTTACTTCTCCCTCCTCCCCACCCCGTCCCCACTCCCAGCTGAGTGCCACCCACATCCCTTCTCCTGGGAGCACCAACCCTGTCCCTGCACCCAGCCATGTGCCACCCACATCCCTTCTCCTGGGGTCCGCCACCCTGCGGTGCCCCATGCCGCCAGCCCCCAGCACCCTCTGCCCCCAGGTGATCACGGCGCAGCAGCTGCCCAAGCTGAACAGGGAGAAGGGGAGCTCCATCGTGGACCCCTTCGTGCGGGTGGAGATCCACGGGGTCCCGGCCGACTGCAGCAAGCAGCAGACCCACCACAAGCTCAACAATGGTGAGTGTCCGCTGGGCCACCATGGCCTGGCCACCGGTCCCCAGGGACACCCCAGGGCACCTGGTCCCCAGGATACCCCAGGGCACCCAGTCCTCAGGGGCATCCCGATGCCCAGGGGCACCCCAGGGCACCCAATCCCTGGGGACACCCCAGGGCAGCTGGATCCCTGGGAAACCCCAGGGTACCCTGATCCCCAAGGCACGCCAGGGCACCCGGTCCCTAGGGGCACCTCAGGGCACCTGGTCCCCAGGGGCACCCTGGGGCACACTGACCCCCGGGGCACCTCAGGGCACCCTAATCCCCAGGGACACCATAGGGCACCCTGATCCTCAGGGACACCCCAAGGCACCCGGATCCCCAGGGCACCCTGACCCCCCAGGGGTGGCAGAGCCCTCGGGCACCCAATACCCCGGGCACCCACTGCCCCCTGCACTCCAACCACCGCCCCCAGTTGAGCCGGTGCCCAGGACATCCCAGTCCCCCCAGTGCACCCCAGTCCCTCAGTGCCCCGTCCCCAGCACAGCCTGATCCCCGCTAGTGGCAGGGCCCCAGCACGTCCCAGTTCTCCCCAGTGCTGCTCCCTCCTGCCCTCCCGTATACCCAGCCCAAGCCCTGTGTGACCCTCATTCCCCCAGTATACCCAGCCCGGCCCCAGTATCACCCCCATTCCCCCAGTATACCCCATCTTGACCCAGTATGATCTCCATTCCCCCTGTATACCACAGCCTGGCCCCAGTATGATCCCTGTTTCCCCAGTACCCCATCACAGTCCCAGAATGACCCCCGTTCATAGCCCATAGCCCAGCCCAGCCCCAGCGTCACCCCCGTTCCCCCCCCACCCCACCCCACTCCCCGAGCCTGCCCCCCACGTAC
>NW_008796188.1:500007-500236 GCF_000699145.1 Aptenodytes forsteri | reverse complement strand
AGTGCCCACCCCCTGTCCCGGTGCCGTAGGCTTCAACCCGCGCTGGGAGGAGACGCTGAGCTTCCAGCTGCGGGTGCCCGAGCTGGCCCTGGTGCGCTTCGTGGTGGAGGACTACGACAGCACCTCCTGCAATGACTTCGTAGGGCAGTTCACCCTGCCCCTGGCCAGCATGAGGGAAGGTGGGTGGGTGCCACCACCCCCCCGCTGCCCCCGGGGACGGGGACGGTCC
>NW_008796188.1:498086-499211 GCF_000699145.1 Aptenodytes forsteri | reverse complement strand
GCTCGTTGGAGCAGCCCTCAAAACTGCCGCGGTGACAGGGGGAGGGTCCTGCCAGACACCCCCCAACCCGCACCCAGCCTCCCCCAGCCCAGGACACCAGGGACACAGGAGGGGACACAGAGATACTTGCATAGGTGACACGGGACCCCGAGCAGGGGGGATGCGATGGCACTGCCGGGGGGGACGTGACGGGCTCCTGGTCCCCCACTGAGGGCCCGCAGGTCCAGGCCAGGGTGGGCAAAGCCCCTCGGGGTCCATGGTGTGCCACGGGGCATGATGGGGACACAGAGGACAGGGAGGCGTGGGAGTGCATAGATGGGGTCTTGGCCTTGGTGTGCAGCTTTGGAAACCTTTGGCTGGGAGGGCAGGAGCATCTCAGAGCTCTTTGTGGACACGGTTCATGTAACGTCGGGAGGCGGCAGGCTGCCCGGGTGCTTGCTTCCCAAGATGTCTTGATGGGATAAAGGTTTTCCATGAAAGAAAACATTTCCTTTACCTCAGAGGTTCCCATAGCACAAGATGACGAGCCTGGTGGAAGAGGCACTGGGGTGGCTGGAGAGGCTGAAGCCCCAGGGCGATGCCGATGGCGGGTCGCAGGGCAGTCGCTTGCATGTGTATCCGTATTTCCACGCTTCCAGAGAAAAGCAGCTGAGCAGAGAGCCCCGAGGTGCGGCAGCGGTGACGGAGCATCCCCCCGATACCCACAGCCCCAGCGTCATGGGGGCTAGCGGAGGGGAACGAGCCCCAGGAGTCTGAGCAAAGCTGGGTGTGCCGGACGAGCTCCGGTGGCAGCGAGGAGCCGAGTCCCCCCGTATCTTCGGGCATTGCTGCTCCTCGGTTCAGCGCTTGCCCCGTTGAGCAGAGAAGGGTTCGAGTCTCCGAGGCTGGGGAGGAGAAGGGACAAGGCATCGCTTGCACAAATAGCCCTTAGAAAGAAATTTCGACGTGCTCCCGAGCCCGCGGGGAGGGACGGTGCCATCCTCCCTCTCCAGGCACCCGCGGGAAACGCCGAGTTTAACAGAGGAGGGAGCAAACCGGGGGAAAACAGCCGAGCAGGGGACAGAGCCCAAAACACCCTCCAGGCACAGGAGGGCTCTCCGCAGCCCGGTCACCGCATCCTGGCGC
>NW_008796188.1:479947-497879 GCF_000699145.1 Aptenodytes forsteri | reverse complement strand
GCCCCCGCATCCTGCCCCTCCACCACGCCGGCGCCGAGCCGTTCGGCGCAGCAAGCATCTGCCTCGGTTGGCCCCGTCGAGAAAAGTCATGGTCCAGCGACCCGGAGGCGGCCTTCAGCAGACGAATGCAACTCATGTCAGTTTGGAACAGGAAAGATTTAAAATATATATAATATATACTTTTATTATTCACCCGTTAACTCCATTATATGCCAATCATTAGCTAGTTTCAGCAGTTACATTCCCTTGATCACGTCTTTACGAGGATGCAATTAAATCAAAACAAAGGAGACCACTGACACCAGCGGGGGAGCGGTGGCCAGCGCTTCGGGACACGGTCGGTGAATCCAGGCGGTGGGCGGCTGCGCAGCTGGTTCAGTTCCACCTCTCCCGGCACGGGTCCGGCTTTGGCAGAAAGGATGAGGGCAGCACCTCCGCCAGGCCCGGCTCCTCGGCAGCGCCGCGCTCTCCTGGCAAGGGCTTGCTTACTGCAACACGAGTCCAACCTGGGGGAGCCAACGGAGATGGCAGGTCAAGATGTGCCCGAGCACCAGTGTCCTCTGCCCCAGACCCGGCTCTGGGCAGATGCAGCTCGCAAGCCCTCACCGCGCTGGCTGGGAGGGCTCAGCGCTGTCTGTGCGGGTTCCCCCACCAACTTCGGAATATTTGAGAGCAGCAAGAGCCCTGCGCTCACGGCCGAACAGGCGCATGGACCCTGCCCAGCTCCGATCTGGGGAGGTGACCAATGCTTGGGGTGTGACAAGCCCGGGCAGTCTGCAAGACAGCCTTGATTTACAAGCCAAGGTTGTTTCTACGCTAATAACAACAGATTTCAGAGAAGCTGCTTCCCGAGAGCCTCATACCGGGACAGGCCCCTCTGCAGGCAGCCAGCACTGCTGGGTGCTCTCCAGCCGCTGTGTGACAGGACACGCTGGTGGCCGGTCCCGGGCTCCAACCCGCTGGAGCCATGGGCAGCCCCACCGCAGGATACAGCCGGAGAGCAGCTCCCAGCACCAGGATCTCCAACCCACCAGCTCTCCCAGCGAGAAAAGGGATTGCTTAAACCTCTCGGCAACCTCCTGGAGCTTTTTGAAAGGCTCAGTGGCAGAGCAAGGCTGCTTTAAGACGCATGAGCTTGTATCCACAGACCTCGCTTCACACGCTCTATGAAAGGAACCAAAGTCCCGTTACTGCCGTTAAGGCATTAATTAGCTGTTGCGACATAGCGCAGGCAGGCTGCAGCACTGCACAGCCGGGCGGCTTCTGGTTCTCCAGCACCATCCGATTCTCCCAGGCGGCTGTGGACCGGGCAGATGCTGAACCACATCTTCAGGGTAGAGACACGGTAGCAACCAGGTGCTCCCTAAAAGTGGCCCAGGGCAGGCAGACAGGGTGTCTACAGGCGCAGCTGCAAGCGCTCGGAGCCGCTGGGTGGGGAGCGAGCTGCTGGCCATGGGGACAAGGTGACACCCCAGAGATCCTGTGGCTCAGCCCCTCTGCACATGCTACGAGCAACTGCGCTGGCAGAGCTCCCCCTTGTCACGAGGTCCTGCTCAACAACGACCCAACGGCTCTCAAGCTCATCTGTTCTCTCTAGAGGGGCTCTTGTTCGTCTCGCCCCACCACGACAGACTGACACACAGGCTACAGGGCTGCGCGGTGACGCCCGGGTCCTGTGCGGGCTCACAGGGCACAGCAACAACCTCCCAGGTGACTGTCGCAACCACCGGTGTCACATCTGTCACCCTGCAGCCCTCTGCCCGTCTCCTTTCTGTACCTGGCCTCCTTCCACAGAGGGAAGAGGTCATCCCTGCGGATGTGCGTGAGGTTAAGGACTCTGAACCTGCACTAGTCCAAGAGTAAAATGAGCCTGGGGAGACAAGTGGCGAGCGCTTTTCCCCAGGGACACCCTCTGTGCAGGCACAGCGGCGAGAGCACAGAGGAGCCGTCACTGGATTCACCCGTTACTGCGGGTAACACTGCACCAGACAGCGGCTGGCCTGGGAATGCCGAGGTGTGCGTGACGGCAAACTCATCTCCCTGGGGGCTGCGGGGACGAGACCCCTTCCCGCGCACCGGTCGGGCTGGAGGACCCCACCACCCCAAGGCACTGACCTTCTCTGGTGCCATGCTGGGACACTTCCAATTGTACAGGTAATACTGCAGGTTCCCGTCCCCAATCCCAAACTTCAGCTTCTCCAGGAAGGTTTTGTTTTCCATGAGATCCAGTGCATTGAAGACGTCGAATCCTTTCTGCACGGGCAAGACACGAAGCCATCAGCTCCTTCTGCTCACGTGCTGGGGAGTTCCTCCTATCTGCGAGCTGCCTGCCCCCTCTCCTGCCCAGCTTTGCAGCCCCAGAAGAAGGGGCCGAGGCCACCAGGGAAGAACTTCGCATCGGCGTACCCACCCTCAATTCAAGTGCTACAGACATAGGGCAATATCGTTTGCTGTAAGAAATGAGTAGACACCCTGAGCTCAGCTCACTGCCAGCTGGAAGGTTCAGGCTACCCTGTGTCCCTCTCCTGGGCAGCAGATCCTTTAGAATCCTTGTACCCAGGGCTCTGGGTACAAGCCCTGCCCCATGGCCAGCGCTCCCCATAAACCCAAGGGCGGCCAGGCGAGCGGTGAGCTGCCCGGTGAGCTGCCCGGTGAGCTGCCCGGCGTGCCCAGTGGTGCTGCCCCGGCCCCGCCATCACTCACCGACTTAGCGAGTATGAGAGCATCACTCATGAGGTCGATGAGAGGTGTCTTGGTGTGAACGTTGTAGAAGGAGTAAGCAGCTTTCAGGCTCTTGTGAGTCGGGTGGTTCATGATGGTGGAGGGCAGCGTGTAGAAGCTCAGGAAGTCTGTCACCTCCCCTGGGGCGCTCTGGAAGCCAGAAGTAACACCACAACACATCAGAGCCAGGATAAAGCCCGTCCGGAGCCTTAGAGGGGCTTTGCCAGTCTGAGTGATGTGTGGGCTCCCTGCGAGGAGACTCGGGGCAGCCCAGGATGGAGAGGCACCATCCTCCAGCAGCTCAAACCTCCCAGCCTGGAAGAGCATCTCACTGCCCGGGGCAGCAATCTCCCCGATCGCTCCCACAGCTCGCCACACACTCTTCCAGTGGAGGCAGAAGCCCAGGAAAACACCCCCCTGCCTTGCTCCTGCCCCCTCACCTCTACCACAAAGGTGTCGATGATGTTCTCCTGAGGTAAGAACCAGTGCTCCACCTCCTCTCGGCTCATGATGGGTGTCAGGTGGAATTGCTTCAGGTACTCCGTCAAGAGCTTGTGCACTGCGGAGATATCTCTGTGCTCCATTGGCCGCAAGCCAGGAGTCTTGGGAGTCTACAGAAAGCAGGACAAATCGTTTGCGCTGCTTGCACAGTGGCTTTTATCACTCAAGGGCTCTCCGACAAGCGGCACGGAGGCGCTCTCTGCTTAGATCAGCCCATTTTCAGTCCCACAACCCAGCACTCTCCCCTCCAGCCCTGCTTGCCCGGCATAAGGACGGCTGCGATTGGTGTGACACCGATGGCAAAGACCACAGAGAAGCACGGTGGGTCCCAAAGCCCCACGTGTCAGGTCAAGTCCCACTGGAAGTGGCCTCCTACCCCCTAACGACACAAGATCTCTGCTTCCCTCCAGGTCTCTGCTCCCACTCGCAGCAGAGGCAGGCTGAGAGACCTGCCCCAGGCACCGCAAGGAACCACCTGACGTTACTTCCAGTTGGACTCGATTTCTAATCTAGGGTTGGGATCACTCAGCAAAGCCCAGATCAAGCAGCACGGACTGCTTCTGGGTCTGGGTTTCTGCACAAGAATCAGTAGCTACAAAACAGCAGCTGGTGCCTTTGCTGCGGCGGGAGGCAGGAGACAGGAGCCATGTGCTGCCCAGCACTAAAACAGCTCTCTCCAACCGAAACGAGCAGCTCTGACCGACAGAAGGAAGCCAACAAGGTCGGGGAAGGTGGTGGCAATTTTAATGCTTTGTTTGTCTTTTCTCCCATATCCAGCTGGGGAACTTCCCCAGCAGGACAACTGCAGTGACAGAACCGATCAGTTTGACTGAAGAATGAGGGACTAACCCAATTCAAGGTCACTCCGAGGCTGTGTTTGGACAGATGAAGGCTGTCATATCTGCGTTCTCGTTTTACCAGGAGGACAGGATATGACTCACCATGAAACAAAAGCTCACAGGGTCCTCTAGCTGCAAGAATTTGCCCTTAAAATGCAGGTACCCAGGCAAAAAATAAATAAAGATTAAATAAAGTGCAGTGGCTTGACAGAGTCATTTACTACATGAAACAAACCCCGGTTCTCCAGGCAGAGGACTCGACCTCGGCCAAGACATTTGTGTCTCCAGTTCCCAGCCTCACCCCTTGCTCAGCGAGGAGCAATTCGTGAGCTCTGCCTCCGCGGCTCACAGCCCCGGCTGGCACCCACCTCGGGCAACCGGTAAAGCTTCATGGTACGTTGCATAGTCATGTTCCTGCTCAGGTGGGAAAACTTGACCTCGATGAGTTTCCGAGGATTCAGGGACCGGTGCCAGTACCTGCAGAAACACACTCGCAGTGGGAGACTTGTTCTTGGGCAGCGGGACGGCAGCACAGGCACGAGGTTCTCGTAGCTGCCATGAGAGGGCAAGCGAGAACATCATGCTGGCTCGCAAAGGGGCCAGCAGCTCCCGCAGAGAAAAACAAGGGCGGCCTGAAGTGCCTGTGCTGCAGAAAGTCTCCCGTCTTGTGATACATGAGCAGCTTAAGCAGAGCTACTGGACTTAATCATGGAAGGACGGTGTGGGGAGGAGAAACCTGGGCTGGAATTCATCTCTCCTGTCCTGGGGAATCCCACACACGCTACATGCCACAGAGGGGATCTTGGTAAGGGAAGGTCTGCAGACAGAGATCTCTTTGGAGAGCCACAGACACTCACCTGCAAGTCCCCACAGGCTTTGGCAGCACCACTCCCGCAGTGTAAACAGCCTGAAAGATCCCCTCCAGATGAACCCGCCGCGTGATCTCACGGATCAGAACTGGAGCCACCCGTTTCGAGCGCAACTTTTTGTGGACACACAGGAAGTTTATCTCTACCATCTTCTTCTCTCTTGGGAAAGAAACAATGCAGAGCATGAGACCCGACTGTCCTGACCTGGGAGGATCAGTCCAACGCCCTGGGCAATTTACGTCCAGCCCCTTCAAGAGAAAGAAGAGTCAAAGCCTCAGGGAAGGCCAAGGGGCAAGGGCTGGGTTTGGAGAACTCTCCCTTAAGCTGTTACCCAAGGTTTTCCCAGCGAAAATGGTCTCCATCCAGCCCTGGAGGATTTCTGTAAGCCAGAGCTCTAAGCTGACCTCACTTGTTGGGGAAAACAGCCTTCATGGCTGCTAACTACAAGATGCCCTTGCACAGAACTTCACTGCCCACCTTAAATATCCCCCACCCTCTCCTCCAAGCAGCAAAGCATCTCCATGGCTGAATGGCGTAGGTCTTGCGCGGTTGGTTGGGGAGGACAACGTAGCCAGACCTCCTCAGCGCTCCCAGGAAGCCCCACATGCCATCAAGGGGCAGGATGAGGAATGCAGCCGAGCAGCACTCACGTGTCATAGATGTGGATAGTGGCTGGAATTGCGCTGATAAATCCAACCAGCTTCTTGCTGGAGACAACTCGGACTCCACAGTGCCACTGGGGCAACCAGCCTGGAGGACGCAGCGCCCTGGAGAAGAGACACACTTCAGAAGTCACGTCCCATCAAAGGTCCCCAGTGTACCTGCTCCTGCCTCCCCACCCTGTCCTGGGATGCCCTGTGTCCTGCTCCAGGCTGCCCAACACAGCTGTGGGTTTGCAGGCAGGAGGATGAGAGGGTGACAGTGGTGTGACAAGGCAGGACTGCTGGGATCCAGGGCAACTCCTGCACTCTCTGGCCAAGGCCAGTTCTCACTAGCGACACAGGAGGAAATCCATGTTCCTCGATTCATGAACGCCCTGAGGAAACAGCAGCTCTGCTGCAACAGGTCTCCAAGTGTTATTGCTGGCAACATTACTAGGCAGCCACCTTCATCCTGCAGCTCCAGGGCACTGAGAAGTTCCTCAGCTACCAGGATTTTTACAAACACTTGAGGGATCAAACCAAAAAGGAAAAAAATCCGATTTTAGGCTCCCATATCTCAAAGAAGCCAGAGGCAGGCAGGGCTGGGCGAGAGACCCCTCTCGCAGTGTGCCTGGGACACCGCACACGCACACAGTGTCAGATGGGGAAGGGAGATTTCGGAAAGAAGTGAGAGGGGATAAGGAAAGGCAGCTGCAGTGCTGTCACCGGGATCAGGCTTGCCAGCATCCAACACCCTCTGCTCCATGGCTGTGGTGCCACTCACCACAGCAGGAACTCGGGAGAGTAATCGAACCGGAACATGTTGTCGTCGTCCTCCACGTAGTTCTCGTTCAGAAGCGTGTACAGCTCTTTCAGCTAAGGCAGGACAGACCAAGCAGGATAAGAAAGTTATTCAGCCACCACACGCCCCGGCTGCCCTGACACGGGACCCTGAACACTTTTCATGTGGCCACGGCAATGGGCGCCGCGTGCAGCCGTGTCCCTGCTACCAGCACGTCCCCCTGCTCCGGGCTCCTGAACTGGTGCCGCTGCAGAGCAAGGTAAGCAGCAGGACACACTGATAAGTCCTGCTACCCTCAGGTCATCTCCCAGGGAGGTGGGCCACAGTCTGGAGGGTCTTCCTAAGGGAAAACTCCTGGCTTCAGGCATCCTTACATCCCCATGAAGAAACAAAGCCAACTTGGCCAACATGGGATGGGTGAGAGGTAACTGCACAGTGGGAGAAGTCAGACCCATCTAACTCCAAGGAGATGGTGTGATCACTGAGCTGGAGAGTTGCCCAGCGTGGTGAAGGACGTGTTCCCATCCCCAAAACCATCTTCGGCAGTCCAAGCATGGAACTGCCTACCGCGCAACGTAGACGCCCTCCCAACACACACATGCCGAGCTGCCTGTACTCACCACACCTCTGTCCCCAAGGTCCAGGGCGTCCCAGGTGAAGCCCTGGGGCAAGGTGTATGGCTCCTGACGGATATTATCTTTGTCTGGCTCCACGGGACCGTGGGTGTTCACCACTTCTCCTGTAAGAGAGAGCAGGGAGCCATGAAGATGTTCTCTACTGTTTGAGACCAAGTCTCCACGACACCTCAATCTGGCAACCAAAGTGCCTCATGTCTCCCACCCCAGGTCCCTGGTGCAGGCAACCAGGGATCGCCATTTCACCCACCTGGTTTGGGACGTGCCACGTGTTCGTTGTGACACAGAGGCAGAGAATCAAAACTCCTTCCAGGGCAATGGTGGAGCCGACTGGACAGCAAAGAGGAGGTGACCAAACTGATCAGAGCTTCAGGGCCACAGCTACATCCTCCAGGTCCACATGCGATGCCTTATCCTTCCCCATCCCCACAATCCCAGCCTCGGCCAGCACTTTCCCATGAGCCGCTCCATCGGATGGTGGCTCTCTCCCTGCCAGCTCTGGCCCCTGCCATTTGGCAAGCGTCAGGGTTTCCTTCCCACTGCGCTTAAAGAAGAGCTGCAGCAAACAAGACAACTTTTGTTGAAAAAACACTGACTCCTAAAGCCCCCGATTCAGCCAAGAGATGTTGGTTCAAGCACCGGCTTTCTCGGGGATGTCAACACAGCGGCATCACTTGAGTGCTGCCAAGAGAAGCAAGTTGCGCTAATTAGGAATTCCCTTAAAAAGGGATTGAAAAGGTTTCCAGGCAATGGGGAGGTGAAGAAAGCCCAGAGCAAGAACTGCCCCCATCACACCCACCCAGGGCAGCTTCCAGAAAGGCTCACCCCTGGCCGTCCTCTCCGTTTTGAGCAGGTGCTGAACCGCTCTGAAATCCGGCCCCAAAAATCCCACAGCACTTTTGTTACCCGACCCTAAATAGCCTCGTGTATGTAACGCCGTGTGCCAGAGAGTCCTCTTGAGCAAGGACCATGAGAGATGGCAGGACCCAGCGAGGGGCTGGCAGCCAGAGCACAGCCAGCAATTTGGTGTGCAGAGGAGCGGGTTGTTTTGTGCCTCTTCTTCCCCAGAAGGTACCTTCCACCCTCCAGGGTTTACCCAAGCAGAAATGATGTTTGCCACGGCCAGGATCCTCTGGGGAAAAGGGCAAACAAAAGATCAGGCTTTGCTGTCTCACGTAGACCCATGCCCGGGGTATCTCACTGTGATTTTCCCAGCACAAAGCTGAGACCATCGCTTCCAGCAAACAGTCTTTGAGATCAAAGAAAGCCTCAGACTGGTGCTGACAATGCTAAAAGGGAATCAAACACAGTGTTTGCAGCAAGAGGGGTCGGACACAACCTCATGAAGGAAATTACCGAAGAGCAGCCAATTTGAAGCCATGACAAGCTTCGGGTACATCTAGAAACTATAGGCTTGGACTCATTCTCTCGTTCTCCTGAGCTCTGCATGGATTTTGCTGGGGGATGCAGAAGCAGACAGACTAAGCGAAGCAATCCCGGGCACCCCGGGAGCGCTGCAGGTTTGCTCCAATTAGCTCAGGAACAAGCACCTTCCAGCCATGCAGCTCTGCGGCAGCGCACCCCTCTTCCTTTCAGATCTGCTCAGCTGCCAAGTGCTCCTGCCATGCTGAGAAACGCCTCGTTACCGACAGCAGATCACTTTTGATGCAGGCTGACAGCGTCAAAAGCAAACTGGAGAAAGGGCTGGAGAAAGGACTAGAGCCAGGAAGCACAGCTGGGCTGTTGGCAGGGGGAAGAGGGGATGAAGAGGTAGGATTCCCCACCTTTAGACGGGCATGGCACCTCGGGGGTGCAGATGCTCGCGAGGTTTGTGCCTCCCCTCTCCCAGCTCTCCTGGCTCAGCCCCAGCGCCTGCCCGTGCCAGAGGCTGATGTGAGCCCAGCAAACCAACGATGTGGCAGCTCAGCACATCGACCTGCTTCCCTGAGCGGCTCCCGTCACTGGCTGGCCCCGTCTCACCCCGAGTTACCCTCCCCACCAAGGACCCCTTGCTGGGAAGCTTCAACCCCCAGAAAGGGGAGAGCTGGTTAGCTCCAAGTGCCCTAGGACTTGGCAAGAGGAAGGCTGGCAACACCCCGTATGAAACTGGGGCACCGAGGGCTGGGGAGGCCCAAATCAAGGGCTAAAGACTGAGATTAAGGGATGCCCAAATGCAGAAGGCATCAAATTGGATGTCTGAAATGGCTCCCTGTCCCTCTCAACCCCCCCAGCAGCCTGCACAGCTCTCCAGCGGCAGGACTGGCCGCTCAGTCCATGATGCCGAACAGTGAAGGGTCATTGATGCCTTTGAAGCCCAGATAGGACAGCAGTGAGAGGCCATCCAGGGACCTGCTTGCTGGCCAGAGACCAGCTTCTTTGGGCTTCTTTGAGCAGCCTGGGGACCACAAGACTTCTCCCAAGGAGCACGAAACAGTGAGGGGCTGTACGTACCTAGCTTGGGCACCGGCTGCGTGTCCCAGAACTGGTAGCTCCTCTTGCTGGCTTCCTCCATGGTTTTGGCAGGGCCCTGACCTACAGAGAAGAGCTCGATGGCTTTTTGAATCTCCTGGATCCTCTCAGCAGGTAAAGAGTTCACCTGAGGGCAGAAAAGGAGGGTGAAAGACAACATGAGTAAGCTGAGCCACCAGGTCTGTATTTCAGCTCCTCATTAGGGGAACCTGGAGCTGACCCTGCCAGGAAGGGGAGAGCAGGGAGAAGACTCGCTTCCCAGCCTAGATCCTCTGGTAACCCTCTACAGGATGGATGAACCCTTTTAGCAGGCACCTGCCACACATCTAGACCTGGTTTCTAGGCACTCCTGGGTCGAAGGGGATAGATGAAGTGCCTTAAAATGCTTTAAGCTTCAGCTAAGGAGGGTGCTGTGAGCCCCAAGAGCAAACCTCCCTGCCTCACCTTGGCTAACACCCATGCGGAGACACCCTGGGTCAACCCACACCCAGTGTTTGGGCTTTCTGCGGTGGTTTTTCTCTCTCACAGCTTCAGCCTCCTCCATCTAAGCTGCCAGGACAAGGCAGAGAAGCTGAGTCAAGATGAAGGACGCTTTCCTCTTCCTCCTCTTCCCCAGGCAGACCTTGGCAGGGTGGGCAGCTCTGCACTGAATTCACAGCCCCAGCTCCTCCCTGATTCCTGCTGAAGTTAGTTTGAAACACTGAAAGCCCCAATTTAATGCTCTGCAGAGTCAGAAGGACAAAATATTAGAAATATTTGGATGGGAACTGGGCATCGGACAGAAAACAGCCTCTGTTGATGTGCAGATCTGTGTGTGTGTCCCCTGCCACAGGACCAGAGGGGACAAGACGGGTGACTGCCAGCGCTGGGAGGGACAAACCTTGCGTGCCCCATGCTCCTTCACGAAGCACCAGCTGCTAGTCAGGATCGGGCAAAGCCAAGAGGGGTAAGACAGACCCTGCTCTGACCCGGCTGCTGTTCTTATGTTAATCAAGCAAAAATCAACAACATCAGATGTCGCCCAAGAAGTAGGGGAACGCGTTCGTTGTGCTGGCTGCGGGCAGGAGGAAGCTGACAGGTGGCAGCGTGGTGGTTCCCTGCCTGCGAGGAGGCAGCTGGTGTCTGGGAAGAATAACTTGGAGGTGCCAGTCTGACCCTTTCACCGCAGCGCCGGAACCGGCTGGGATATCCAGCCAAGGACCGCGTTTACTCTGGAGTGCTCCGCAAACACCTTCCGCAGCAACAGGAATTCCCACACACGGAGCCAGGCTGGGAAATTACTCTAAACCTTAAGTTTTTTGAGCAGCCAAGTGCCTAAAACCAGGACCGGGAGACTCTTCCCTTGCCCTAAGCTACATCGGAGAGGTTCAGGACGGGGCTGGCTGTTGTGCGGGGCCACGACTCCGGGAAGGGGTCGGTCACCTTCACTGGCTGGTCCTGAGCCTGGTCGGGCTGATCTCCTCCTTTCTCTTTCTTCCGTTTGGGTTTCTTTTTCTTCTTTTTGGCTCCGCTGTCATTTGCTGGACTCAAGCCGCTAGGGAACAAAAGAAACACCATTGGAGCCTTGGGGTTTTCTTTTGGAGAACATTTATAGGGTTTCTGAAGCTCTCTAAAGAAAATACAAGCTCCCTGCTCTGAGTCCAAGTCTCCAGGAGGGGGAATACCCAGTGCACGGAGGGTGCAGCCATGTGCCCTCTCCCCAGCGTCCCTCCCAGCAGCAAACTCCGTGTGAGCTCCCAAAAGGGGACCAGCGCCAACATCTCTCATCTTGCAGGTTTGCTCAGCTGCGGGGAGCGGGCCCCGTACCGCAGGTGACCGCGTCTTTGCCATCACATCACCCCGCTCGGCCGCACGTGCCCAAATCCACCCCGTGGACTGGTGGGGATGCCCAGCTTAGGCTTTTCCCTCCTCTCTGAGCCCAAGGATGGACATGGGAGCAGCAAACGCTGGTCCAGCCCTAGGGATAAGGCACAGCAGCAGGTCCAGGCACCACAAAGGGGCTGGTGGCCAAGGACACTGCACCAAATGTCACTCCACCTGCAGAGGTGATGATCTAGGGAGACGGGTGGCTGTTATATTGGAAAATTATTATACTGTTATGCTAGAGCTGGAAAATCGAGACCAAGCAGCAAATCTCTTTGGGAGCGCAGGGTGGGAAGTGCCTGCGCCAGGGCATCGCTCCTCCTTCCAGGGATGCAGGGCAGCCCCAGACATCCAGATGATGATCACCCCAAAGCAGCCGCAGGCATGAAACACCGCACCGAGCCCGGCCTTGCTGATGGGCAAGTCTGGCAGCGACCTGATGCCAAAACACGGGAGAGGTGCCTGTTCCCAGCACGGCGTATGTGATCTCACCCCTGCGTGAGGTATCCCAACGTGGGACAGGCGATGTTACTGCTGCAGAGCTGGGGCACCTGAAGCCGGGAGCCTCCCTGCCATCGGTCCCCAAAACAAGGTTACAGTCTCCGATAGGGTCACGGGTCAGGTGGAAATTCAACCCCAGAGATGGCTGGAGTGGGACCGAGCGGAGGGATGAGAGGGGGACACCAGGCCAGGGGTGCTTTGCCAGCTACCGACACGCACAAGGGGTCTTCTGCAAAGCAAGCTGGGGGGATCGCGTGCACGCCAGCAGCATCGCTCAGCTCTGTCCTGTCCCTGTCAGTGCTGCCAAGTAAAACCGCAGCATCCTTCCTCTTCTGTTTTCACTGAGGACAATAACCCACGTCTGGCTCGATGAGGAGAGGCCAGAGCGAGGAAAGCCATGGAGAATCGTGGGTGGGAGCTGCTCTTTGCATCAAGCAGCACATCCACAGCACCTACAGCCGCAAAGCCCACCACCTGCAGGCACCATCACCCGCACCAGAGCGGGTCTGGCTGGAAACCGGTACGAGCTCTGTGGGACTGGGTCTGCCCCACCTGCCCCAGGGACCCTCTGCCAGCCCAGATGCTGTGGGACATGTCCCTACCCTCCTGTGCCCGGGGACCTCATCCTCTTCTTTCTCCAAATCTCAGCTTGGGGATCCAAGCCAGTATATTTTTTACTCTATGATATAGAGGTGTCTCCTTCCTCGCACTCCCAAAACGACTGCCGCTTCCACGGCAGGGACAACTGCACAGCTCTGATCTGCCCAGAGGCAGACAGTGAACCGAAGGCACCGAGCAGCCTGGAAACCCCCCGAGTACCGCTTGCTCCCAGGCCAGGTTAATGTCTTTACCAAACACAAGATAGCGGTGAAGAGGGTGGAGCAGGGAAAGGAAAGAAGAAACACGCTGGAAAATATGTTGGAGCAGCATCCAACTATTTATTTCAGCAAGGCCAGGAAAAGGAGAGAGCCGGGAAGGGAATAAGGTTTAAAAAACCCCCTGGGCTGAGCAGCAAGTGAGTTTTGAAACCAGGGGAAAAGTGGATAGAGAAATGTTTTTTTGAGGGATGAAGCTGGGAGGGCTGGGTGTGGAGATGCCTGCGGACGGTGAGGCTGCTGACGCTCGCAAGCACAGAAACCCGACGTGACGGGCAGCCGTCGCCCTGCGGAGCAGACACATCTCGTTTGCAGGACACGGAGCAGCTGAGCTGGGGAAGGCTTTCCTCTGGACAAAACCTGAACAGCAGCGGAGACTCTGCAGATGGCATTTGCTGGGGAAAAAGATTCCCGTCTATTAGCAGAGACCCATGTGAAACACCGGGAGACAGCAAGCGTTTGCTCACCGGCATGGGGAACACGCAGTTGCGCAGGGCGAGCTGCTCCACAAAAGGGGGCTCGATGAGAAGCCCCCCCCTCTTCTCCAGAAGTGGAGCAGAAAAAGGAGCAGCCGCGAAGCCGCAGCTCCGTGGGGATCAGCACCCTGCAGCGCTGCTGAACCGTCCCTGGGGGGACACATCTCACCCTTCCTCCCACCACCGGGAAAGGGCTTTACCTCCACCCAGTGAGACACGAGATCTGACATGACAGCAAAAGTAATTATGGGAAAGCGGTGCTGACACCGCTATTGATTTTGGTGACAAATGCGTGATGGTTTTTTTTTTTTTTTCTCACTCCTTGCAGAGGAGCACAGGCAAGACCTGGCAGATCCCCAACCAGCCAGCCAGCCGCATCCAGGCCCTGGGACGAGCCAAAGCATCCACCCTGGCGCTGCAATAAACACATTCAACTGACTTCTTACCAATTTTAACACCACAAACTGATGGCACAAGGGGAGGTTGAGACGGTGTCTGAGGGCAAACGCTGGAAGCCACCCCTTCCAAAGGAGACGGACATGTTTTCCCAGGTCACCTCCATGTCGGGATGCTGCAGGTGTCAGATGCGACAAACAAAATCCTCCCAGTCCCTGCGTATTCAGTCGGTGTCGCTTTGCTTCATAAATCAGAGCTGCCAACTCCCAGCTTGCTGCTAATGAGTTCAGCCCAACCAGTATTGCTTCACCCCCACGCCGGACTCGCAGGTAAAAGCGCTGAGAAAAATCCTCCCTGATTTATGAGCAAAGCCATCGTGACCTGGAAGAGATCAGGGTTGCATAAGGTGGGATGAGGTTTTGCATTTCCAGGAGCCGTGGCGCGGGGAGGGGCCCTGCTCCAGCTGGGAGATGAAAACCAACCTGGCAGAGGAGTCGCCAGCATGTAGGAAAATGCTTGAAAACCCGAAGGTCCAACTCACTACACCTAGGGAAGCAACAATTATAGGCATTTTCTATTTTAAAGTCCATTTAGTAAAGCAAATTTCTTCTTCTTTATGCTCCAGTGCAGCTGCAGCCCCTCGGATGCTCCCCAAATTAACGGCAACACCTCACCGGTGCCCTGGGACAAGCCACCACCGTCCAAAAGCCCAGCTACCGCAGCCGATGCAACCCATGAAGCTGTGAGGGCTGAAGCTGGTCTCACCCCCCCAGGAAGGGTTAACTGCCAGGCCAGCTCCTGTCCGACAGCCCAGACAGCCCACAGCCTTCCCGGCTGCACTTACTACTTTTTTCCTCCCGTATCTCCTTTCCAGCCCGAGCTGCTTTGAGAGATAAAGCGGGTGGAGAAGGGTGCATTGGCTGCGCTATGCAAAACGTCTTCCGATTACCCGCGGGATCGCAACAGTCCGTTTTCTGACACAGGAACACACTCTTCCCTTCTCCCGGGAAAGGCATCGCTGCCATCATGGCCATTACCTTTCGCTGCAACCCCCCTTCCCCGCTACCAGACGGCTCCTCGAGTTCAAGGGAAAGGAGCCGGCGCTAACCACCACACAGAAAATACCACCCATAACTGAGCGATCTCGAAAATAGACTTTTGGAAGTACCTAAATAAACTGGACGGGCTTGTTCAAGGTGAGACCCACTCAGACTGACTGTCCTCCACCAGCTCAGCCCCTCTGGAGGCTGGGAAACACCAGACGCATCCAGTAACAAACCGGTGCTCGGCACCCACTTATCTATCACCTGGATCCATGCACACTCCCGCTGTATTCCCAGATCCGAGAGCTTTATTTTTGCAAGGCGGGGGAGGAAAGCACAAGGGAGGACAACTCCAGCCGCGGCCGGCTCCCTGCCACAGCTCCCTTGGCTGCCAAAGCCCGGCGGGAAGCTCTGGGTCAGCATGGGGGGATTTCAACAGCAGGGGCTGGGAGTTATTTCCCATAGCATACGCACTACGGCGATCAAAAAGTGTCTTTCATTACACAAATCGAAATGCCAGGCTCAGGCTCTCAGACCGTCTCACACCTACGATAGAAAACAGTACCAAACACTGCTGGTTCTTCCTCAAAACCCAAACTGGAAATGCAGATTCAGACAAGGGCTTGTGCGGTTTGCAATTCCTCCACTGCATGGCCTTGCTTCCTAGTCTGAAAGGTGTCAGATGAGAAATAGTAGATCCCTGCTCCGTATTTAGGTGCTGGAAAATCCTTCTGCCAAACCTGGGGCTAATCGGGCACGGTACTTAGGCTGTAATCTGATTAGGGGCTGGAGCGAGGAGGGAGGCTCTGCAGATGGCAGAGCACGGGTCCCGAAGCGGAGCGTGCCATTATTGCACTCCATATAACACCTAAAACCAAATTCTTAGTTAGAGCATGTTAGAGCATGGCGGTTATCCCAGGAACATCCTCTCACGGTGTAAGTGCAGGCAGGGATTGCCAAACTAGGCAGCTGCCCGCTGTCCCACCAAGAAAAGCCCCTGTGCTTTCCCCACAGCCCATCCAGCAACAACCCAGTTCGTGCCGCAGGACCATCCCCGAACTTTTCCCACCCAAAACCACCTCCCTGGCTGGTTTTGCCAATGACAGACACATTTCACGGGGCTGGGACAGTCGAATCCTTGGTCTCACCGCTGCCACTCGCTGCCTGTGACCCAACAAATCCCACTGGGCTCGCAGCAGCTCCGGGGAGCAGAGCCCGTGCCGGTGTCCCTGTCTTTCCAGTGCCTTTCATCTACAATGGGAATAAACCCTCCGCAGACGCTGGAGACACGACAGAGCCCGCTCCACACAAAGGAAATAGCGACAAATACGAAACTGGGATTTTTTTTCTTTGGGAAATCAACTTGGACGGCAGCAGTGGAGAGCGGTGCAGCCACTTCCCAGCGCTGACACGGGACTGAGGCGGAGGAAACTCAATTCCTCTTTCCTGTCCTTAAAAGGAAAGGAAGTATTGCTCTTGCTAAGTAATATTTTTATGTTTTAAATCTCAGAGCCAAGATCCAGTGACTCTTAACACGAACTGGGCAGAGGCAGGACTCCGAGCATTGCTCTGCAAACCCCAGCAGCAAAAAGCACTTTCCCTGCCCCGTTTTTGGGGACAGCGTTCAGCTGGGGTGACCAGAAACGCTCCCACACCCCAGCATAACGTGACGGTACGAAATCAACAGAACCGATGTGCACCAAGAAAGAAAACCACCACCTTTCCTACCACTTGGTCTTTTCTCTCCTAGGTGGATCCCCCATTAGGTTTTGGGGGGGACAGAAGATTTGCCAGAGAACTCCAAAAGCTTGCGCTCGTTGTCGCTGTGCCCATCAGCCATGCTTTTAACGTTATTTCCCGAGCAATCCGAACTCTCTAAGCATATTTGTTACAGGACATTTCCCAGTTAGCCTGTTGCACTTCAGCGCTCGCCCTAGTCGGGGCAGGTAACTGCATTTTAACTCCTCGGGGCTGCAGGAGATGCGATGCTCACACTAGGATACAAAGAGCGCTCCAGAACACATCTTTTCCTGGCAAAGGGCAGGCTGAACCGCTGGGCTGGGAAATAACGGTGATTAAGCACCGCGTCTCCTCTCTGCTTGGCTCTGGTTTCAGCAAACCTAATCATGTCAGGGGGAAAGAAAAGAAAAATCTCCCCAAGCACGGCTAAACCTATTAAACTGAGACACGGTGCCACACCCGGGAGGCAAATAAAATATAAACGGGCATCTGCGCTGTCATGAAAAAAAGCCTCTGTGATACTTCTTGAGTGACCTTTTATTCACTTCGGTTATCAGACAGGCGGGATTGCCTATGGAAAGCTGCCGATGGAGGGAGAAGAGCTCTTCAAGCCGACAGTCTCCGTGTCGCAGGGCTGGGAAAGCAGCTGCTGGGGCACCGGGCGAGCGGGGAGAGGAGCTTGGTGAGGCTCAGGTGTGCGAACCACAAGGCGCAAAACCTATGGAAAGCTCTAGAAACACGTGATGTGGCATAAGCCACACGTTGACGTGCCCTGCCGCATGCAAAGCCAGCGGGAATGAGGATGAAGCCTCTCCTGCAAACCACAGGCATGGCAAGGCAGCTCTGCTCCTCGTTAATTAAGGCAGTGAGTAACACGGTTACTACATTAGGGATTTTAGATCTTTTCCTACCTAGATAAGGACCGCATGCGCTCGCTCCCTGCCCAATTGTTGCTATTTCACCGTTTCGTACCTCTGGAGGCCACGCTCCTCAAACCACAAGATGATGTCGGCTGAGCTTTGCAAAACCCCAGGCTGTGTTCTGGATAACAACGGGATGGGTATACAGCAGTCTGGGCTTCTTCCAGGGTGCAGGGATGGCCGCGGGAGGCCAGAGGCTCCAGGGAGCAGGATAACGCACCCAACCATGCCACCACCCTGGGTGCCACTGCGGTGCCAGAAATGCCGGGAGGGGGACGGGGCTTGTGCTGGAAGGCATGGGAAATGTGGGGAGACACACCCTAACGCAAGGACAAGAAGAGCTGCGAATTGGGCTCATTTCTGCCAAAAACAGGCACTCGCGGCCCCTTTCTGGCTGCCCCGCAGACAGCGCGCAAGCCGTCACTCATCCACGCCACGGACGGGCCCGACCGTGCTTAGCTTCAGGACACGCTCCCACAACAGGAGTGAATGGGAGCCAGCGAGCCCGTCCCCCCCGCCAGACTGACGGGCACCTCGACCAATCGTAGCGCGGGATGCTCCCCGGCGGCCAATCAGCGCGCGATCGGGGCGGGGCGCTGCTCACTTCCCGGCCGCTGCCCTCCTCAATGGGCCAGGCCGCC
>NW_008796188.1:467681-478445 GCF_000699145.1 Aptenodytes forsteri | reverse complement strand
CGAAAGGCCCCGGGGGGTGGTTCGTGGTGGTGGCGGCAGCTTTTTCTCCACCAAGTTAATGATGTATTTTATGATTTTTGCTTTTAATTTCAGCCTTCTCCAGCCAAACACCAGGTCTGCCAGTGCGCCAGGCCCCAGAGCCGTGGGTGGGAGTAGCAGGAGGGCCGGGTGTAGCATGGTGCTGGAGGACGCCTTTCGGCCCCTGTCCTCGGCCCCGCGGCGCCGGATGGATGGCTTGAGGCGGGCGGCTTGCGCTGTGCTCAAAAACCGGAGGAGTCGGGACAGGGGGGAAATTTGGGTACCTCAGTCTTTAGCAGCCGCTTCCTCAGGGCTCTGGGTTACATCTCCCAGGGCACCGTTCCTCACAGCAGGACTAACTCGCTGAGTTTTCCAGTCTGACTAGCCTCTGTGGCTCGCGTTTCAGCTTTCCCCATGTTTGATTTAGTTGGCGGAGGCCACATTCACCAAAAACCGGTGTATTTTGGCGAAAACTGGTTCTGGCTCCTGCCTGTAACATCTGCAGGAACGGGCTGGCCTCTCTACCCTTGTGTACAGTTCAAACCCAAGCTCGTTAAATATTTATACCTCGTACCGTGGGTCTTATATCTGTACAGGCCCTGTGACAGCGCAAATGTTTTCAAACCCCGTTTGGCCGTGGTTTCTAGACTAACCCTTCCAAGCGCTCTTTTACCCCTGCAGTAATTCTCACAGCAAGCCGCCTGCCTGCGGAGGTATGCAACGGAGGGACAGAAATAGCAGGTTTTTTTGGGACCAAGTCCCAGCTGCGGCTGGAGGCCAGAGCGTAGGGGTTACTGCAGTTAAAACCCTGTATTTACTCTACATGGGCAGGAGAGATTTTAATGTATTTTTAAAAAACACGCAAGTGGAGCCTCCACTCCTGCGAGGCAGCACACCAAAGGCCTGATTCCCCTTGTGCAGCGTTAGCCCTTGTAGGCTGTTGCAGAGGGTGTATAAAATCCTGCCAGGGAGGGCTGGATTTTAACCTGCTGCAATAAATAGGGAAACAGCCCCCCTGTTGTGCCAAGCCCACCGTAGCACTGGGAAAGGCTCCCCGTGGGGACCAGCTACTCGCTTGGCAACAAAGCTTGAGATTTACGTCAGCCTCCCGCAAAGCACTGATGTTTATTGTAAGTGCCCTTTCTGATTCCCTTTGAATTCCCCCTCGTTGTTGCTCGAGTTAAACCCATCTGTTTGCCTGGTGTCTTGGAAGGGAAAAGAGCACGTGGTGCTGCTGCTGCGGGCTGGCGTCGGCTCTCGGCAGCCACGAAGCAAACGACGCTGCTGGCAGGTGCTGCCGGCTTTTGCTCTAACTCCTGGTTCCTCCCTCTGCTGAATTGCCTCCAGCTGCCACAGGACTTATCCACCCCTCTCCTCACCGCCAGACCATGGGTCTGGGTCCTGTTTGTAGGACCGAGTTACGACAAAAGTGTCTTTTTTTTTTTTTTTTCCTAGCAAAAAGGAAGCAGTGCTGTGTTTTCACCCGTCTTCAGCCACCCTGCAGGCCCGTGTTCCTGACTGCTGCCCTTGGGTGCAAAGCGGCGCGGTCCCCGTTCGTGGGGGACGGCGCGGGCAGTAGGTACCTGGTTCCTGTATGTGCAGAGTTTGTTGGGGCTGGTGGCTGTGGTGTCTGGAGGGAGGTGTGACACCAGAACCAGGTTAGGCAGAGCGATGGTTACCGAGATCGTTGGGTTTTGGGGTACGTGGCTCACCGGGAGAGGCGTCGGGAGCTGGGTCTCCCTTCCTCTGGGCAAGAGGAAGCTGAGGGGTGTCTACCAGCAGGCTGTGGCTCCTGGCCAAAGATGACGGAGCCAGTTTCTTCTCAAATGCAAGGGGCAACAGCCACAAGCTGGGGTTTGGGAGCTTCGGGCTCCTCGTCTGTGAGGGTGGCGTTACCCTAGACAAGGTGACGCCAAAGTTGGAGGCTCTGTCCTTGGGGAATTGCAGGACTTGGCTGCGCAAAGCCTTGGATGCCCTTGGCTGGGGCCGGTGTTGGTCTGTGGGGGCCGGAGAGGGGACGCTGGGGTCTTCCCTGCAACGCCACAGCTGCCCCAGGTCATGCAGGACTCGTGCTTTCCCAGCCTGGCTGTTGCCTTTTCAGGAAGGCAGATACCACCTTGCTCGCAGGGGTCCCCACTCCTGTCCACAGCTGCTTTTGTGTCGCTGAGCCTTTTGGTGAACGGGTGCAAGCGGGATTTAGAGGGTTGCGGGTTTTGGACTGAGTAGGGAGAGATCTTGGTGCAGAAACCGTGAGAGAAGTTGTCTGCTCCGGGTCGGCCGGCGGGTTACCAGCTCCCTCCCAGCCTCAAGGCCATCAGCAAGCGCAGACTCTGCGTTTAGTGCCATGTTTGCAAGCTAAGAGACACAAGTTTGCTGCTCAGAGCCATGATTTCTTGTGTCTGTTGGGCTGCCGATGACTGTGCTGGCTTCCAAGTAACGCGGGGATGCGATTTACTTACTGGCTTCTGTGCTTTGTGTCCTGATTATGTCAGAGGTAGCTTATCTCCTCTTAACACCCTGGCTGTAGAGATCAAGCAGGGCTCTCCCTCTCAGTCCTCGCGTTTCCCGGTCCGGGCTGAGATGTCTGAATTCTTCCCCTTTGTCACTGATCCTGGGTCACCCTTGACAACCCTGCCAGAAACGTCCTCTGATTTAGGGTGCTGTAGGTGAGACTGTGGCCTGATGGGTGCCGATGCTAAAGGGGAGCGAGTTGCGTGGAGCTGCAGGTAAACTAGCTGGAGGAACTTAGGGTTGGCTCAAGTTGCACATCCAGAGTTAGCAGGGTCCAGGGAAGCCTCGTTTAACCCAGCGCCGTTCTTCAGCCTGCAAAACAGGGGTACCCAGCTCAGAGGGGTGCCAAAATCGTGCTAATGTCTCTGTAACGCCCTGAGAACGTATGAAAATGAGCTTTGAATGAAGTTGCTTGTTTGGGATAAATATTTGATGTGCGCAGCGTGAACAAAACGGCCCTGTCCTGGCGCGTTTTCAGCTCTTTTCTTTCTGTTTCAGAGCAAAATGTTCCTGGTCGGACTCTCGGGTGGAATCGCGTCGGGGAAGAGCACGGTGGTGGCCGTACTCCGGGAACTGGGCTGTGCTGTGATTGATGCTGATGTTATTGCCAGAGAGGGTGAGTTTTGCATAGTTGATCTTTCTCCCTGAGGTTCCCCTGACAACTGGGATTGACGCGGGGAAGCGCAGTCGGCAGAGGGTGCTCTGGGTACATTAGATAAGTGTTTCCCTCCCATTCCCCAGTTGACGAGGCTGCATGGAGCAGCTGTGTCGGGGGGATTGGAACTAGGATATATTTTAATAAAGAAATAAAATAAGATCATGTCCTAGTAAAGACCGTGGGGAGATCTTGCCCTGAGTTTCCCTCTCCTGGAGTGCAATGCTTCCCAGCTTTGAAAGCCAACTCCGGGCAAAATAAATGCGGTTCTCTGTAAAGCAGGTTCCCTCGGCTGATCTGATGTCCCCCCTAAACCCCGGGACACCCAGCCTGTAACGTGGTTACGTTAGGTGGGATCACTAACACGCTTGAAAAAGAATTTCCCTCAGTGCTGGATGTTGCTTGGTTGTAAATACTGAGAGATTGGTCCACAAAATTACTTGTGCCTTAATGCACTCAAAAAAAGAGGCTCCAAATATCCCAGATCAGAGGGAGTTTGGTCTGTGCTTCTGCACAGCACACCTGCCTCTCGCTGCCCTGGAAATGTGCTGTCCTGGCTACAGAAAAGACCCAGAAATCCAGATCTGTTGCCTCAGCAGGACTGGAGCAGACCCTGCTCTCCCCGATTATCTGCGCGATGGGGGGCGAGATGTTAGTCCCTCCGTACCACCGGGATAACGAGGAGAGCAGCGCTCGCCCCGGGAAGGGCTGCTGATTTTGTATGCGGAAGGTTTCGGGTCTGCAGCTGAGCAGTGGTGCAGGCAGTGTCATTCTGAAGTGCCTGCGCTTTTCTATTTGGTGAAGAACTTGCCGTGTAGCCGCTCAAAGCTGTGATGCTCTTAACATTTTATTGCACTGTAATTCCCCTCGAGGTGTGGAAAATTTGCTGGAGGTGCTAAAAGCCCTCAGAGACGATAGGAAAACACTGCAGATACTCAGTGTCGGTTTTCTACCAATCACTTCATTTTTCCCCAAGTCCTTTTTTACATGTGTTTATTTACTATATGGATTTCACCCATCCTGAAACTACCTCAATGTGAAATTCCACGGGAGAAAGAAATGGGTCTTAAAGATTTTTGTTAGGTTGGCCTGAGGTTACAACCTGTGGCAATGTTCCTGGATTTTGGAGAGAAAATCACATACGGTCTGTCATGCTCTGTGGTTAGCCTCAGTTTGGTCTTGATTATGGTTTTATTACTGCATCGTTTTTGTTCGTGGTTTTTTGGTGGCTTTAAAATTATACACGTGTGTAACGTCAGGGTCCCTGCAAATACCTATTGGGAATTGATCTCTTAGAAGGTTTCTGAGTTCATTCTCGTGAAGAATTTGGTGACTAAGGTGAAAGACAGTAAAAAAAAAAAAACAACAAAAAAACCAAACCTTAGTAGCAGCCAGAGCCAACTTGTAGCAGCCAGGCCGTATTCAGCTAGCACTGAAGTTTTCAGCTAAAATAAGCCTGACGCTGGTCCCCGTCCCTTTAGGATCTCCCTGCTCGACTCCTCGCCCTGCAGGCGGTGGGAATCGGCTCAGCCCCCGTTCCTGCCCGTGCCGTGGCTGGTAGCCGTCAGCGAGTCCTCCCACCCTGCTGACTTCTGACCCCAAGCAGCAGCACGCACGAGGAGGGCTGTGGCGCTGAATTAATGTTTGCAGAATGCTTCGATCTCTCGAGTGTCAGCCCTCAAAGGGACCTTGGGCTGAGAGGGTTTTTTTGCAGACGCATTTCTGCAGCACCGATGCCAGGTGTCTGCCGGGCTGTAGCGCTGAGCCACGCCGGTCTCGGTTCAGCGTGTGCTGGCAGGCAGATGTGCTGCCCGCTGAGGAGAATAAGCTCGGTTATTTAATGAACAAAACTCATTTGAGGCCGATTGCTGATGCAAACACCGACTGTGCTGTAGAACTGGCTCTAACCTCTGGCTGTTTAATGTTATCAGTGGTGCAGCTACACTTCAAGGCCTATCGGCAGATAGTGCATTACTTTGGCACCGAGATCCTCTTCGAGAATGGAGAGATAAATCGTGAGGCTCTAGGAAACATTATCTTCTCCCACCCGGAGAAACGGCAGCTGCTGAACTCCATCACCCACCCGGAGATCCAGAAGGAGATGCTGAAGCAGATCTTGAAGTACTTTATGCTAGGTAAGAGGCCGGGCAATTCTGGCGTCTCAGCACACCGGGGCTCCTGCTCAGGCAGGAGCTGTCTCCGCTCGCTCTGCCTTTGGTTTTAAAGTGGGGAGGGGGACGGGGAAGGAGAAAGGGAACCGACGTTGAGTGACGGCCTTTGTGCTCTGCCACCGGTGGCCTTTCACGTCAGCGGTTGATTCATTTCTGCCTTTCACTGCTGCCCTTCACCACCTTCTTCTTCTATGGTTTAAAGTACATCTGTAGGGCCTGAGAAAAGCATTGTGAGACCTCTTCTGAGATTACTTGCTGGATAATGTCATACCTTCCGAAACGGCCAAATATTCTTCCCTGCCCCCAACCTCCCTGGGCTTCGATGAAAGCTGCGGAGCCCTTTTAGTTTCGATAAGGTGAGAAATGGGCTGACAGCTGTGGTTTCCAAAGTCCCGCTTTTTCCCCTGATAAATATAACAAATTCAGCTGTCAAACTTGGTCTAATCAAATGCCAGATAAGATCACCAGCTGTTTCGGAGGTCTCCGTGTAGACAGAAGGATGTCTTAATAGAGTCAGTCTGGTTTCATGGAGCTTATCAAAGCTGAGCCCTGTGACAGCTGAATAGGCCTGTGCCGGGGCACTGCGGGGGCCGTGCTCTGCTGCGGGGTGAGGAGGAGGAGGAGAAAGCGCGAAGGAAGCAACAGGCGGGAAAGCCGGGAGCCAGAGATGGAGTCTTGAACCCGGGGCTGCGGGCTCGGGAGGCGGATGCTGTCCTGCCCCTCGGCGAGAGCACTGTGTGTCTTCAGCAGGCTGCTCTGTCCTCATTAGTCAGGTTTTAATGATTTGGGATAGCTAGATGTTGTCTCTAAGGATCGCTGCGTAAGGAAAGCTCTTATTGATCAAACTGTAGGGCAGCAAGAAGTCTCTCTGGGCAGAGATGCTGGTAAAATGGTGGCTTGCTGGATGATGATGTCTTTGTCAAGGCTTTTATTGCCGTGGCCAGCTCAGTTAGGGGGTTTGGGTTGTTATAAAGAGGGGACACCACCAAAACTGGAGGTGTCCCCACGGCTGGGACATACACAGGGGAGCAAGGTCCTGACTTGCAGCTTTTCCCTACCCTTGCCTGCTCCTCTGGGCTCAACGGGGCGTACCCCCACGTCCCCAAACGCTGCTGTCTGCCGGGGGAGTTGGCGCTTGCGAAGGGCAGAGGCACGTGGAGAGCCTGGGGTGGGCTGCAGGGACCGGGAGGACGGCGGCTGGCGGTTACGAGCTCTCCTCCGCCAGCTGCTCCGCATGGTGACGGTGGTTTTGAACCAAACTTGGCCAGTTTTGGGGGGGTTTCAGGCCCTGGGGCTGTGCCTGGAGGCACCCCCGCATTTCAGCGTCACAGCTGTGAGAGGTCTGCAAGGATTTCCTTGCTCCCATTGGAAAAATGGAACTGTTTAGCTAAAGCTTTCCATAAAGGGAGGAAAACTGAGCTGGGAAACATCGGCTCAAATGACCGCAGCCTGGCGAAGTCTTGGACACGCGAAAGAGAGGAGAGCAAATTCTGCTGTGGGCACTGCTCCCCTGGAGAGGCCAGCAACGACGGCGTGACTGCCGCTCTCGCCAGCCAGGCACAGGCGCTTTCATTTGAGCTTCTCATTTCAGCTCCTCGTTATATTTCTGCAGCTTCACCTTTGGTCTGAGATCATCCAGGTTAGGGTTTGTTGTTAGGGTGGTTGGGTTTTTTTGTTGTTTTTTTTTTTTTTTTCCTCTGGAAAGTTGGAACAAAATCATTTCCTCCCTCCGAGAGGAAGGAGGGCAAGCATGCTCTGCTCTCCTCTCGGCTGTAATCACGGAGCTATAGAGCTCTCCCGCTTGCTTTGCTGGAGCAGCCATGGCCGCGGTGCGCGTGCAGCACGAGGGATTTGGGGAATCTGAGTAACGCTATGCCCTTTGGGGGGGGTGGGGGGTGTGTCATTTCTGCAGGCTACCGCTACGTGATCCTCGACATCCCTCTGCTCTTCGAGACCAACAGATTGACCAAGTTTATGAAATACACGGTCTTGGTTTATTGGTAAGTGCCACGTGAACCACGAGGACCGGGATGCTGCCACCTCTCTTAGAGGCTGGAGGGGACCGTCACGTCCCTCCTGCTCCGGTGAGGATTTAGCTTCGGCCTTGGTGTGAAGCCTTTCGATAACACCACCTCTTTTCTGTAGGTGTGAGAAGCGGCACCTTCCTTTATCCTAGTGTACGAGGGGCATTTACTGAGGTTTCCCCGAAACCTGGCACCATCGTACGGGGGAAATCTCTGTCACTGGACCTTCCGCAACCCGTGCTCCGCTGACTGGGGCAGGGTTTGGGGCACTGCCCCAGTGTTATGTGCCATGGGAATGCCAAAAACACGCAGCGGGGTCAGCCTGGGCAGCGCTGCAAGTGCTGGCTCCACTGATCCGAGCGCGGGATGCCTGCGCCGGATCCGAAATGAAGCGGGGAGCATCTCCCCCCCCACACACTTTACCCCGGCTTTTTCCCCTCGTGCCGAGGAAGGCAGGCAAACCCCCTCTTCCCTCCCACACCCCCATCTCAGCGCCACCCTCCTGTCCCGGCAGTGACCCGCCGACGCAGCTCTCCCGGCTGATGAAGAGGAACGGGCTGTCCCAGGCGGAGGCAGAAGCTCGCATCGCCTCCCAGCTGCCGCTGGACGAGAAGCGCAAATTAGCGAGTCACGTCATTGACAACTCGGGGGACCGGGAGAGCATGCGCCAGCAGGTCCTGAGGCTGCACGCCCGCCTGGAGGATTCCCTGGATTTCCTCTGGGCACGGCTGGCAGTGGGCGCAGTTGTAGCCGGGCTTGGAGGGCTGGTGTACCTCCTCCTCCGGCATTTCATCTCTTAATTCACCTTTCCTTTTTGTCATGGAAGAGGCCTGAATTTCCAGGTTTGAAAAGGGCAGTGAAAGGCCACCTCTTTTAATGAGCTTTGCCAGCAGAATGCAGACAGTGGGATGAGGCGTCTCCTCGCAGACCTCCCAAGGTGAACAGAGGGGATTTTTTTTCCGGCACTGTTTCCCATCTCCTTTCTTCCTGCTCAGGTTCTTACCCACCAGCTGTGTCTGTGGGGTGGGACCGCTCCCCTTTCGTGGCTGCAGCCTCTGGAGGGGATGAGGCTCTCGTTATCCCCCCGTGGGTCTGTACAGTGGGACTTCAGTGAATTTAGGCACTTTAACGTCTTCCAGAACAATCTCTTCACTGGGGGAGCAGGTGGCCTCTCAGGTCCTGTTTGTGCTAGCAGGTATCCCCAGGTTGATCCCCTCCTAGCTCGCAGCCCCGGCTAATCTGAATTTGGACATGAGATTTCCTCTTCTTTCACGTTGATTTAATGGAAACATGTTAAATCTGCCTGGGGGGGACAGACAGGGCCTCATTTCACATGGCTTAGGTGTTCAGCTGGCTGCTCGCTTGCCCTCCCTCCTGTCCTCATCACTTGTGGGTCACCCTTGGCTTTGGATCTGAGGGTATGATACGTCCCCGGAGCAGGCTGAGACCTGGGACCTGCCTCGCTGAAACTCATTTACTGCTGTTTTGAGTTTTCCTTCGGCGGCAGTTTCCCCGCGGGAGAGCACGAGTCTGGGCGAAACAGGTGCTGGCTCTTCACGTTCGTTTTAATAAAGTGCTAAACAGCAGCCGGCTCCCCACGGCTCTGCAACCTGCGGGCTGCCAGCGCTGCTCTTTCCTGGCCCGCTCCCAGGTTGTTCCTATGCCGGGGCACGGCTGCGCTCTGTAAAGTTCACCGCACGCAAGCGGAGCTGATGAGCGCGCTCGTGCTTTTTCCCCGGTACACATCCCTGCAGCGGTCCCAGGGAGCTGCTCGGAGCATCAGCCCCCCTACACTACACATCCCTGCAGCGGTCGAGCTGCTCGGAGCATCAGCCCCCCCACCGTGAGCTGGCTTCCCGGGATGCGATCCTGGGACTCGCTGTGGTTTTCTGTGGTCAGCGCTTTCCCCCCAGGGCAGCCCTGTCCTGCTGCCACCCCCACTCCGTCCTGCTGCCACTCCCCTGTCCCAGCGTTTTGAGAAAGGCGGGTGTTGCCAGCCCCTGCCCCCCTCCTGCCTGCGCACGGTGGTCCCCGGCGTCCTCCGGTGTGCTTGGGCTCCGACCCACCTTCCCGCCCTCCTGCCTGGGCTTGTTGGCCCAGCAGGCAGGGATGCAGCAGAGCGAGGCAGCGTCCTCGCTGTCCCCAGTGCCAGCCTCTGGGCACAGGGACCTTTCCCAGGGTGTCACAGCCCTGCCCAGCCACATGTGCCCCTTTTTGGGGCCGGGCACCCTTCCTACACTCTCCTCTGAGCCCAGCTGCGCACCCGGGGGTCCCGTGTCTCGCTTGCCTGGGGAGACCCACTGGTCCCTGTGCAGCTACAGCCCCAGGAGAGCATCCCCGAGCTGGGGCACCCACCCTGGGTACCCCAACTTTTCAGGCAGTGCTGGGGGGAGCCGTACGCAAGCGATAACCCTCTGCCGGTCCCCTCCCCTGCCTTTTAATGCTCCCTTAATTGCGGTGGTGATGCCGGGAGTCCCTTGCAGCCAGCCATAAATCAGGGCTGGAGCAGGACTGTCTCAGCCCGAGATAAGCTCTGATTGCCTTCCTCCCTCCCGGCTCCCCCCCCGCGGGAGGGGCTGGGGGGGGGGGGGGGGGGGGGAGGAAGGAGAAAGCGAGACGGGCACCATAATCGCATTTGGCGCTTCGTTCCTGCCCTGCTGACGTTTGCCAGCCGCTAACGAGTTTAGCAGGGCCAAGGGAGCGAGCGGTTTCAGGGGGACGGCGAGGCACGGTGCTCCCCCACAGTGCCAGCCAGGGCTGGCCTGGCCTCGGGGTGCCCGGTTTGGGGTGCCTGGTGCCCTGGTCTGAGCTGGGGGTCGAGCCCCCTGCGTGGGCTGCATGCCTGGGTACTGGCACCCACCGGGGAAGGGCTCCCGAGCCTGGTGCTTGGCCACTGAGTCCCTCCTGTGGGTGCTGATGTCCCTCCCGTGGGTGCCGTGCGGTACCTTGGCACGGCAGCTGCCCCAGCATCGCCCCAGCACCTGCAGACCTGCCTGGGTCCTGCTCCCGGCCTCCCCCCACCCCACCCTCTTGGGGACAAGCTGGCAGGACACCCTCTGTCCATGGCAGCGGCCGCGTGGCTCAGCCCGCAGCCGTCCCGGATGGCTCTGCTCCGTGGGCTGCTGGGTGGCATCGACAGCTCAATCGATGGCTGTGGAGGGGGCCTGAAGGGCAGCGTGTGTCCAGCCGGGGACACATCCTGGCTGAGACCCCTGCGCTCGTGACATGGATGCTGCCCCCCTGAGCTGCCTCCACGGGGGGCTCCCGTGGCCCGCGGGTGCCAGCGGAGGCCCAGGGGCGCTGCGCCACGTCCCCCAGCACCGGCACGTCCCCCGGGCCCTGCGAGCTGAGGCCGCCCCAGCTCACCGCGCCTACCGCCATCGAT
>NW_008796188.1:464531-467020 GCF_000699145.1 Aptenodytes forsteri | reverse complement strand
TGCGGGCCTCCTGGGGCCGGCAGGTCGGCGGTGCCCCCTCCCCCCCCCCCGGCTGTAGGGACAGGGTGACGTCCCCCAGTGGGGACTGTCCCCAAGGGTGGGCTGGGTGGGGGCCCCAATAACCAGGAGGGGTGGACCCCCCGGGGGACAGGTGGAGGGGGCCAAGTGTGGTGTCACCGTCCCTGCGTGGTCCCTGGGGTGTGGCACAGTGTCACTATCGCTGCATGGCTCCAAGTGTCACAGGTGTCACCGTCCCTGCATGGTCCCAGGGGTGTGGCACAGTGTCACTGTCACTGCACGGCCCCTGGGGCATCACACAGTGTCACCGTGGCTGCACAGTCCCACTCGTGTCACACAGTGCTGCTGTGCAGCCCTGCGGTATCGCACAGCATCACTGTTGCTCCCTGGGGTGTCACATGGTGTCACTGTCACCGCACAGTGCACAGGGTGTCACTGTCACTGCGGGGCCGCCGGGTGCCAGGCAGTGTCACTGCAGCTCCTGTGGGTTGTCACACAGAGTCACTGTCAGTGCCCAGTGCATGGGTTGTCACACAGTGCTATGTCACTGCATGGCCCACGGGGTGTCACCCAGTGTCACCATCACTGCATGGCCTGGGGTGTCACACACCGTCACTGCGCAGGATACCCCCCAGTGCCGCCCCCTGCGCATTCCGTGGGCTGTCACCCAGTGTCGCTGCGCACCCCCCGGCTGTCTCACGCCCCGTCCGCACCGGCCGTGGGGCACCCCGGGGACAGCACAGCAGGTCCCAGCAGCCCAAGTCCCTGCTACTCCCAACCCCACGTCCCCCTGGGGGGACACGTCCCGGAGCCCGTCCCCTCCGCCCACCCAGCCCGGCGGCCGGACCCTGCTGCCAGGCGAGCAGCCATTTCCCATCACTCACCAGCCGGCCCCATCAGCCGGGCTCTAATTAAGTAGCGGTGTTGGCAGCCCTTAGGTGCGGCGCGGGGGGAGGGTGGCGGGCCCCGCCGTGTCCGTAATGAGAGGCAGCGTGACGGGGACAGGGACGGGGGAGGATGTGCCACCCCCACCTTGCGCAGTGCCCGGGGCTGGGACCTGCTGGCATGTCCCCGTCCCCGGGGCCAGGGCTAACCCAGGCGGCCGGCTAGCCAGTCAGCCCGCCGCCGGCCAGCCAGCAAGCCTCCTGGGTCAACTGGCCAGCCACCAGCCAACTGGTCAACTGGCCACCCAACCAGCCAGCTAGCCAAACAGCCTGTTGGTCAACTGGCCAGCCAGCTAGCCGACCAGCCAGCTAGCCAACTGGCTTGTTGGTCAACTGGCCAGCCAGCCAACTAGCCATCTAGCCAACCAGTCAGTTAGCCAACCAGCCAGCCAGCCAGCATCCAGCCAACCAGCCAGCTAGCCAACCACCCAGCCAGCCAGCCAGCCAACCCACTACCTAGCCATCTAGCCAGCCAGACAACTGGCTAGCCATCTGCCAACCAGCTAGTTGGCTAACCAGCTAGCCACCTGCCAGCTAGCCAATCAGCTACCAACCAACCAGCCAACTGACCAGCTAGCTAGCCAACCAGCCATCTAGTTGGCCTTTGAACCAACCAGCCAGTTGGCCAACCAGCCGGCCAAGCAGTTGGCCAGTCATCTACCTGCCGGCCAGCCAACCAGCCATCTAGCCATGCGGCTAGCCAGGTAGCCAACTGGCCAACTCTCTAGCCAAGTGTGCAAGCAGCCAACGAGCTGCCCATGCATCCAACCAGCCAACTAGCCATCTGGCCACCAGCCAACCAGCCAGCGGTCAGGCAGCCAACCAGGAGCACTGTCTGCCCACGTCCAGCCAGACGCTGGGACCTGCCTTGCCCTCACCTCTGTCCTGCAGCCCTGTCCCCGCGTGTCCCTCATCTCCTGGGATGTGTGTTGAGTGGGGACAGCTCTGCGCGTCTGCGCCTGCACCGGTCACCTCCCTGCTGCCCTGCTGAGCCCTGACGCACTCATCACAGCAGGTGGGCACTGGACATCTCCCAGGCCATCCCCGGCCAGGAGCATCTCCAGCCCTGGGGGTTTTGAGCCTGTTTCCTGCCCAGCCCAGCTTTGAGAGGTGAGTGTTGGCTCCTGCCGGCATCGTCTTCACCTCGGGATCAGTCCGTGGTGACTTCTCCTGCTCCCGTGCTGATCCGTGCTGGTACCACATCTCCCCAGGCATCCACAGCCTGGAAAACTCCTCATTAATTCCTCCTTTTAATCACCTCTGCCTCCCGACGAGGTGGTGGTGGTGTCCTTTCTCAGGGATGGAAGTGATGCAAGTCTGGAGGTTGCGTGGCTGGGGTGGCTGGTGTCCCCCCTTGGGACCAGGAAGCAGCCTGGACAGGGGGTGCCAGCCTGGTCCTCCTGCCCTCCTCCTTGGGGTGGCTGGCTGGATGAATGGGTGCATGGGTGGATGCATGGACACGTGGGGATGGGTGGGTGGGTGGGTGGGTGGATGGACGGATGGACGGATGCCACCAAGGTGGTGGGA
>NW_008796188.1:464006-464492 GCF_000699145.1 Aptenodytes forsteri | reverse complement strand
ATGGACGGATGGATGGACGGATGGATGGATGGACGGATGCCACCAAGGTGGTGGGAACCAGCAGAGGAAGCCCCAGGTGGGAGCTCAGGAGACCCAGCCGTCTTCCCACGTCTGCCCCAGCCTGTGCAGCCCAGGCTCCCATCGCCCCAGGGTGTCCTGCCCACCCCAGCTGGGGGGCCAAGGGCCCAGCCCTGCCCTCACTGCCCACAGCTGAGTGTGCCCCTCCCGGGCCCCATCCCGGGGACACAGTGTGATTTTGGAGGACAGAACCCAAAATCATCAGGGACAGCTTGCAAATGCCAGCTCCCTCTCCAAGCTCGTCAGCGTGGGCCGACATCAGGGTCGTTAGTTATTTCCGGCTCCGAGTCCTAATTACTGCTGAGCCATCAGCGTCGCCCGCCTGGGCTAACCCACGGCTGTGGGGCCGGGCGGCAGGTGCCACGGTGCCAGGCGGGCGCAGTGACCGTGTCCCCCCTGGCCACACGT
>NW_008796188.1:462614-463786 GCF_000699145.1 Aptenodytes forsteri | reverse complement strand
CGTCGAGCGGAGCTGCCGCCGCAGCCGCCACCGCAACCACTGCAGCCACCGCAACCACTGCAGCCACTGCAGCCACTGCTGCCACTGCTGCCACTGCTGTCGCCTCCCGGCTTTGTCCCTTTTCCCCTGCTGCACTCCCAAACGGGGCCCTTTGGGGGTTGCCGCTCAGTTGCCCGTCCCCGGGTGGATGGAGCCGGTTCGAGGGGCTGCGCTGCACCCCCTCCCCGTGCAGGGGTTGGGGACAGGGACAGGGAGCACCCTGGGGTCTCCAACCAGGGTCACCTGGGGTATTGTCCCCATCCGTAGGGTGCTGCTGCCCCAGGGTGGCACCGAAGCCACCCCAGCTCTGCAACCGGGCTGTCGGGACACGGCTTGGGGACGTGGTGGACTGGGGTGGTGGCCATGCCATGGGGACCCGGTGGCCTGTGGTAGTGAGGTAGCCTGCAATGGCGACATGGTGTCCCAGGGTGGTGAGGTGGCCCAGGGTCATGGCTATGACGTGGTGACACAGTGACCTGTGGTAGTGAGGTGGGCTGGAATGGGGACGCGGTGGCCTGGGGTGCTGGCCATGCCACGGGGACATGGTGGCCCATGATGGTGAGGTGGCTTGGGGTGGTAGCCATGGCATGGAGACACAATGGCCCGTGGCAATGAGGTGACCTGGGGCTGTGGCCCCACCACGAGGACACAGTGGCCAGGACCAGGGATGTCCCCTGACCCTCCGGGTGAGAAGAGTGCCCTGCTGCAACCAGGGCCTGCCTGTGTCCCCGCTGCGTCCCCGCCAGGGCCACCCGGTCCCCACGCAGAGCCCCCTGCCCACCCGGGGCCACCACGGCACCGCGCTGGCGGGTGACTCACACAGCCCGTGACCTCGGCGAGGCGTGTTTTTAAGCGCTTGTTAAAAAAGAAAGATAACGAGGAGTTGGGGAGGGGACGACGACGGAGAAAAGAACCGGGGAAAGAGCCGGTGACATGACGGTGACAGCTTGGGGGAAGACGTGGGGCCGGCAGCACCCCCACCCCAAAATACTCTGCCCCCCCCAAGCCTCGTTAAGCCCCCAGGAATAATTGCCTCCTTAGAGCCGGCTAATTGATTTTTGCACGCTGATTAAATTAAAGCCTCTGCGGGAGTTGGGGGGGGGCGCGGGGGCGATCGATGGGCTGCCAAGTGT
>NW_008796188.1:461883-462163 GCF_000699145.1 Aptenodytes forsteri | reverse complement strand
GCCCCCGTGACTGACCCCGCTGGGTGCTGCCGGGCGGGGGGTGCTTGGCCGCGTGGGTGTCGCCCGGGGCTGTCCCAAAGCGTGGGTCCCCCGGGGGAGGGGAAACTGAGGCAGGGAGGAGGGAAGGGCCCCGGAGCTGCTCTGGGGACTGTCACCCGTGGGTTTGCCCCCGTGGGGACACAGGTGATGGGTCCCAGGGGTGTCCCCGGCTCCGGGGGTGTGGCCACCAGCTCCCGGGCACGGAGGTGACGGAGCTCCGGACCCCCCGGGGACGCGGCCG
>NW_008796188.1:458170-461064 GCF_000699145.1 Aptenodytes forsteri | reverse complement strand
GACCGGGACCCCCGGGATTACCGGGACCGGGGGCTACGGGTGCGGTGAGCGCGGCTACCTATAGCACGGTGCCACGCGTCGCCTTCTACGCCGGCCTCAAGAACCCCCACGAGGGCTACGAGGTCCTCAAGTTCGACGACGTGGTCACCAACCTGGGCAACAGCTACGACGCCGCCTCCGGCAAGTTCACCTGCGCCATCCCCGGCACCTACTTCTTCACCTACCACGTCCTCATGCGCGGCGGCGACGGCACCAGCATGTGGGCCGACCTCTGCAAGAACGGCCAGGTAAGGGCTGGCTGTCCCGGCCACCAGCCCCACGGCGGGGACGGGAGCTGTCGCTGCCCCCTGTGCACCGGAGGAGAGCTCTGGGTGCTTCCTCAGGGTGCCCCGTGCTTTTCCCGGGGGCGATGATGGGCTTTGGGTGCTTCCCCGGGGTGCCCCGTCCTTTTCCCAGTCTCAGAGATGCACCCCCGGGGTGCTCCATCCTTTTCCCTGTGGTGATGATGAGGTCTGGGTGCGTCCCCGGGGTGCCACATCCTTCTCCCGGCCGCAGAGATGCACCCCCGGGGTGCTCCGTCCTTTTCCCAGTGGCGATGGTGAGCTCTGGGTGCATCCCTGGGGTGCCACATCCTTTTCCCAGACGCAGAGAGGCACCCCCAGGATGCTCTGTCCCTCTCCCGGTGGCAACGATGGGCTCTGGGTGCGTCCCCAGGATGCTCCATCCCTCTCCCAGCTGCAGAGATGCATCCCTGGGGTGCCCTGTCCTTCTCCCAGTGACATGATGGTCTCTGGGTGCACCCTTGGGGTACCCTCTCCTGCTCCCAGCTCCAGAGATTCAGCCTCAGGATGCTCCGTCTTTCTCCCAGCCTGGGAGATGTGCCCCCAGGATGTTCCATCCTTCTCCCAGTAGGGATGATGGCCTCTGGGTGCACCCCTGGGGTGTCCTGTCCTGCTCCCAACCCTGAAGATGCGCCCCCAGGACACCCCATCCTTCTCCCAGTGGCAGCGATGGGCTCCGGGTGCATCCCCAGGGGGCCCCATCCTTCTCCCAGCCCCAGAGATGCTCCCCTGGGTGCCCTGTTCCTCTCCCAGCGCTGGGGACACGCTCTGCCACCCAACCCATGCTGCCCTGATGTGTCCCCAAGGCTCCCCTTGGTCCTTTCCTTGGCTCCGGAGACATGTCCCGCCGTGCCTTCAGGGTGCCTTGGGGTGTCCCCACTGTGTCCCCGCGGTGCCCTGCGCTCCCCAGCCATGCCATCGTCCCCACTGGGACTCCCCAGGGGGGACAGGGCTCCTCCGCAGGGGACAGCATCTGCGGTGGCCTGGAGGGGGGCAGCGCCTGCCCCGCTTTTGGGGTGCTGCACCCCCAGCCCGGAGCCGGCTCTGCTGCCACTGTGTCGGAAGAGACGTCCCCATCCCCGGCCGGGCTGCGTGGGGACACCATGGCGGGGGACACGCTGAGGCTGGCTCCATCCTTGCCTCCCATCCCGCTCCAGCATCCCCCCCCAATCCCATCCATCTGAAAATCCTCCCGATCCCAAGATGCAGCCTCTCCATCCCCGCAGTTTTCGGGTGATGCCCAAAACGCTGCCCCTCTCCCACGCCGTGTCCCCCCCCAGCCACAACTCGAGGCACAAGATGTGGCTGTGACCCCCGAAATGTCATCTGAGCTCAATTTCCTTGGGTGTCACCGCAGCTGGCATCCTCACCGGGATTCATCCCACCCTGCTCCTGCTTCCCATCATTTTCTCCCGGCATCAAGCCCCGCGGTGCATCCCCGTCCTGAGGACGTATGACACCGAATTAACCCAAAACTGAGTTATCAACCCAAAAAAAAAGCTGGGGGGGTGGGGGGAAGCGGGAGCCCTGGCACGGCCACCGCGCTTCACCCCTTGGCTCCAAAAACCTCCGAGCCGGGAGCGCAGCGGGGGCAGGAGCTGCTCAGTATTTTTGCTCCATCCAAACAGTTTAAATTTTCTTTCATTGGGTTTTTTTCTCCCCCCCCGGCTCCAGCCCCAAATTTTGGGGGACCCTGGCGACGCTTGGCACTGCTGGCTCTTTCTCCCAAGCAGCATCCGTGTAACTCCAGACTGAGCATCCCCAAAAAACCACCTTGCTCCCTTTTTCCTCCCCCAAAATATTTTTGGGGACTCCCCCAAACCTTCCCACCTTTTTTTGACTCCCCCAAACCTTCCCGCCCCCTCCTGCCCCCCACCGAGCTCCATCCCCCCCGGCTCAGTGGGGGATCGACGCGCCTGGGCGCTACCGGATGAATTTCCAGAAGCTACGGAGCCCCTCATCGAGAGGAACCGCGCTCGGTCGGGCGCGCGATGCAGCTTAATTAAGCGGTTGTTAATTACTAACGAGGTATCGCCACTCCAATATTTATAAAGAAGCGGCTCGGGAGGCGGGGGAGTGCTTTGGCAGGCTGGCACTGGCGGGAGAGTTTAAAAAAGGGACCCTAAAAATGCCCCAAATAATTAAAAAAAGGGGTTAATTAGGGGTTTGTTGCCAAAAATACCCCATCCCCAGCAAGGCTGGGGGGGCCCGGGGGGGGCCCGGGGGGGCCGGGGGGGTTTCCTGGCAGATAAGGGTCGATCCCGGCATCCTCTGAGGGAATTATAACTTGGGGGGTCCCCTCTGACCCCCACTTTCCTCCGGGTGCTGGCGGTTTCGAGCGCAGCCCATCACCCCTGCATCGGGGCTGGAGTTAATGAGAGCCAGGGGAGCCCTGGCGCTGGGAGGGAGCTGCTCCTGGTGGTTAATTAGCATTAATTATTCTTATTTGTATTAGCCCGTAGAGGCAGCAAGCGGGGCGGTGGGATGGGGCGAGGTGCTGGATGGACGGATGGATGGATGGGGGGGGTTTGGAGCCGGGTGGTTTTGAGGTCC
>NW_008796188.1:455223-457771 GCF_000699145.1 Aptenodytes forsteri | reverse complement strand
GGGCCCCCCGCTGCCATGTCTTGGAGGTCCTGGGCTGTGGTGGCCGCGGTGGCTGTGGCACGTGGGGCACATGGTGTTCCCGAGGCACCGAGGGTCACCACAAGTGGCTCAGCCTAGACATGGGGGCACCCCGCTGCCCCCCGTCCCCCCGACAGCCCCGAGCCCTTGCGTGCAGCCGGCCATGTCAGGGACCATCCCCATCCCACAGTGTCCCCAGGGCTGGTGACACTACCCCAGTGGTGTCACTGGAGTTGGTGACAGCAGCTGCAGCAGAGCCAGCTGCCGGGGCCGGGGGCCATGCCCCCCCCCCCCCGGGCCCATACCCCCCCCCCCCAGGTTCTGACCTCCGGGGGCTGTGCCTGGCCATGGCATGGGGAAACTGAGGCATGGAGCGGGACGAGGGGGACGAGGCCATCGGGGGGGATGTGGTGGCAGCCCCCACCTCCTCTGCCGCTGCGATGCCGGGAGCGGCTCAGCCCAGCCCTGGCGCTGCCATTTATCTTCCCTGGTTAGCGCGAAGGGCTGGCGGGCGTGCGGTGACGAGGCGGCTCCTTAACGAGGGAAGACGGATGGTACCGGGTGGCTCTGGCTGCAGCGGGGGGGAATGATGGCGGCAGAGCCCGGCACCAAACGGCTTCTCTTGGTTCTTCCCCCCTGCTTCTTCCCCCTGCTCCTCTTCCTCGGCATGACCCCAGTTGAGGCGGCATCCCCCCGAGATTGGGGTGCTGTGACCGACTGAGATTCACTGTGTCCCCTCCCAGGGATGGGGACCCCCGTGGTGGCAGGGTAGACAGAGGGTGACTTTTAACAGGGTGACAGAGTTGGTGGCAGCACGAAGGATATGGCTGCATGGGTGAGAGCAAGCCCTATGGGACCACCTCCTGGGCCATCGGTAGGTTCCAGAGTTAACAGCTTGTGAGCGGTGGGTTGCCATGCCATCACAGGCTGCCTATGGACTCAGGGAGATGCCGCTGTGTTTCCTGAGGAGGAGAGGACCCCCGGGACCCCTGTCGCGGGGGCAGAGGACAGGAATCCATGGGGACACCCCTCCTTCCCCCGATGGCTCTGGGACTCCGCAGCTGCTCGGCGGTGCCTCCCCGCCTGGCACCAGCCAATTAAGAGCCCATTCTCGTGGGTTATAATTAGGAGCATCTTCTCCCCGGTGCATCGCTTTTGCATTTCACTTGGGATTTTACCTGCCGGCTTGTCACTGTCACCCAGCGCCGCGCGATCTCCCTACAAGGCGCCGGTGTAGATTTGATTACCCAAATAATTCTGCAGCGGCAGCGGGCTCCAGCCACGGAGCTTCTTTGCCAGGTGGTTACGGCACCTCCAGCTCTGCCGGCACTTCCTGGCCTTGTCCTCTGGCACTGAGGAAATATTTACCGGGGGGAGCATCCTGCCCCGCAGCGGGTTGGGATCCGGGTGAGCAGCAAGGCTTGTTTTTGGGGGATTTGAGCTCAGACGGCTCAGCCCTCGCCACACGCTCGTGGTCCCCGTGAAGCTCGTGGGAAGATGTGCGGGGATGCGGCCAGTTCATCAAGTTGGTTCGTGGCTGGGTCCCGTGTCCGAGATGTGGTCCTGCATCTGAATCCAGAGCCAGGGTCCTGGGTCTGAGCCATGGTCCTGCATCCGAATCCAGACTCGGCATCCCATGTCTGAGCCGTGGTCCCACATCCAAATCCAGAGATGAGGTCCCATATCTGAGCCTGCATCCAAACCCGGAGTCGGGGTCCCATGTCGGAGCTGTGGTCCCACATCCGAATCTGGAGATGGGGTCCTGTGTCTGAGCTGGGGTCCCGTGTCTGAATCTGGAGCCGTGGTTCCATGTCCGTGCCATGGTCCCGCATCCAAACCCAGAGCTGTGGTCCCGTGTCTGAGCCATGGTCCCACATCCAAACCCGGCGTGGTCCCACACCTGAGCCTGCCGGGTCAGGGAGAGGCTCTGGGTGATGCTCAGAGAAGCCACCTCCACGCAGGACCCGTTCACCCACAGGTGGAGATCTGGGGCACCCCACGCTACCCCGGAGCTGGCGGGCGGTCTCCCTGGCTGCGGGTGAGCTGGGACCCCGGGTGTCCCACGGGATCCGAGAGCTGAGCTGTCCCCTGAGCCGGGTAACGCGGGTGTCCCCTGCACAGGTGCGGGCCAGCGCCATCGCGCAGGACGCCGACCAGAACTACGACTACGCCAGCAACAGCGTCATCCTGCACCTGGACGCGGGGGACGAGGTCTTCATCAAGCTGGACGGGGGCAAAGCCCACGGCGGCAACAACAACAAGTACAGCACCTTCTCCGGCTTCATCATCTACTCGGACTGAGCCTGGACCCACAGCATCGCCCCATGGCCCTCCAGCCCCACGGCATCCCCCTGCTGCCATCCAGCCCCACGGCATCCCCCCACTGCTGTCCAGCCCTATAGCCTCCCCTTGCTACTGTCCAGCCCCACGGCATCCCCCCATGGTGGTCCAGGCCATCTACGATGCCCCCAAACCCCCCCTTTCCCATTAGCTCACCCCACGGCTGCTAATTCGGGGCTGGGGGGGCGCA
>NW_008796188.1:454323-454899 GCF_000699145.1 Aptenodytes forsteri | reverse complement strand
CCCCAAACTGACCCCGCTTGGCTTCCCGAATTGGCCCAGCTGGGGGGTGTCGGGAGGGGCTCCCCTCTCCCCAAGTACTGGTGTTGCCTCTGCCACTTCCAGTGGGGATGCTGGGGGTGCCCCCACTGCCATGTCCCTGTCCCCAGAGCCCAGGTGTCCCCATGGGGGGGGTGTCCCCTCAGGGACATGGTGTCCCCACAGGAAGGCGGGGGGGACATGGTCAGGCCACACAGAGGCGTGGGGACCCTCCGGCACACACACCTGTCACCGCTGCCTCGGCACGGGCAGGACGTGGCCCAATTAGAGGTGACAGCAGGTGCCTGGGGCCACCAGCTGCCTCCTGAGCAGCTGTGGTGGGGTCAGAGGACAGAAGCCATTGGGGACGCATGGGTGGCCCTGGGGACAGGGCGCAGGGGTGGGTGTGACCCCCCCAGGCCCCGGCGGGTCCCTAGTGCTCGTTTCTCAGCAGTAATTAATAGGGATGAGGTGGCGGCCGGGCAGCGGGGGCTCGTTAGGGCCGGGGCTGTCAGCTCGGAGCTGTGAGGAGAAGCCCGCCATTAAGACCTGGTGTGGATG
>NW_008796188.1:446316-452421 GCF_000699145.1 Aptenodytes forsteri | reverse complement strand
CCCGTGGGCCCAAGCACCAGAGCAAGGACCTGAAGTTCATCTTTGACCGGGTTTTTGGGGAGGGGGCCACGCAGGAGGAGGTGTTCCAGCACACCACCCGTGAGGGGTTGGACAGCATCCTTAATGGCTACAACTGCTCCGGTAAGACCTGGCGAGCACCTTCAATCCCTGCAGGAGCTCCTGCCCCATCTGCTCCCGGGCTGGGTGGGCTCAGCGGAGCTGTGGGTTTATTTTGAAAGCCCCCAAGCAGTTGGGGAGAGGGCGGACACAACAGCAACACAAGAACAAATAGCCTTAAACTTGTTGGTGGCACCCAGCTGGGGCGATTGCAAGTGTGGTCATGACAGGGATGTTCCTGATATGGAAATGTCATCTAATCTCGGCAGGTAAATGAGGGGAAGTGAAACATGAAGTGCTCTAATAGAATCACAGGGGGCAGGGACATCTTCCACTAGATCAGGTTGCTCAGAGCCCCGTCCAGCCTGACCTTGAACACTTCCAGGGATGGGGCATCCACAGCTTCTCTGGGCAACCTGTGCCAGTGTCCCACTACCCTCATGGTAAAAAATTTCTTCCTCACGTCCAATCTAAACCTGCCCTCTGTCAGTTTAAAACCGTTGCCCCTTGTCCTGTAACTACAGGCCCTGGTAAAAAGTCTCTCTCTGTCTTTCTTGTAAGCCCCTTTTAATACTGAGCAGCTGCAATAAGGTCTCCCCGAAGCCTTCTCTTCTCCAGGCTGAACAACCCCAACTCTCTCAGCCTTTCTCCATAGCAGAGCTGTTCCAGCCCTTGGATCACTTTCTGGGCCCTCTCTGACAGGCCCATGTCTGTCTTGTACTGGGGTCCCCAGAGCTGGACCAGGTGGGGTCTCATCCCCTCTCTTGTTGGAGGGGGTTTGTAGAGCAGGTGGGGAGAGACCTGGCTGGGCTGGAAGAGCAGATGAGCAAGAACAGTGTGAAGTTTAACAAGATGATTACAAAGTCCTGCACCTGGGATGGAATAACCCAGGAGCCCAGTACAGGCTGGGATCTGTGTGGCTGGGGAGCAGCCTTGCTGGGAGGGACCTGGAGGTCCTGCTGGACAACGGCCTGAATGGGAGTCAGCAGTGTGCCGCGGCAGCAGCAAAGGCAAGTTGGATTTGGGGCTGCATCCACAGGGGCATTTCTAGCTCAGATAGAGATGTGGTCATCCCACCCAGTGCTGTGTCCAGCTCCGGTCCCCACAAGTCAAGAAGGATGTGGACAGAGTGGAGACTTTCCAAAGGAGGGCCATGGAGATGATCTGAGGGCTGGAGAATCTGCCCGAGGAGGAAAGGCTGAAGGAGTTGGGTCTCTTCTCCCTGGAGAAGAGAAGACTCGGGGGGGAACCTCATCAGTTTTTGAGTACTTAAAGGGCAGCTACAGAGAGGATGGAGGCTCTCTTGCCACAAGGAAAAGACAAGGGGCAACAGGTACGTGTGGCACCGGGAGAGGTTTCATCCCAATATAAGACTTTTTTTACAGTGAGAACATTCACTGGAGCAACCTCCCTGGGGACATGGCGGAGTCCCCACAGCTGGAGGTGTTCAAGACACCACTGGACAGGGTGTGAGAACTTCATCTGGGTTCCCTTTCCCACGAAAGCTTGGACTCTAGATGATCTCTCCAGGTCCCTCCCAGCCTGGGCTGTTCTGTGGTTCTGCGATAACAGGGGCTGCAACAGTGCTCGGTGCTTTAGGAGGCATGATGTAGAGGATGGAGGTGGGCACTGGGGTAGAAAATGAGGCTGGGCAGGCGATTTCCAGGCATTTCGAGGGACGAGGATCGCTTGTTCTCTGCTCTCCTGGGGGGAGGAAGGATGGGAAGAAATCAGGTGGATCCGTGGCACAAAGAGCACCTTGGTTTCGCCATCCCTTCCTAGCCCGAATCACCGTAATGGGCAGAGCTTCAGGAGGATGCTGAGTTTTGGAGCAGGATCTGGGGTGAAGCAGACACGTCTTGGGGTGCTTTGGGGGCTGCTGTGCCCCTCACGAGCATCTCCCAGGCTTGCAGTGCCGTAAAGCCGGGTCTGAAAGCTGCAGACCCTCGTGCCGTTCTCAAGCTGTCAGCAGACGAGCGGCTTAACAAGCACATCACTTCTGCGAGGCAGGCACTGAGCGGGAGACGACTGCTCTCCTGTCTAATCATGTGCTGGGCCGGGCACTGGGACCGGAGGATGCTATTCCTGGCTCTCCGGCATGCTCTGCGAGCTGCTGAAGGCTGCCTCTGTCACCGTGCCCACCTGGCAGGCACGTCTCCTATCTCTATCTGCATAAAATAACTCCAGGATCCTCAAATGAGAGAGTCACGAAGCACCGAGTGCTGCTAATGGGGAGAAGGGCTGAGGCTCTCTAGATTAGTGTGTCCTGCTCTGATGGTGATGCTTCAAAGAGGGTGTTGAAAGATGGGGGGGGAAATGAGATGAATTACAAGGTCTGGAAGAAGAAACACCTTCTGGTAAGAGACGGGGGAACGGGGCTGCTCAGCTTGTTAAAGGGAAGGTTCAGGGGTGACTTGAGCATCTAAGCAGGTGATGGTTTGGGGACTCGTTTTGTCTGTGTCTGCTAAATTAGAGAGGCTGAAAAGAGGAAAAAAAATTGCACTAAAGGATAGTGCAGCCAGCACAGAGGGTAATTAGCTTTGCCTTGTCTCAGCAAAGCCTGTGAGCGACCCCCGCTGCAGGGGTTGCTGCGGGAAGCTTTCCTCTCCAGCAAGGAGCGGATGTTACGCTGCTCCTGTTAATTAATGAATGTTTCAACCATCCACTCTTTCTCCTCCCAGTGTTTGCCTACGGCGCGACGGGAGCAGGAAAAACCTACACCATGCTGGGCTCAGAGAAAAGCCCCGGCATCATGTACCTCACCATGGTGGAGCTGTACAAGAGGATTGAGGCCAGAAAGGAGGAGAAGAGCTGCAAGGTCCTAGTCTCCTACCAGGAGGTACTCTGCAGCCGAGCCATGTCCCCTCCTGCCTCTGGGTCACCGTCGCTAAGATTTGGGGTTGATCCGGACCCTGTAGTGCCACGCTCGGGGTACTTGCTGAGCTGCCAGCTGTGCCCGGTGTCCCCAGGGCAGCCCTAGAGCCGAACTGGAAGCAGGCTCACCCACCCAGTTCGGTGAACTGGTGCTGCTGGTTTCTCCCATCTGGAGTTGGGGAATTTTCTCTTCCTTGCCGTGGTCCACACAGCACTGAGGGCTTCCTGGCTTTGGAGAAGCGGTGGCGCAGTGACTTGCCAGTAAAGCCCTCCCAGGCTGTCCTCTGCATTTAGAGCACCGTCAGGTGCTCTTGGTGTAAGAAGGTCCCGGAGGTGGTGTTGGGGGGGACACCCGGTTGTGCGTGACCCTGGCATACAAAGCTCCTCTCCCTGCTCGCTGCCGGGGAACCAAACCTCAGCCTTACATCATGTTCCCTGCACCAGGTGTACAACGAACAGATTCACGACCTGCTGGAGCCCAGGGGCCCTCTGGCCATCCGGGAGGATCCCGAGAAAGGAGTCGTGGTTCAGGGTCTCTCTTTCCACCAGGTGAGTATAAAAATGGGCACAAGGTCTGGGCAACGCTGCATCTACACCAGTTCTGAAAGCGGATGCGTGTCCTGGGGACATGGGTGTGTGTGAAGACACGGGAGCACTGTCTGTGGGGCTCCTGGCTGGCAGCAAACGTGACCCCGAGCTGAAACGAGACCCACAGAGTTGTGGGATCTCTCAGCCTGAGTCGCCGTGGCTGCTTGGTGTTGGGTTGTCTCAGTGCCTGCGTACGGGGTGTGCTGATACCTCCCCTCTGCCTGTTCTCTCCCAGCCTGCGTCGGCAGAGCAGCTCCTGGAGATGTTGGCCAACGGCAACAAAAACCGGACACAGCATCCCACTGATGCCAACGCCACCTCCTCCCGCTCACATGCCATCTTCCAGGTGAGGGCTGGTGGTTGTGGTATCGCTCAGGATCTGTGCCAAAAAGGGGGCTAGGGAGCAAGCCCATGCCAGGACCAGCATCGCGGGGTTCCTGCTGCTGCTCCTGGTGTGCCATGGGGAAAATCGGGGTGGTCATGGCCCCAAAAAGAGGGGTACGGGGCTCGGCAGGCCACTAGCCGGTGCTGCAGCAGGACAGCATGTACTGGTCATGCTAGTGGCCACGTCTCCTGGACAGCCCTGTACTCCCAGCTTGGTGTTACGTCTCCCAAAGGCTGAAATTTCACTTTGTGCTTTTGGCTCTTGTCGACTTAGCATGTGGGAGCTGTACCTAAAACCTGACCCAGAGCAAAGGGGGACGATTATTGCTGGCTTCTGCTTGTGCCTCCCCCCAGGTGCCGCGGGCAGGCTGTCTCCTCCGTCGTGTCCCCCTCGGCACTGCGCCAGGAATTACACTCCCCCAGGGGTCTGTAAATTTGCCACCCCTTGGTTTCTCAGTGCTCTCCCATGCAAACCTGCCAGTTGATTTCAATTCCAGCCAGGCCGTTCCCTGAATTAGCAGGGCCGTCACGGCTGCGTGGGGAGACGGAGGGCTCTAACTGTAATTTCAGTCTGAACCTGGTGCCTTGCCCGTTACTGCTTGCAGGGGGGAAGTCCAGGTGTCTGGATGCTTTCCCAGCCAGCTTCCCAGCTGGGCTTGTCAGTGGGTGCTGGATTCCTGCCTGCCGCGAATCCATTAACTGTGCTGGAAATCTGCCCTTCCCGCTGCTGGCTCTGTCTCCCGGCAGGCAAACCGTGGTCTGGTGAGGATGCAGGACTGGTTACCGGCCTCCAGCATCTCTGTGGCACCTCCAGTCCATGCAGGAGTTGCTCCTGGGGGGCTGAGGTTGTTATAGGGCAGTGGGGGAAGTGTTTGCTTCTTCTGGGAGATCTTTAGGGATGCAGAAGGGGAAGTTACGGAGCGATGCTACCAGGTGAGTCTCGGTGGCTGTGTCCCTCCTTGCCCGCACCAGCCGGGAACTGGGCTTGGCACCGAAAGCCCTGGCTGGATGCCTCCCTGGGGGCACTACGAGATTGTGTCTGGGGGCTTGCAGCCCCTGTTGGCGTCTGAGTTTGCTGGCAGAATCCACAGTCGGAGTTGGGGCTGGGACTGCCACCACGTGTGAGCACTTCCCAGGTCATGCCAGGGCTCTGGGTTGGCGTGTTGCCCTGTGGGGACCCGACCAGCTGTACCCTGCTTGCTCACCGAGTGTAGGAGATGCTGATTATTTTCCGTAGCTCTGTCACTTCTTGGGAGATCCCTTCCGTGGCTTTGCTACTCGTGTCACTGCCGAGTTTTTGGCTTGTCTTCTCGGCATGCTAGGCTCCTCTTTTTCCCCCTGCTCGATCTCACGGCCTGTGTGGTCCTCTTCCCCATCCTTTTATAAACATTGAAACTGGTGATGCTGGCTCCAGCCAGCAACCCTGTGTGCCTTGTTGAGCTGCAGCCTCACTGATCTCTGCCCTTGCAGATCTATGTGAAGCAGCAGGACCGCATTGGTGGCCTCACTCAGGATCTGCAAGTGGCCAAGATGAGCTTGATCGACCTGGCAGGCTCGGAGCGAGCTTCAGTCACCAACACCAAGGGAGAGCGGCTCCGGGAGGGTGCCAACATCAACCGCTCGCTGCTGGCCCTCATCAATGTCATCAATGCGCTGGCTGATGCAAAGGTAATGCCGGGGTGGGTGAATGTGAGGGGTGTCCTCAAGTGACGGTCTAGCTGGTGCAGTGAGGAAGGCAGCCTGGGCTGGGCTCTGAAAGGTGCTGTGGGACGAGCGTGGCCATCCCCTGGCGACACAGGATTCAGAGCTGAGCACCCAAGGGCTGAGAGCTGAGCAGACTCTTGATCTCTTGGTACAGAGCAAGAAAACCCACATCCCGTACCGGGACAGCAAGCTCACACGCTAAGTGACGGTCTAGCTGGTGCAGTGAGGAAGGCAGCCTGGGCTGGGCTCTGAAAGGTGCTGTGGGACGAGCGTGGCCATCCCCTGGCGACACAGGATTCAGAGCTGAGCACCCAAGGGCTGAGAGCTGAGCAGACTCTTGATCTCTTGGTACAGAGCAAGAAAACCCACATCCCGTACCGGGACAGCAAGCTCACACGCTTGCTGAAGGACTCCATTGGCGGGGGGGGCGCGGCCACC
>NW_008796188.1:440845-446195 GCF_000699145.1 Aptenodytes forsteri | reverse complement strand
AGGACTCCTTTGGCGTTACCTGCCGTACCATCATGATTGCTGCTGTGAGTCCCTCCGTGCTGGCCTACGAGGACACCTACAACACGCTCAAGTATGCCAACAGGGCCAAGGAGATCAAGCTGTCGGTGAGGACCTCGCGTTACGACGGTGATCTGCTGTGTGTTTGGGAGCTGCTGGGGATGTCTGGGAAGGAGCCTGGTGCATGGTGGGGTAGATTAGTGGGTGCCTCCCTTCTCCGGCTGGAGTTTTCCAGCTCTGGGGGTGCCGCTCTGGGCAGAAAGCAGCTGATGAAGCTCCAAACACTGTGTACTAAAGCTCTTCTGCTAAAGCTCCTCAGCCCAGAGCCCAGAAAGGCTGGGACAGGGGGTCCCTGAGCACAGATCATGTCCACTGCAGCCACCCTGGGGACCCTGGAGCCTGGAGGAGGCTGAGTTAGCTGTGCTGCTCTAGTGTTGGGAGAGGGGTACGTGCTGTCCCAGTGCTTCTTTAACTTCTCCCTCGTCCCTGTCTCTGCAGCTGAAGAGCAATGTGCTCAGCTTCGACTGCCACATTAGTAAATACGCCGTGATCTGTGAGCAGCTGAAAGCGGAGGTGAGATGCTGGTGGGGAGGGCAGGGCTCTGTCTTTAGCTGTGGTTTGCCTGGGACGTGGACCTCTGAGCTCCTGGGGGCTGTAAAACCGTCTGAGCAACAGATGATCCTTCCTCACAGGTGGCAGATCTGCGGGCAAAGCTCCGTGCCTATGAGGACGCTGCCCGGGAGGCAGAGAACCAGGCGCTGGGGCCGCTGGCTCCCCTCAGCTTGAGCCCAGTGGCGCTGCCCAGGTGAGGCTGGTGGGGAGGAGGGACAGAGCTTGGTGTGACCTCCTGCTGTCCCCCATGTCAAGGAGCCTGCAGGGTTTTAGTGCCGGTCGGAGCCTAGGTGCCTGTCAGAAAGCAGATGAGCTTCTCTGCTGGTGTGCACCATCATCTCGACTGTGGCCGGGTGTGGTAATGAACCTGACAGACCATAGCGTGCAAGCACTGAGGGAAGCTGGGTTGCAAAGGCCAATATGTTTGATCCATCCCAAAACTTCTTACACAAAATGACGGCTTCACCAGAGGATCTGTGGCTCAGTGGCTTCTTCTCTGGCTTCTGTAGATTGGAGGAAGCTGTCCCAAAGACGTGCTTGGCCCTGGATGATCAGAGGGAGACTGATGGAGAGCAGCAGGAGGTGGAAGATGGATGGCCTGTTCAGATGCAGCTGGAATCAGAGGAGGTGGTGAGATAAGGGGTGGGCAGCACGGGAGGGCTTGGCATGACGAGCAGGGCCCAAAGAGGCTGGGGGGCTCAAATACCCTCGTGGGGTACACTGGGCATGCTGGGAGAGGGCAGGAGCTCAGCCGGGCTGTGGGGTCCTGGCTCAGCATGTGCTGGGCTGTGGATTGTTAGCAAAACCTCTTAACTTCCCAGCTAACAGGGAATTTGGGGACGAAACAGCTCGAATATGGGCTAATTCTGGGCTTTTGGGTGATTGCTCCAGGCTCCAGAGGAAATGCCTCCCAGCAGCCCCAGAGCAACCCACCAGACAGATGTCCAGCTGGAACCAAAGAAACCAAGCTGCCTTCTACAGGGGTTGTCCGGCAGCCAGAGAGAGACGTGAGTGGCCTCGTGCTGTCCCCATGTGCCACTTCCTCTTGTTTGCCTATGGAGGACGAGTTGTCCACCCTCCTGTGTTGCATGTAGCCATCCTTGGGATGGTCTAGATGGACGTGGAACCAGGTCTTTGCTTGCAGATGATTGCCTGCCCTGTAAAATAAGGGATTTGGCTCCCGGGGATCTAATCCCATGGTATAATCTCTCCTGGAAATGCCAGCAATGAAGGTTTCCAGGCACGGCAACTGTGTGAGCCTTAAATGTGTGTTGTTAGTCCTGAAATTACCTCCGCGAAGTCTTTCCTCCTGCCTCGGCTCCCCCAGGTCCTGCCCTGGCAGGGCTCCCATGGCACCATCTGCTGATGTCTCTGCCCCAAGCATCTTGGCAGAATGAACCTCTTTAGAGAGGTCTCTTGAGGGACGCTGGCCTTGACATGTGCCTGGATCTCTGCCTCTAGCCGAGCTAATGAGTGTCTGAGGCCCGGCAAAAAGCCTGTGGATGCCATTTGGTCCCTTGTAACCAACAGGTGAACACACAACTCACAGCTGAGGTTCTCCAGTAAGATATTTACAGCTTGGGTATCTCACAGCTTCAAGGTTTGCCTCTCTTTCCCCAAAACTCTGCTAACAGGCTCTGCCCCACCCAAGGAGGTGTCTCAGAGGTGATGCTGGTGGTGCTGAGCTCTGGTACTGGTGCCACTGGCTCAAGCTCACCTGCTAAATGGTTCCTGGGTCTGTCTCTCTGTCTCAGGCTTGTAGCTGCTATCCTGAGCGTTGCCCGAAAGCAGTATTCCCTCCTGAAGGCTGCCAACCTCTTAACTCCTGACACGGTCTCTGAATTTGAGGAACTGGAGCGCCTGGTCCATCAGGAGGCTGGTGTAAGCCTGGAGCAAGTCAAGTCTCCGAACAGACCCGTAGAGGTCAGCGGGGCCACCCCAGCCCCGAGGATGCAGCAGGGCTGTGACGGTGAGGATTTGGATTTGGGATAGTTGGTGCTGTTCCCTCTCCTTTGTCTCGGCATGCGCTGGAGGAGCCGGTGGTAGTTGGGGGCAGCTCCCAGCTGTGGGCACAGGGCAGAGAGACAAGTTTCTCCTGACGTTGTGGCCAGCGGGGCATGCCGAGAGCATCTCCAGCCTCACTTTGTAGAGCGTTTCAGGCTAGCCAGCATCTCTGGCAGCCCGGGGCATGGCAGGAGCCATGAGCAGCCCTTGTCTCCGGGGAGCTCAGCATGTTTGTGCAAGTCAGCTTAAATGTGAGTGATACTTCTGCTTCAGGAGACCAAAGCAGCAGTTCTGATCCTAATTTTCTCTTGTCTTATTTGCTCCTCCATGGTACGTTTGCCCAAGTCAGCCCGGCTGCAGCCTCCCAGCTGGCAGCCTGCGTCTGACCAGGGCTGAGCTCTTCCTCCTCATCCTCGGTGCCAAGGCCGAACCTGATAGTGAAGCTGTGAGCTCTGCAGACCCTGTTTTCCAGGGACAGACCGGGCATTGCCACGGGGCACTTGCTTTGGGACCAGTCTGGTGCCTTGAGGCTGGCAAGGCGCAGGATTATTTGTGCTGCCTCTTTTCCTCTGGGTTTAACACGGTTTGATGGAAACACCCGCTGACAAACGGCTGCTGTAGGGCTCGCTGGGCGGATCTCCGCTGAGCTGTGACGGGGGACAGAGGGGGATGCCCCGGGGTTTGCGGGTGCCTGGAAACTGCAGACAGGGAGGTGACTTTCTTCTCTGCTCCTTTATCAGAGGCATCTGTCGCTATGCCCAGTGCCCCCGTGACGAGCACTGCCCTGCAGTGCTTGCAGCAGCTCGCTCCACTCTCCAGTCCCACACCGGCGGCTCCCAGCCCGATTAAGAAGAGGAGGAGGTCGGAGATGAACAGTGCTTCCCAATCAGGAACTCCCCGCAGCCTCAAAATGCAGATGAAACACCAGCGGAGAGGTGGGAAAGAAGCAGAGACTCCCAGGGCAACGCAGAGCCTAGGCACCTCCTGTCTCAAAGCAGCAGCCCAGGCACTCCCTGTCTCCCCGGTGCCATCGTGTTGCACCCCCAAAATCTGTCCACTGACTGTCACCAAAAGCCGCGTGCCCCTGGCGATGTCGGCTGCCCAAAACTGCTGCACCCTGCCTGTCCACGACCTGAATGTGACCTTTGAGATCTGCGAGGACAGCAGTTCACTCGGCGTGGCTGAACCAGCTGCCTTCAGCCTGCCTGAATTCCCTGTCTGGGAGAATGTCCAGAGCCTCCTAAACAAGCAGGAGGGCCCCTTTGTGCCCAAGTAAGTGCTGCCCTGGATGGGTTACCCATGGTTTTGGCGATTCCCCTCTCCGTGGTCTTGCTGTCTGGGTGAATCCTTTGTGGATCACTTGCAGCTCTGCTAAGAGGGGAGACTGGGCAGAAGGCACTAGGCCTGCGGACGGGCAGCCAGCGGGCCGAGCTCGTGTGTGAATCGCTTGCAAAGATATAAAAAGCATTCCAAGGAAATCTATTTCTCCTTCTCCTTTTTGCCCTTGGACATGGAGGAGCATCCTCCAGATGGCTTCTGGAGCCCCAAGTGCTGGTTGGGAAGCAGGTGGGGCATCGCCTCTCCTCCCAGAGAGGTTGGAGTGAGGGTCGGGACTGCACACTGTGGGGTTTTTCGTTTGGTGGGGTTTTTCGTTTGGTTGGTTTTTGGTTTTGGCTTTTTTTTTTTGTTATTGCTGGTGCTTCAAACAGGCTCTGGCTTTTACAGAGCTGCATGAATTTGTGTGGCCATCCAAAAACAGAGATTGGCACGCCCTTGGTAATGCAGGACACCCTTAGATCTCCCTATCTCCTCCTATAGCTCTAGGAAATAGCTCCTATAGAGGGTAACTGGGGAAACTGAGGTACAGGGGAACGGCCTGACCACCTTAGGGAACAGCAGTACCCGGGCGGCTGCCACCTCCTGCGCAGATCTCCTGAGGATTTATCCCTGTTTAAATCATTTTCCCCTACAAAACTGGGCAGGTTTCCTGTTCCCCGCAGGTGGATGGCGTTGGCCCGGTTGCCTCCCAGCCTTGTGAGAGCGGGTGGTCGGGATCCGGCCCTGACACTAACCCTCTTTTTCCTTGGCTGCAGAGCCTGCGTCTCAGTGTTTGCTGTGAGGGGTTCCTCCATCCCCAAGCCCTCCTCGGTTTCCAAAGCCTCTGCGCAGAAGCGGAGGCGACTGGAGAGGTGAGACAGCCGCCGGCACCCCGTGCCCCAGAGTGCTCTGTGCAGGCAGCAAGGGCTGGCAGCTCCTGCCTGTGCTCCCCGCTGGGGCTTGAGCCCCCATCCCTGCCTGCGTCGACTCCACCTCGCCTGTGACATCTGGGGACGATGGGGGGGCCTCCGCCCTGAGCCTTGGGGGTTTAAAAATGGCCTCTTTCTCTTTCACAGCACCGCTTCTCCCTTCCTGGGTGGGCTCCAGAGCTGCATCACCCAACTCCCGAGCAGCAGCCAGAGATCTGCACAGCCCTCCCTGCGTCCAGGTGAGCCCTGCGCCCCTCTGCACCCAGCCAGGTGCCCGGGGAACCACTCTCCCCACAGCACGATGGGCTGTGTGAGTGATCCCTGCCTCAGGGCAGGCAGCAAACTGGTGCTGTGCCAGACCCATTTCAGTTTGGGGGGGGAAATACCTGGAATTGGGACATTTTGGTGCTGGTGGAAGACGCTGTTTGGGGTTTGCTGCTTCCTGGGTGGGCCCAGAGCTGTCCGGGAGG
>NW_008796188.1:437311-440825 GCF_000699145.1 Aptenodytes forsteri | reverse complement strand
GGTTTGGGCCTTCCTTGCTGTGCCCCCAGCCTCAGGGAAGGGCGGTGGGTGCTTGGAGAGGGGTAGAAAGGGGGAGGGAGCTGGCAGTGCCTGGATCTCTGTCAGGAGGGGACCTGGGTTTGCTGCTTTTACCCAGGAGCTGCCTCATCCGTTTCTCTCCTCTTTCCATCCTCAGAACGTCCTTCGGGCACTCTCGCCTGGAAGGGCAGGAAGAGGACCACCAAAGAGCTCACGGCACTTGGCAAGGCCCCCCCTGCTCCCACCCCCCAGCCAATGAAGCTCTTATGCTGATGGGCTCTACTGTCCAGGATCCCTCCCCATCTCCAAACCCAGGTGCCAAACTTCTTCCTTTCTCTGGGAGCACTATCCCATCTTTCCTGCAGCCTCACAAAGATCCCCTCAAGCCCTTCTTCTACCCCTAAACTTACCCCCCGCTGCCTCCTGCCCAGGGTCCTGGCTGCATCCCCCATTGCATGTCCCCCCCCTCGGCACAGCCCTGTGTGTTTTTGCGGCAGATGGATTTTTGCTGTTCCCTCTCAGCCCCTCTCTAATCCGCGCCGGAGTGTCGAGTGCTAACAGATGGGTGATGCTAAGAAATAACATGTGCTTTTAATAAACCCTTTCGTTTCAAACCAGAGGGGCGCGGGGAGACGTGCGGCTGTTTCTTCTCACCTCCCCCTCACACGGGGAGCCAGGGTTGGGTAAGCAGCTCCTGTCTGAGCGGGCCTGGAAAAGGCCCTTGCTCCTGGGGGTGGGCTCCCCTCTTCACCCCACATCTCCCATCACCCGTGGGTGCCTTCTGCCTGCTTTGCTGTGCCTGTTGGGGTCTGGGCCGCTTGCTCAGTGTCCAAGGGTGCAGGCAAGGGGTGGTGGAGGCTGCCTGCCCTCCCGGCTCCTGCTGCTTTGCTTAGAGGTGGGGGAGAGCGTTTCTGTGCTGTTTTGCCCTGCTGAAACCCTGTCGCTGCAACCCCCCGTCTCCTTGTCCCTCTGGGCTCCCCCTTCCACTTGCCTGCGAGCCCCCAGTCCTGGGGCAGAGAGCTCTGAGCATCCCTACCTGGGGCCTGTGACTGTCCCCTAGCACCTCTGTGACCCCCTTCCTGCCCTCCCACAGCACATCTGGGCACCATGGCACATCTGCCGGCCTGCACCAGCTCCTCGTAGCCACCCTCAGAGGTGACCCACCACAGCAGGAGCAGGATGGGGAGGGTGGACCAGGCTCCGGGCGTGCTGCTGTCCCGTGGGGGCCAGGGTCACTGCCTTCTCCTGCTCTACTTTCCTGCCTGGCAGCGGCAGATCTCGCCTTTGTCTTCTCAAAGGCTGGAAGCTTCTAATTAAAACTTCCCGCCTGCTCCCCGTTCATTTGTCTCATTAAGAGGGGGCTGGGGAGGAGGAGGGGGGAGAGCCCAGCTCTGCCTCCCCGCAGCCGCCGGGAGTGACAGCTTTCCATGCTTTGATCCTGGCTGCGTAGGAGCTGAGAGAAAATAAATCTTTGGGGAGCGGTGCGGGGGCTTGTGCAGGACCCTGAAGCCCCCACGCCCCCGCTCTGTCCCCCCCACCCTATGGGACTTTAGACAGTCTATAGGGATGGAGGTCCCCTGTCACCATGGACTGTCACACAGCATGTGTCCACAGGGGTGTCACTGTTCTGGCAGCCTGGGGACACCAAGAGTCACGTGTGGAGTACGTAGGTGCCCCAGACCAGGTGTTTCTGTGGGGAAAAACCCCTGTCTGCTGCTGGTGACACTAGTTGGGGACAGCCGGGGGGGGACATGGGAACACCTAGCATGGAGACGGAGGGCTGGCATGGACTGTCACACAGCATGTGTCCACAGGGGTGTCACTGTTCTGGCAGCCTGGGGACACCAAGAGTCACGTGTGGAGTACGTAGGTGCCCCAGACCAGGTGTTTCTGTGGGGAAAAACCCCTGTCTGCTGCTGGTGACACTAGTTGGGGACAGCCGGGGGGGGACATGGGAACACCTAGCATGGGGACGGAGGGCTGGCTGGGGACAGGGAGCTTCTGGGGACTAAAGGGGGAAGTGGCAGTAAGAGGTTGTCCCTGAGCGCTGCCCCAGTGCCACCAGTCCCACCTGTACGTCCCCACCAGTGACTCTGGGTCCCCACAAATTGCACCCACAGGGACAGGGCTGTTGCCACAGCCCTCCCTGACTGGCCGCTGTTGGTGGCCCAGCGATGGTGGCCATGGTCTAGCGGGGCCTGGCCGCACGTCCCCGTCCCTGAGAGGGCAGGGAGCCTTTCCTGGCCATCGGCTGCCATCTAGCTGCCAGCCGGCGAGACCTGTCCCCATCCCCCACCAGCACCCCAGGGACCCCCTGTCTCCTGGCTTTGTCCCAGCCGCCTCTTGGGGCACCCACCCCGATGCCACCGTGTGTCCCTTCTGTCCCCATGTCCCCAAAGCACCCCCATCCTCTGCCTGGGCTGTCCCCCAGGCCTGGCCGTGCACCACTTTGTGGCCCTGACGCCACGGTTCCGAGGGGACAATGCTGGCGGTGGCCCCTTGCTGGCGGTGGCCCCGTGCCCATCACCGCTGCCGTGCCTGGATCCCTCCCCCTGCCTTTCCCGGCAGCGCGGTGCCCCGGCACAAAGGAACCCCACGCTGTGCCGGGCAGCGCCGGCTCCGGCCCCGCACAAAGCCCCTTTCAGCTGCCCGGGGAAAGCCCCTGGCACCCGGCCCCCACCCGGGGAGGGGTCCCGGCCCTCACTCCCCCCTGCCATGGGCCAACGGGGGGCAAAAGACCCCCCCAAACTCAGTGCACCTGTGACTGGTGACATGGTCACACACACGCAGCCGTGGCCGTGGCAGGATCAGGCCCCCCCAGAGCTGGGAAGGGGACCCGGCGTCCCGAGCCCCGGCCAGGCTCCGGCGGCACCCAGCCAGTGCTTTTACAGACCCGCTGGGGTGGAAAGGACTTTGGAGGCTTCAACCACTTAATTAGCAGCCTGCCTTAATTAGCAGCCTGCCCGCGCTGCCAGACTGCCTGCAAAGTGCCTTGGCCCGCCGGGGAGACGGGGCTTTGGTGGCTGGTGCTGAGCTGCTTGTGCCGGGGCTCGTCCCGGGGGGATGCGACACGGGGAGTGTGGGCGTGCGTGCAGGTGTGTGTGTGCAGGTGTGTGTGTGTACGTGTGTGCACAGCAGGATGGCGGTGCATGTGCGTGTTGTGTATACATGGAAGGGTAGATGGGCGTGTGCAGCTCTGCGTGTGCACGTGCACACGTGTTCAGGGAAAGCAGCACGCGTGTGCGTATCTGTGCACGCTGTGTGTACACACGTATATGCAAGGGTAGGCATGTGCGTGTGCCTTGCATGTGGCGTGTGTGCACATGGGCATGGAGGGATGCACGTGCATGTGTGTGGACGTGGGTAGACGCGCGCGTGCATCTCTAGGTGCACGTGTGCATGCGTGTGCATGTGGATGTGTACGTGCATGTGTGTAGATGTGCACACGCATGCGTGTGGATGCCTCCTTATGGATGTGTGCACAGGACGGGGGGGG
>NW_008796188.1:414590-416132 GCF_000699145.1 Aptenodytes forsteri | reverse complement strand
ATGAGAAGCCGCCGCCTTTCCCCTTCCGGCCGCCGCTTCGGCTCTGCCACCCCGGTGTACCGGGTGCTCCCCGCCAGCCCCCCAGCCCGGCTCCGGGCCCCCCGCAGCACCCAGCTGGGTCCCCGCATGGGTGCCCGCCTGGGGTTGGGCAAGATGGACTTCTCGCTGGCCACGGCGCTCAACTCGGAGTTCAGGGAGACGCGCACCAATGAGAAGGTGGAGATGATGGAGCTCAACGACCGCTTCGCCAGCTACATCGAGAAGGTCCGGCTCCTGGAGCAGCAGAACAAGGTGCTGGTGGTGGAGCTGAACCAGGTGCGGGACCAGGAGCCCTCGCGTCTGGCCGACGTCTACCAGGAGGAGCTGCGTGACCTGCGGCGCCACGTGGAGCAGTTGGCCACCGCCAAGGCCCGTCTGGAGATCGAGAGGGACAACCTCGCCGAGGACCTCGGCAGCCTCCAGCAGAAGTAAGGCGCTGCCCTGCTTGGGGTAGTCCTGGGGACCAGGGTGGCCACCAGGAGCAGGATGGCCCCAGGGACCAAGGTGGCCACCAGGACAGGATTGAGAGTGGCCACTGGGATGGGTGTCAGGGTGACTACCAGGACCAGGGTGGCCACTGGGACCAGAATGGCCACCAGGATGGTGATCAGGGTTGTCCTGGGGACCAGGGTGGTGATGGGGACCATGGTGGTGGCAAGGACCAGGGTGACCCCTGGGACCAGGATGGGGACCGAGGTGTCCCCAGGGATCAGGGTGGGCACTGAGACAGAGACCAGGGTGGCTACCAGGACCAGGGCGGCCCTGGGGACCAGGCACTGATGGGCACCAGGGTGTTGACGGGGACGTGAGTGGCAACAGTGACCAGGGTGACCCCTGGGATCAGTGTGGGACGGTGGCAGGGGAGTGTGGGGTGGGCACACGCACCGACACGGGGTGCAGGTGCTGGTGGCATGGGGCTGTGTCAACCCGGGGGGGTCCGTCCGTGGGGCTGAGAGTAACGAGTAACAGTGCCTAATGAGTACTGGTGCCTAACGAGTACGGTGCCTAACCAGTAACGGTGCCTAATAAGTAACGATGCTGAACGGGTAACGATGCCGAACAAGTAATGGTGCCTCTGCTCCGGTGCAGGCTGCAGGACGAGGTGACCCTGCGGCTGGAGGCCGAGAGCAACCTGGCTGCCTACAGGCAGGTGAGGGCAGGGGCCAGATCCTGCATCCCCTATCCTGCACCCCAGAGGCTCAGCCCCCAGCTCAGCCTCCCTCAGGACTGAGGCAGGGATGGGGCAGGGATGGAGCAGGGATGGGGCAGGGATGGAGCAGGGATGGGGCAGGGATGGAGCAGGGATGGGGCAGGGATGGAGCAGGGATGGGGCAGGGATGGAGCAGGGATGGGGCAGGGATGGGACAGGGGTGAGGCAGGGATGGGGCAAAGATGGGCAAGGACAGGGCAGGGATGGGCAGGGATCAACAGGAGCAGGCAGTGAGGGGCTGGGATGTGTTATGAAGGGCAGAACGGGGCAGAAAGAGGCAGGGATGGGGAGGG
>NW_008796188.1:409380-414239 GCF_000699145.1 Aptenodytes forsteri | reverse complement strand
GGAGCAGGGATGGGGGGAGCAGGGATGGGGAGGGATGGAGCAGGGATGGGGCAGGGATAGACAGGGATGGACATGGACAGACAGATGGGGCAAGGATGGGCAAGGACAGGGCAGGGATGGGACAGGGGTGAGGCAGGGATGGGGCAAAGATGGGCAAGGACAGGGCAGGGATGGGCAGGGATCAACAGGAGCAGGCAGTGAGGGGCTGGGATGTGTTATGAAGGGCAGAACGGGGCAGAAAGAGGCAGGGATGGGCAGGGGCGGGCAGGGCCAGGCAGCGCAGGTGGGAGCAGACCCGGGTGGCCAGCCCTGGGGATGGTCCTTCCTGTCCCCCACGGTGGCAGGACGTGGACGCCGCCGCCTTGGCTCGCCTGGACCTGGAACGGCGGGTGGGGACCCTGCAGGACGAGATAGCCTTCCTCCGCAAGGTCCACGAGGAGGTAATCCCGCTCGGGGGGGTCCTGGGGCTCAGGGGGGGGCCAGGCTGAACCCCGCTGTCCCCCCAGGAGCTGCGGGAGGTGCAGGAGCAGCTGGCCCGGCAGCGGGTGCACGTCGAGGTGGACGCAAGCAAGCCGGACCTGACGGCCGCCCTGCGCGACATCCGCAGCCAGTACGAGGCCATGGCCGCCAGCAACGTCCAGGAGACAGAGGAGTGGTACAAGTCCAAGGTGCGGTGGGAGCCAGCCACCCAACGGTTGAGTGGCCTGGCTGTCCCCTCCCCGGGATGTCACCTTCTCAGGGCTGGGGTTGACCCCCCCCAGGGTTGGGTGGCTCTGCTTGGTGGTGGTGCATGGGGTTTGGCATCCCCGCTGTCCTCGCTCGTGTCCCATGTCCTGGTTTGGTCCCCGTGGGGAGCAGGGATGTGTCCCCAGTGGTGAGTCACGTAGGCACTCACCCTAAGGAGTTGTGTTCACAGTCACATGGCCCACATGCACTGTCCCACAGGAGCAGGGACGTGTCCCCTGTGACATCCCACAGCACCATCCCTCCCACCCGCAAAGCAAGGACATGTCCCCAGCAACACCTCCCATCAGGGATGTGTCCCATGTCCACTGTCCCACCACCCCAAGAGAGCAGGGACATGCCTCCACGGCACGTGCCATCAGCCACATGCCCCGTGTGCACTGTCCCTTCCACCCATGGGAGCCAGGACACGTCCCCAGCACCACGTGCCGTTGGGGACACATCCCATGTGTGCTGTCCCTTCCTCCTGTGGGAGCTAGATGTGTCCCCACGACACGTGGTGCTGGGACCACAGCCCTTCCACGGGAGCTGGGGTGTGGCCCCAGGACATGTGCCTTTGGGGATGTCCCATGTGTCCCTTCCTGCTGTGGGAACAGGGACATGTCCCCAGTGCCACATCAAGTGCATGTCCTATGTGCATCGTCCCCCTCCCGCCACCGGAGCAGGGACGTGTCCCCAGGGACATATGGTATTGGGGACACATCCCATGTGCACCGTCCCACCACCCTGCAGTAGCAGGGACGTTTCTCCATGCCACGTGCTACTGGGGCCACGTCCCTCCCGTGGAGCAGAGCTGGGTCGTGTCCCCACGCCATGTGCCACCAGGACACTTCCCTGCCATGTGGTCCCATCCCATGGCATGTGTGTGTCCCCCCCCAGTTTGCAGACCTGACGGACGCGGCCGCCCGGCACGCAGAGGCCCTGCGCGTGGCCAAGCAGGAGGCCAACGAGTACCGGCGCCAGCTCCAGGCCCTCACCTGCGACCTGGAGGCTCTGCGGGGTTCGGTAGGTGATGGCCATGGGGTGCAAGGGGGAGGGCACGGCCTTGGGGAGCTGCCACCACCATGGGGTTCCCTGGCATGGCAGTGGGGACCACCACCCAAAGCTGGGGGAATGGCTGGTCCCCAAGGACGGGAGATGGATGGGCACTGCAGAGAGCCCCTAGCTCCTGGGAGAAGGTGGCCGTGGAGGGTGTCACCTCCCCTCGTGGCCCCCCAGAACGAGTCCCTGGAGAGGCAGCTGCGGGAGCTGGAGGAACGCTACACCCTGGAGACGGCCGGCTATCAGGACACGGTGGTGCGGCTGGAGGAGGACATCCGCAGCCTCAAGGAGGAGATGGCCCGGCACCTGCAGGAGTACCAGGATCTGCTCAACGTCAAGCTGGCCCTCGACATCGAGATTGCCACGTACCGCAATGCTGGAGGGCACCTGCAGGAGTACCAGGATCTGCTCAACGTCAAGCTGGCCCTCGACATCGAGATTGCCACGTACCGCAAGCTGCTGGAGGGCGAGGAGAGCAGGTGATGGCAGAGTGGGGGCTCCATCCTGCCCCTCTCCCCCTCCCCGGCCGTGTCCCAAACCATCCCCAAGTCCTCGTGGTTCCTCTGGGGTGTCCGACCTGCTTGGGGACCATCCTCCAGCCCTCCTGTCCCAGCCCTGGGCAGGGCTGAGCTGGTGTGCAGGGGGGCGGCAGGACCCCGATGCTCTTCCCAACACCCCTCCATCGCTCCTGCAGGATCACCATCCCCGTGCAGAGCTTCTCCAACCTGCAGATCCGAGGTGAGGCCGTGGCCACGCGTGGGGTTGGGGGGCTGGGATGGCACAAGCAGGGGTGGCTTCTGGGGGCTCAGTGGGAGGAGACGCCGTCTTGGCCGTCCCTGCCCCATCCAGAGGTACTGGGAGGTTTTCCTCCAAATCTCAAGGAACCAGGACTCCTGGGTTCTCCCAGGATGGGGGGAGGAGTGTGCCATGGCCACGTCCCCAAAGCCAAGCATGTCCCCAAGGCCAGTGATGTCCCTGAGACTGACCAACTACATCACCATGTCCCCGTGGCCAACCACATCCCCAAGGCCAATTGCGTCCCCAGCGCCAACTATGTCCCCAAGGACAACCCTGTCCACAAGCCCAATCACATCCCAAAGCCACCCATGTCCCCATGGCCAACCACATCCCCAAGGCCAATCATGTCCACAGTGCCAACTGTGTCCCCAGGGCTAATCACTTCCCAAAGCCAGCCACATCCCCAGTGCCAATCACATACCCAAAGCCAACTGCATCCCCAAGGCCAACCACGTCCCCAGCCCCATCCCCAAGGCCAACCATGTCACTGAGGCCAACAGTGTCCCTGAGGCCAATAGTGTTCCTGAGGCCGGTCATGTCCACTGTCAGGGCCACTGTCTCCCATGGTTCAGGGTTTTCCAGCCCCACCTGTTCCCTTTGGGCCCCTCCACTTGAGTGTGGCTGGAGGGACCATGCCCCGGGCACTGGGTCACCGCCATGTCCTGCCCATGTCCCCTAGAGACCAGCCTGGACACTAAATCCGTGTCAGAAGCCCATCTGAAGAGGAGCATCGTAGTCAAAACGGTGGAGACCAGAGATGGAGAGGTGGGAAGTCCTCGTCTGTGTCACCCACGCTGCCTCCCCTCCACCCCTGCCTCCCCATGGGGTGCACATGGGGCCACCATCCCTCAGCCCCAGGAGCAGCCTGGGCAGGGAGCCAGTGATCCCAGTGCCCTGAGAGCATGGCATGAGCTGGCTCTGGACCATGGTGGAGCTGAGCCTGGCAGCTCATAGAGAAAACTGTCCCTGTCCCCATCCCTGTCCCCAAGTTTGTTCAGAACCCAGGCAGGCTCAGCCAGGGAGGAGAGCCCGAGCCCGGGGTGATGGCCCCTCTCCCTCTGCCTCCAGGTGATCAAGGAGTCCAAGCAGGAGCACAAGGAGGTGGCGTAGGGTGGGCAAGCTGCAGCAGCCGCATGCTTGTAGCCGTAGCTCCGTAGATCCCGTCTGATGCTGCGAGGGAGCCCCGTGGCCAGGCACGGGTTGCGGGAGGAGCCAGCGGTGCTTCGGCAGGGGGCATCTCTCTCCCACCCACCCCTCACCTCTCCTGCCGTCGCCCCATGCTCCAGGGACCACTGACACCCTGTTGGGGGCTGGCTGCTGGCAAAGCACCCATCTGATGGGCAATACCTGGGGGAGGTGAGCGGTACCGGGCAGAGCCGAGTTCCCCTGCCAGGATGCTGCCGCGTTCCCACGGCACGGAGGGACTGGCGGTTTTGGGGCTGTGCCCGTGCTCACCCTGGGTCTCCAGCTCGCCAGTGCCCAGGGAGAGAGGCCATCCTGTTTCAATCTCTGTGCACCGGTCGGACAAGATGATGGTGCCAAGAGCACCTCTCCCTCATCCCACCTTGCTGCCCTCTCTGGTCCGGGAGGCCACCCCGAATCTCCCCAGTGCACCCAGGCCCTGAGCATCTTTGGGGGGGCTGCAGGGGCAAGGTACCAGCTGGTGAGGGACATTTCCACGTCATGGAGCATCGGGTGGGCTTAGCCAAGAGGCAGGGGCAGGAGGAAGGGGAGGATGGAGAGGCAGTGTGCTGTCGGGATGGTGTAAAAAGGTGATGAAATGGGGATAACGAGGGGTTCCTGGGGACGCTGGGGTGTCTGGGGTGGTTTGTGGGGCCGGAGCAGTGGTGGGCACAGCAGGCTGGGTGGCTTCATGGGCTTCTCCTGGCACAGTGCCATGGGGCTGTCCTGACCCCCACTGGGTGTCCACCACCAAGGTGTCCCCATCGCCGTGGTGGGGAAAAACAGTCCCAAGGGGCTCGTGGCGAGGGGTGACCCACGGCCGTGCGCCTGGCCCCTCGCCTGGGGGGGGGCCCATGCAGGTGAAAATGGAGAGGAGGGGAGTGCAGAGGAGGAGGAGGAGGAGAGTGTCGGGTCATCCGCGGGTGCTCTCACAGGAGGAGGTGCCTCCCGCAGCCCAGGAGTGATGGGAGAGGACAGAGGGAGCCATCCTCGTCCTGCTTGTCCCACCCGGGCTCACATGAGGAGCCAGGGGGGCCAGGGACCGGGGGCTGCCCTGCCACAATCCCTGTCGTGCAAGGAGCCCAAGCCCCCCC
>NW_008796188.1:402247-407574 GCF_000699145.1 Aptenodytes forsteri | reverse complement strand
CCCCCCCCCCCCCCCTGGCATTCAGGATGGGGTTGGAAGAAATCCCTTGTCCCTGGGCTCCACGTGGCCCTGTCCCCCCATCCGTCCTCCCGTGCTCCCCCCGGACCAGCACATGCCACCGGCCCACCCAGGGCCATTGCCCAGCCCGGTGCTTGCCCGCAGCCCCCGTCCCCACCTTTGATTTAGCTACTGACCACGAGCGAAACCTGCCCTGATGCCACCTAACGCCGGAGCAACAACCCAGCAGCGCTTCTCGTACCCTGTAAGCCCTTTGGGATGAGCACACGGCGTGCCACTCGGATGCCATCCCCCTCGTCCCCTCTGTCCCCCTCCTCCCCTGGCTCAGGTGCTGAGCATGCTTTGCAGCTACTGGCTCCAGAAAGGCCATTCCTGGGGCAGGAGATGTTATAAGAGGAGACCCGGGTGCTGCCCGGGTTTGGTATCTGGGGTAGGATGGTGGGGGGCTCGGTCCCCTGCGAGCAGCCACCGGCTGGAGCTTTTCAGCCCACGTCGCTACTGAATTAATGCACTAACGCCCGCGGCAGCTTGAGATGAGAAATAAAGCTAACGCAAGCGCTGTGCTTCCACAGTCGTGCCTGCAATCCGCCTCTCTGCAGCCAGTGCCGTGGGTTATTTGGGATTAGCCGGGGCGGCGAGGCCCTTCAGGAGCCCAAACCAGGCTCAAACTCGACGGGGGATGCAAGCTCAGTGCTGTACCCCAAGGCACGGCCAACGCTTCATGGGCCAACACCCATAAGGGATTGCAACACAGGGGAGGTGGGTGCAGGAACAACCCCCCCTGGAGCTGGCAGCCAGGCAGCGGGGTGGCAGAGATCCCCTTCCCGGGAGGGAGGGAGGGGAAGCAGGGATCTGCTCGAAGGTCTTCAGCTCCAAACCCAGCTCCTTCCCCGCACGAACCCAGGCTGCGGCTCCTGGGAAGCTCCTGGGATCGGCTGCAGCTGTCAGGACTGATGGTGGATTTGAGATCCTGCACATCATCTATGTGGTTCAAGTGCCTGAACGTCGCTGGGACCCTCAGTGCTGCCCGTCTGGACACTGGGATTTCTCTTGGGAAAGCTGAAATCCCCAAGCCACGTCCTTGAAAAAAGGAGCGGAGATGAGCCCCATGGGGAAGTCCTGCTCCACACCGAGGAGCAAGCAAGTGGCCACCTAAACCCTGTAGAGATGCCATCCTCTTTGGAGGACATGCATAATCATTTTGTCAGGCATAAATATTGACTCACAAGTCTGTGCTGAGTTGGGCGAGTTAAAAAAAACAACCAAACCCCAGAGAAATTTCTGAAGAAAATCACCAGATTAATTTGCAAATTTCTTTTTTTTTTTCCTTCAAAAATGAAAAATGTTTAAACTGGAATTTTTAAAAATGGGTTTGCTCCAGCTAAGGAGCTCAAAGGAACATTGAACATTTTGAAACATCGGCACTCAAAGTTCTCAGCAATGAAAAGAAGTAAAAAAAAAAAAAAAGGATAAGAAAAGCAAGAATTAATTGGATTAAAATAGTTTGGTGGATCTTTTCAGCAGCCTCTTAGGAAAACAGCTCTAATAAATCACTGATGCGGGTCGAGAACTCTGTAGAGCTTGGCCAGAAGATCTTGCAACAACTCCAAGTATTCTTTTGAAAAGGACTATATTGAGCTTAAAACCCCACCGCAAGCCAGCAGCAGAGCCAGGAACAAATCGTGGCGGTGTGACATGCCCGCCTGTCCCCACTGAGCCGTACCAATCTGCAGCACGGGGTTTTCCACATCGGTCCTCACTGTCACACTCTTGACCCAAAAGGGAGGATGAGGAGGTGCTGGCAGCATTTTGATTTCTAATGGCCAGAACGCTGGAAATTTCTAGCGGGAGGATGGTCCAAGGTGTAAGAGTGAGCTGTCGGGGCTGTGGTGGAGATGCTATGTCCTGGCAGGGCACCTGAATACCCGCCGGCAGCAGCGGCACACGTGGATGACGATGAAGACGATGCTGATGAGGACATAGCTCATGCCGATGGCCTTGGCGGCATAGATTGTCTCAGGATCGTTGAACGTCCGCCTGTGCCGGTGCTGGTACATCACGCTGAGACGGAAGCCGGCCACCATCTTGCCCTCCCGCCAGCAGAAGTAGGTGCCTCCATCGCTGACCTGGACCCACTGGATGTGCAGGTGGTTTCCGTGGTCAATGAAGACCCGCATGCTCTTGTTGACACCTACAAGGTAGCGAGAGCGGTAGAGCCGGACGGAGTCCTTGTCCCAGGCCACGGCATGCTCAGGCCGGGCTCCTGGGCACGCGATGATCAGACCACTTCCAACAGGCTGCTTGTGAAACTGCGTGGGGACACGGGGCAGCCAGGGCTTCTCGCCCAGCTTGGAAATGACATTGGAGATGGCCTGCACACCTTCTTCGGGGACCTCCTCCTTCGGGCAAGGGGTCAGGCAGCTTCGGATGGCCACCTCGGGTCTCCGGAGGCGGCCGGGATGCTGGAAATGTGCCGGGACAGCCCTTGAGCCGCAGGACGTGACGTTGGCCATGGCGGCACGATAGCGAGGGTGCAGCTGGGCACTCTGCACATAGCAGAGCCCGATCCGCCGCTGCTCGCCTCTTACCCCACAGCGGTCGCATCTGGTCCAGTCCCAGAAAGCGGTGAAGAGGCTGAAGAGCTTCTCTGTGTAGTCATCCTGGACATGCTGGCCTCTGTCCACAAAAGCCACCGTGATGTGCTTGGTGGGCTGCACGTCCACATCGTAGCCATAGAAGAATTCTCCTTTCTTAGTGCCACACAGGTAGTGTCCCGAGTCCGTCACCTGGGCTCGGAAGACGATGAGACTGAACATCCGGATACTGAAACGCTTCAGCACGTCACTGCCCGCGTGGATATGGCCCGAGTCGACAACCACAGTGCCGGCAAAGTCCGTCAGGACTGTGGTTTTGTGGCTGCCCACATTCTTCTGGAAGTACCAGATGACAGAAGAGACCTCTTCGGGCTTGCAATTGCAGGGGAGCTCGAAGGTCATGTCAGCCAAGTAAGCGGCGTTGTCGAACATCAGGAAAGCGGGACAAGCCATCCGCTTGAACACATCTCCTTTCTCTTCAATTGCAAAAGCGTGGAGAACATCTACCAGGCAGAGGAGAACGGCAGCTGCTGGCAGCCTCATCACCATCGCGCTGGGCGGTCTCTGCAGTCAGCAGAACCAACCCAGCCACCGCGTCCTCAGCGGGGACGGCAGGAACCCGCGCGTGGGGTTAGGAGTGCCAGCATGGGGCAGGGATGGTGCACACACCAGCTCGCTCGCCAAAGATGGGGTTTGCAAACGACCCCCCGCCTGCAGTGCACATGGCTGACAGCAGGGATCAAACAGTGGCTGAAATATCACATCTCAGCCAAGTATCTGCTGGGAAGCACTCCGTCCCGCCCCGGCGCAGGCTGTCCCCTGGGACACGGACTCTAGAACCTCTCCTCTCTCCCAGCCACTCTAGAGTGTTGCCCGTGCCCTGGACAACGCGCGGGCAGGTCGTTCAAGCAGTACAGCCGCAGAGGGAAGATGCAGTGATGGGAATCGTGGTGGGAACAAGGGAACTGCCAACGTCTTCTTGAAAGACTCGTGCAGTAAATGTTAAGGATTGCTCTGATCCCTCTGAGAGCAATGAACCCAGAGAATACCCTCCTCCGACGGCAGCTGACCTCCGTAGTTCAGAACAAGAGGTTTCAAACATGGTATTTAGACTTCTGCATCCTCCCTGTTGGCTTTCCAAGGATTTGTGTGCTGAAGCCACTCTGCACAGGTAATGTTTGAGACTCCTCCTCTCTGAGTGATTGAGTGAGGCTTTTCATTCACATCACCCTTGCCTGGGCTGATGCTGGAACCAGCCCTGGAGGCCTTAAATGCATCTCTCCTACAGTGAAGGTGAGCTATTTGCTCCCCACTGACTCTGGCCGGACCTTCAGCTCAGCTTTTGGCACTTCTTGAGCAGGCGCTCAGACCAGACCATGAACTGACAGATTGGGAAACGGATCCCAGCTGGTCTAACAGCCCGTCCTCCCATAAACGTTCATACAGTCTCTCCTGTACTTCATTTCTCCTGAGTCTTCTCACCAAACCATGGGGATTTTGCCTTTCCCCAAGTGATGGGGATGCAGCAGGCTGCTCCCATCCTTGACATAGGATGTGAGTGCAAGCCCTGAGCCTCCGGACTGCTGAAAGCACTGTGCCTGTTCCCACCAGAGCTATAACTGTCGTGCTGGGGCTGTTCCTGTATCAACCTCCTCCATCCTGACCTTGGGAAACTCCAGGATCTTCGTTGTTTTGTTTAAGACTTCAGCTCTCGGCTTTCTGCTAGTCCTCAGGTTTGCAAGTATTATGCAAAGGCAAGAGGAATGGCACCCACAACAGATTGCAGGGACACAGGTGTCCCCAAGATAGATGCCACAAAGCCCAACATTCAAATGCCAGACCTCAGAGCATAACCAATTAGGTGCCCAGTGGTTTCTACAGAGAAGGTGGGAGAGGGATGGTTGTAGTCTGCCAGGGTGACTCTACCTTTTGCTCCTCTAGCTGGGTTTTGCAACAAAACGGACCTGACAGTTGTTTTTGAACTGAATTCAAGGGAGTCTAAGCACTGTAACATACACTGGGCTCCTCAGCACACCTGGGAGAAGCTTGAGGATCCTCCCAGACCAAAACTGCAAGAGAGCTTGGTGGGTAGGTGCTGAGCTGTGCCGTATGAAAGCCTCTCTGATCGGCAGCCGAAACAGAAGTGCGACTCAATTTAGACACAGTATTAGGCAGTCCTGGAGAGTCTCTTTGTCGGACTGATGCCTGTCAGTTCCTTCTAAATTTCAGCTTATGTGGAATTTCAGCAAATCAGATAGTGTCTGAGATCACAGGACCATGAGGTGGCAGGATCTCAGAGGTTTACCCCATGCCCTGCTGGTTGGGGTGGAATAACAATAAAATAGCTGGTTGGGTAGTCCCAGATATACCACCTTGCACAGCATTTCCACCTCCATCAGCCCATTCTAACTTCAGTGGCTGCACGGTTAAACACAAAGTGTCATTGATTACATTTCTTAAATCCCCTGAGTGACAATGGACAGAGATGAAAAAGGGAAGGGACTATTGTTCCCCAGGGCTCAGTACTGGGGCCGGTCTTGTTTAATATCTTTATTGATGATCTGGATGAGGGGATTGAGTGCACCCTCAGTAAGTTTGCAGATGACACCAAGCTGGGCGGGAGTGTTGATCTGCTCGAGGGTAGGAAGGCTCTGCAGAGGGACCTGGACAGGCTCGATCGATGGGCCGAGGCCAACTGGATGAGGTTCAACAAGG
>NW_008796188.1:396229-402047 GCF_000699145.1 Aptenodytes forsteri | reverse complement strand
AGATGAGGCGCTTAGGGACGTGGTTTAGTGGGCATGGTGGTGTTGGGTTGATGGTTGGACTCGATGATCTTAGAGGTCTTTTCCAACCTCAATGATTCTATGATTCTATGATTCTATGATTCTATTTGGGTTTTGGTTTCTCCTTCAAAAATACTAGCCTAGTTTTTCTTTGTTCTCCTCATCTAAGAGACTCTCACAGAGCCATTCTGTGAGGACACCCTGCCCCAGAGATCACAACACAGTCCTCTCGGTAACTAACCTTTATTTGTGCAGAATTATTGCTCTGGGTGGCTCCCAGCTACAGAGAAATGTACAGCAACGCTCCAGAAGTACCCGATGTAGCCGTCTTGCACAGTGATGCCAAAGTCAAGCTTTGAGCCTCTTTTGCACTCTGTTTCTGCACAACCCTGGTGCTTCTGCTCCTTCAGTTGACCTGGTAACATTTCATCAGCTCCACCACTATCCTTTCCTCCTCGGCTTCCTTTTGCAGGCTGGAGTCCATGACGCGGGCTTCCCTCTCTGCTTCGCAGCCGGCTGGGCCGCTGGGATGGCCAGTGGTCCAATAATCCCTGCTCATGCTCCGCAGCTTCCTAAACAAATCCCTGCTGCTCTCCTTCTCTGGCTCACTCAGAAGATCCACGTTTAACCCAAAGCGCTTGGTGCCCGAAAGGCTCTGTAAGATCTGAAGGATGGCATCTCTGTCTTCATGACAGACGTTCTCTGCCAGCACTGTAAGGAATTCACCCAGGAGGCCAAAGCCCAAGTCAGCCTGAAAGATTCCGCCCAAGGCCTTCCCTCCGAGTTCAAGCAAAAGCTGGTATTTTTCTTTTCTGCTTTTTAAGCATCTGCGCCAATCTCTGTAAAATTCGGCAGAGGTTCTGGGCAGTTGATCCAGTTCCTGAAGGAAAAAATAGTTACCAGTTCCTTTTGTTTTGTTCCCACTTGAAGATTTTTATCCCCCCCCGTCCCCATCCCTGATCAACCTGTGGATGGCTGAGATGTTTTTAATACAGGCTTTGATAGCACGAAGGGCTGCATAAAGCTTGTGAGGCGGCAAAACATAAAGACAAAGAAGTATCAGGTTCCTCAAGCCACATAGAAACTAGAGAACTTCAGGGGAAAATAATGGAAGAATGGACGAGACATGAAGCCCAGCATGGATGAACACAGTCCAGTAGTGGAGTAACCCCAACCCTAACCAGAACCAGACACGCTGCCCAGTCTGGATCCACCATCACTGCTTGGGAAGGGATCTCCTGGAGCGGTCTCCAGTGAGACGGGTAACCCCTAACCCCAACCCTAACCAGAACCAGACACGCTGCCCAGTCACCATCACTCATCACTGCTTGGGAAGGGATCTCCTGGAGACCAGGGTAGCTCAGTGAAAACCTCTGCTCCATCTCAAGCCCCGTGAGGCAAATCAAAGGGGTGAGGAGATAAAAGATATGAGATGTAAAATATATCACCAGAAAATCGTATCATCAGAAAATATGCAGATGGCCCTAACACATCGTCTCGTAACATACTGCATTTGTATGGTCTGTGGCAGAGAGCTTGCACTAAAAGAGAGAGCCAAGCTCCATGTGGCATCTCCAGATAAAAGGAAATCCTGGTTTATACAATATGTAATTGAACTGCTGAACTCATCACCGCTAACTTAACTGACGCACACACTGAAGGAGGATTAAAATGTTTAGGCTTTTATACAGATAGCAAGAACAAGGCACAGCAACATCAGGCTGTGTCTAAACACAAAATGGAGAAGCCCCGGAGACCAGAGCCCAAGCGCTAACGGGATTAGGAACAGAATTTGTTCTGGGGAGATCATTGCTCAGTCCAAGCAAATACAAAGCTGCCTAGAAGAGTTGCAAAAGGATCTCATAATAAACAGGCAAGTGACATTCAGTGTCAAAAAATCCATGCGAAACGTCTATGGGAAACATCCTTGGCTACACGTCCAGTGACCAGGACCCTTCAGCGTGGGCAGAGTCCACCGGAGGGGGCAGGACAGATGTCACTCAAATCACAAATGACCTGGATAGAAAATGTTTAGTCACTCGTTCCCACAACTGAAGAACTAAGGAGCATCCAGTGAATTCATCAGGCAGCAGGTTTAAAACAAAATAGCACTTTTCTATATCATGCATAATTAAACCGTGGGGTGAAAAAGAACTGGCTACGTTCCCAGAAGATCTGCGGTCTGTGGCTATTAAACGTGATGATCCAGATGCACAACCCTGGCTCTCCGTCTCTAAACTGCGGTCAAGGGAGGGCACTCTTCCCCAAGAATCTGTTACTGTCCACCATCAGAGGCAGGGCATTGGGACCTCTGGTCTGATGCTGTGCAGCTGGACTTAGATTCCCACAGGGTTGAAGCAGACTCTTCTCGAAGCAGCTGGTGAAAGCTCTACCAGACACAAAGTAGGGGCCAAGACTGAACACTGTGGTTATCTAAACACCAATGTTCCTGGGGACTTTGAGGGCTTGCTCACATGTAGAGATATTTCTGAATAACTCTTGCATTTTAAAATAATACCCAAATTATTCTGGAGTAATTTTTAGATGTGGACAAAGTCCCGGAAAGCATCTCCCTCACCTGGGGTATTTCCACGTCGCTGGCTTGCGGGGCCTTGGCGTGGGCTGCACAGGGATTCCACAGCACGTTCCTCCTCTTACCCATCTTGTCCTTTTTCTCTAGGGGCTTCAGGTGTGATGCCAGCACGATGTTCCTGCAGGCAACAAGAAGGGGATGCGATACGTAGCAAGATCAAATACTTTGAGGCTTCAAGCTTCTTCTCTGAGGCAATTTCTGAGTTTGGGTCATATGTATCATCCAGAAGGACCTGGACAGGCTAGAGGAGTGGGCCCATGTGAACCTCATGAGGTTCAACAAGGCCAAGTGCAAGGTCCTGCACCTGGGTTGGGGCAACCCCCGGTATCAATACTGGCTGGGGGATGAAGGGATTGAGAGCAGCCCTGCCGAGAAGGACTTGGGGGTACTGGTGGATGAAAAGCTGGACATGAGCCAGCAATATGCGCTCGCAGCCCAGAAGGCCAATCGTATCCTGGGCTGCATCCAAAGCAGCGTGGCCAGCAGGTCGAGGGAGGGGATTCTGCCCCTCTACTCCGCTCTGGTGAGACCCCCCTGGAGCACTGCCTCCAGCTCTGGAGCCCTCAGCATAAGAAAGACACGGACCTGTTGGAGCGGGTCCAGAGGAGGGTCACAAAAATGATCAGGGGGCTGGAACAGCTCTGCTATGGAGAGAGGCTGAGAGAGTTGGGGTTGTTCAGCCTGGAGAGGAGAAGGCTTCGGGGAGACCTTATTGCAGCCTGTCAGTACTTAAAGGGGGCTTACAAGAAAGATGGAGAGAGACTTTTTACCAGGGCCTGTAGTGACAGGACAAGGGGCAATGGCTTTAGATCGGGGCAGGTTTAGATTGGACGTGAGGAAGAAATTTTTTACCATGAGGGTAGTGGGACACTGGCACAGGTTGCCCAGAGAAGCTGTGGATGCCCCATCCCTGGAAGTGTTCAAGGTCAGGCTGGACGGGGCTTTGAGCAACCTGGTCTACTGACAGATGTCCCTGCCCACGGCAGGGGGGTGGACTGGATGATCTTTCAAGGTCCCTTCCAAACCAAACCATCCTGTGATTCTATCACACAAGATCAGGATTCAAATGAGATCATGAAGCATCAGAGGGGGGTCAGAGGAAAAGGGAAGATATTGCATGGGGCACTTGGCAGGCACATCCTCCTCAGGCACTCAGTGCTAATCCAATCGTCAGGACCAACAAGGCAGGAATTTCCCCATAGGCTGCACCGCTACCGAGCACCGTGGTTCCTCCGCAGCACGGGCAATGGCTCGCTCCCCAGGAGTTGGGCATTTCCACCCAACGGCTCCTCCAGAGCCAGGGCCCGAGGAATTGGCACAACTGTTTCCTCCTACCTTTTTCTTACTATATGCTGAAGTTTCTATGGCTTTGGGACTTCCAGAGGAAAGACCCTAAATTCTTACAGGGCCTCGGGACTGTTTCATAGCTTGCAGCACGCTGGGCAGGTACGTTTTTGTGGATTCATTTGAATTCAGCATCTTATTACACTGACATCTGTGACTAACTACAGCAGCCCGGACTCAGTGGCTCACGTGGTTCCTCTCATCCCGTGGGATGAATCCCTGCAGTCAGTCCTCCCAAGAACGGGCAGGAGATCTTTGAAGGGGTCCAGGTCTCTGCTCCTATGCTAGCGTGGGCTACGCGAGTGAAGACGCTGCACCCACAGTGAGAAGCTGCTCCGTTACCTCCCTCAGATTACTTCTACCGTTACCAATACACTGATGAAACAGCTTAAAATCACTCAGGAATCCTTTTATAGGGACTGGCAAGAAGGTTGGGGGAGAAAACGCCATTTTAAAGTGTTTTCCTGCCTTTCAGGGATCAGACGGCATGACTGAATGCAGGTGGAGATGAAGCTGTGAATGGATTTTGATCCATCCAGTCCCGTATAAGTCTACCAAGGGGTGATCAAAGTCCTGGATCCACCTATAGATCAGTCTGTGGATGTCAAGGGACAGGGACTTCCCCAGACGGATCTATAGGTGGATCCAGGACTTCAGCGGGCATTGGGAGTGCCCTGCACTGCCTCTGCGGAGCATCCCTGCCGTCCCCAGGCCACAAACCTGCTCCCAAACCATGTTGGGCAAAGCGGTGGCGGGTTTGGGAGCACGAACACGCTGGGTGGGGTGCATGGGGACATGCACCACCCTCTTCTTCTGCACCACCACCACAGCTGGGGTGTGCGGGGAGGAAAGGGAGGGCAGGGTAGGCTGGCAGGGCTTGGATGGTGGGTGCTGCGCCCGGGAACAGGGCGAGAGGACAGCATGCTGGAAGGAGGGGACAGTGAGCCATTCCACTGCTGGTCTACAGCTTGGCCTCCATGGGGACCTGCCCTGGAGCTGGCCGTTCCCGGCTGGAACACCTTACCCCACACACGTCAACCTTTTTTGGGGGGTAAATCTTAAACAAGGCTGAGTTTCTGTCCCACCGGGGCTCTGTGCCATGGGGCCGTGGCCTTTTTGGGAACCCTGAAGCTGGGTTTGCTGCCCTGTCAAGCCGTGCTCAGGGTCACTTGGAGCAGAAAGCACAGACGATCGGTGCAACCCCCTCTCAAAGCGAGGTTTGAGCTCAAAACCTGCTGGGTGACCTTGTTTCCTAAGAGCTCCCAAAACTGAAGCTCCAAAAGAGCTCAAAAAACACCCGTGAGGTTGGGTCGGCCCTGTGGCAGGAGCACCCGGCACCGAGCAAAGCTTCGGTGATGGCGTTGACAAAGCCCTTTGGGGTAGGGAAGCACCCAAAACTGCCCCCCTGCCCCGGGCATCCCCCGTCGGACCTGAACTCCTCGTAGGAGGGGACGCGCTGGCGCACGGCCCGCAGCTTGGCCCCCCCCCCCGCCTCTCGTCGGCCGCCACCGCCGCCCGCAGCTCCCGCTCCAGCGCCACGGGGTCGAGGGCTCCGTCCGCCTCCATCCCGGCCCTGCCACCCACCGGGAGCACGGGCAGGCGGGGCTGGGGGACCCCCCGGCAGGGACCTGAGGCCTGTGGGGACGGGGCCGCCCCTGGGTGCACGGGGACCCCACTCCTGTCACGACAGTCCTACCAGGGCTGGCTTCAGGTACCCCGCTCCTATTGTGATAGTCCTACCAGGCCGCACACACCACTAGCCCCAGGGGCCCTCACTCCTGTCGCGACAGCCCTGTCAGGCTGTGCACATGGATGGCAACCGGGAACCCCACTACTATCGCGACAGCCCCGCCGGGCCCCGAC
>NW_008796188.1:370827-395466 GCF_000699145.1 Aptenodytes forsteri | reverse complement strand
GGGCCTGGGCGGTCGCGTACGGTGCAGGCCGGGGCCGGGGCCGGGGCCGGGGCCGGGCTGGGAGCCCCGCTGCGGCGCAGTGCTGGGTGCTGTGGGTGGCTCGGGCAGGGAGCCGTGGGTGCGCGGGGCAGAGTCCGCACCCTCCTCCGACCCCCTTCCCGCCCCCAGCATGGACACCGACCTGTACGACGAGTTTGGGAACTACATCGGGCCGGAGCTGGACTCGGACGATGACGACGACGAGTTGGGCAGAGAGTCCAAGGATCTGGACGAGGTGAGCGGTGGGGATGGGTGGAGGGGCAGCGTCTGACGGGAGCCTGGTGCGGGCCTCATCCTGCCCTGTACCCGCCACGGGAGCAGGGGCTGAGCGCCACGGTCTTCACAAGCTGCCAGTGATTCCTTTTCTGTGCCGGGCTCTGGTTCTGCAGTGAGGCTTTGTTCAGTGGTGGAATTTGACTCCTGAGGATCAGAGTGGATTTGGTTTTTAAAGGATTCAGCAAAAGCTGCCCTCCCGGTCCTGCCATAAAGGGAAAGACAAAGTTTCTGCTTGAATTGCGGTTAGAACTGGGAGCTTCTGTAGCTCAAGCCATATTTGGCTTTTTTATTTGCGTTCAATCAAATGGAGGATCCGTATCCATTCAGTGAGGTCTTCAGGCCTTTAGTAACATGCGCTAGTGCGACAGCAGTATTGCAAAGAGCAATACTCCTTCCCGGGTGGCGAAGGCAGAGCAAGACTCCGCAGACACCAGAGGAGAGCGACGAGGGCAGGGAGGACAGCAGCGGCGGCTGTGCATCGATGGGGAAAGCATCGGAGGACCAAGGGAGCCCCTTCTAGTCTCCCGTTCCTGCAGTTCGTCTGAAAGTGGTGTTTGTGTGTGACCGGGGTTGTGTATGCGAGCGAGGGGCGGGAGTGGCTGCGCGTGCTCTTGCTGTTCATTTTCAAGGTGTCCCCCAGCAGGGAGAGGTGTGTCGCTTACAGAGGGCACCTCCGCGAGCTGCTCTGCCGCCTGACGTGAGGTGCCGGGGCCGTGCTGGTGGTTCCCTGGCTGGGTTTGGGGCTCTCTTTCGATGTACCGTGCTGAGCCTGTACCTTCTGGGGTGACTGGTGTTTGTAAAGCACTTTGGTGCTGGCAGGAGCTAAATGTGGGCGTTGGTTGCAGCTCGAGGATGATGACGATGATGACGATATGGGGGACCATGACGAGGACCACCCTGGGATGGAGGTGGTGCTGCATGAGGATAAGAAATACTATCCCACCGCCGAGGAGGTCTATGGGCCCGAAGTAGAGACGATAGTACAAGAGGAAGACACGCAGCCTCTCACTGGTGAGTGGTGAGGAAGCAGCGCGTTGGGTATGGAGGGAGGAGAAGACTCTTGATGGATCCTTGGGAAAGGGAAAATAATATTCCCTTCTGTTTTCCCCATGGGTTTTAATGACCCTTTCAAAGTCTCTCTCAGCCACAGGAACGTGTAGACTCTTGTTTGTCTAGCAGTGCGCAGATTTTGGCACTCGGGATTATTACAAATGCCAAACAAACTATCTTTTGAAGAACAGATATCAGCAGATACTGGAAAGATATTTAAGGAGAAATGAAAATGCGTTTAAGTCATCTCATCTGATCCTTCTATAATAGAATAGAATAGTTCAGTTGGAAGGGACCTACGACGATTGTCTAGTACAACTGCTTTTATAGAAAGCTAAGAGAATCTGTCGGCTTGAAAATTGTGGTTTTGTCTGCAAAAGTCCCTGTTCCCTACGACCGTTTCTGAGCCTGCTGGGTTCAGGGTCTCTGGTAACAGTGTTTTATTGTTCTTTCTCTTGTTTTCAGAGCCTATTATTAAACCTGTGAAAACCAAAAAATTCTCTCTGATGGAACAGACGTTACCGGTCACTGTCTATGAGATGGAGTAAGTAATATGTAGGGGGTTTAAGAGTGTACGTTGGCTCAAGCCATCTGTGCTGTGATTTCCTCACGCTTTGTTGCAGGCAAAGGTGGGGAGGCAGAGTGGTGTGTGCTATGTGGAGGAGGCAGATTTCGGGGGGCATTGGCTTTGTTTCTCACTGACACCAGCAACAGAACTGAGTGCAGCCGTTTCCCAGATTTTGAACCAAAAGAAGAGGAAGAAAGTACAAGACTAACCATTTTACAGATATTTTTCCCTCCACAAAATGCCGTGTAGTGCACAGTTTTCTGACCCTAGAATGTAAATCTTACCTCGACAGCTGGTAGAAAGCTTGATAATCGGAAACCTTTGTGGTGCAGATTTGCTGAAGGCAAGTTTTCTTGATTGGCTCAAGAAATACTTATACAGTCAGTGCGTGGCACACCTCATACTGGGACATTTTGGGTTGACCCCAGTGACCATTGGCCTGCTGCTGTCCCAAATTAATTCCCATCTATCCTGGAGGAGTTTCCGGGGGTAATTTTTATGCCGCTGGTTGTATGCAAAGTTGCGCGTAGGTCAGCGTAACGCTGCAGCTAAGCTGCACTTCTGCTGCACTTGATGGTGTCTGCTGGTTGTGCCCCGCAAAGCAGCCCCTGGGACACCAGGGTTGAGAGAAAACCCTGGGAAAAATGCCAGACAAATTTAAAAACCGAGATATAATATCTCACGCAACTTTGGAAAGGAACAAAAACGGTTGTTTACTTTCTCTATTAAAAATATATAATCTTAGCATCAGCGTCTACATTTTGTCGATGGGTGGAGGGGCTCTGTATCCTCGCGTGTGTAGTGTTTCTGTATGTTGTCTTCTATTTGAGGATGAACAGATTGAGCTGCGTGAGTGTCTTGTTAGGCTCATCTTTCCATACGCCACTTCGTGGCCAGTCAGAGCTTTTTCCAATGTTTAATAGTCGTCTTCAAGTGTAGATCCCAGAACCAGACGCAGGCTGAGTAGCAGTTCCCTGTGTGCCAAACAGACCCCAACGTGAGCAGTCCCTCTGTGTGTCATCAAGGATCCTGTTATTTTCCGGCAACAAAATTTCACTGAAGTTCGTATTCAGTCAGTTGGTTACTGGGGTGCCCAGGACCCTTCTGGAACGGCGGCTTCTCGGGGCGGTCCCCTGATACTGTCAGTTTGGCCGTGTTCATTGATCAGAGAGATTTTTGATATAGCCAGATATAAACCAAAGAGCCGGCTGGGTCTTATTTTTCTAAGCGGTCCATTTTGCTCTCAGTCAATGACCTGTACTCTTCATTATCTACCGCTTTCCTGATCCCTGTGTCCTCTGCTCGTTCCGTCTGTAATGAATTCCTCTTCATCCTGTTCGTTGATATAAATGGTTAGGATGGGGCCAGGAGAAATTCCCTGTGGGACTTAACCAGAAACCTGCAAGCTTGGTATTGATTTCCCATTTAGCCTTATTTTAAGACCAATAAGCAAGCTTTTAATCAGTATTAATATTGATTTTTGTAATTTTTAGCTCTTAATCAAAATGTTGTACGTTAAGAAGTCTACCGCATCAGTGAAAATTAAATCTTTTTAAAAAGGAGATTATTTGACAGCACTTATTTTCTGCAGACCCATAGCAATGGATACGGGTTTTATAGCCTCCCATTATTTTTTAGAGGAGTTGGTAATTTAGGATCTCAATTATATTTTGGCCAGGATCCATGCAGAAGTGGCCGGCCCATCATTACCCAGCTCAGTTGCTGATTCTAAAAAGATTTAAATTCCATTACTGTTTCTTTGAGTCCCTGGGAACATCACTGTTTTAAGACCTGAAAATCATAATTAATGGTCTGCGGAGCCCCGTGGCTACCTTTTAAAACTGCGTGGGGTGCTTGTTATCCGGCTCTGTGATTTACTTGACTGCCTGCCACTATTTGAGTGGAAGTATTTCATCACCTGAGTACATGGATGTGACTTTTGCTCTAATACTGACTAGAAGAGAAGAAAAATATTCAATAATATTCCATCGCTGGCAGTTTTACCAGCTCCATATCCTCCCACCCACTGCCATCTGTCTAGGACTCCAACTCTCTTGTCCTCCCCATCTGGAAAGTGGGATTCTTCCTCCGCAGGGCATTGGCAGAATGAAAGTTTGGAGAGGATTCAAGGGGCACCTCGGATAGAAAGTGTAGCTGAAATGGCACCTACTTTTCTTAGACACAGCAGAAGCCTCCAACAGTCTTTCGTGTTTTGTTCCTCCAGTTTCCTGGCAGATCTGATGGACAACTCGGAGCTAATTCGAAATGTGACTCTGTGTGGGCACCTTCACCACGGCAAGGTAGTGTGAATATCCAACGCCTATCGGGTAGTAGTAATGGTCTGCTTGTTGCTTACTTTTACCATTGCTCTTGATCCCTCGATCTCCGCAGCAGCAGTCTCTTTCTGCTCCTCTTGCTAATGCAGTTATTTGTAGGTTTTCTTTCAGCCGCGTGGAAATAATAACGTGCCCAACTTTCTCTGTACTGCTGCTGGAGGGATGGGAGTGTACTTGTATTTATCTGTCTGAACACAGTCACCTCCTTTCTCTTGTGGTCTGGTATTTTTCAGACGTGTTTTGTCGACTGCCTGATAGAACAGACACATCCAGAAATCCGGAAGCGCTATGACCAGGACGTAAGTGAGCTTTTGGTGTATTCCTGCCCTGGGGAACATGGGTTGGCTATTACACTCAGAGGGAGCGTGACTGTACATGGGGAAAATGTGGTTTAGTGATTGGAAAGCCAGAGCTCAGTCCTAATTCTGTCTCTGTCACTTACTTGCCACCTTAACCATGGATAAAGAGTTATTGTGTCCTGCTTCAAACTTAATATCTGATACCAAAATGTGATATTCTGACTTTTGTTTTGTCTTTGCAGCTTTGCTACACTGATATATTGTTCACAGAGCAAGAGGTGAGTGAGTCTTGTAGAATAGGCAGTGATTTTTATCCAGTTGTCTCATGCTTTACTCAGTTACTTACTGTATGCAGTTTCCTCTTTCATTTTAACAGCTTTTTGTGCCTTCCACATTTTGATTATTTTCTTTATCAATAAAATGATCTGCTCCTCTCGTTTGCCTCAGAAGGATCCCTGGTCCAACTTTCTTCCATTTCCTGCAACCCTCATCTCCATGTGTGATTTTATTTATCTGAGATGATAGCTTGTGTAGTAATGAAAATCTATACCAGAGTTATCCCAGCGTATGGGTAACTCCTATTTTCTTTGAGGGAAAGAGGTGGAAGGGGGTTGCAGCAATGATGGATGGGGAGAAAAACTATGATTTCAAAATAAACATAATTCTCCTCTGTTTCCTTTGACGGGAACTCTTAGCTGGGAGCTCTGACTCCACGTGGTTGGGCGTGAATGGGAATCTTATTTTGTCCTACTCGTTAAATATTGTCATGACCAGAACAATCCTATGAAGCATTTCTTTCTCTTCATCTTAATGCTCTACTTTATACTCTGGGTGATGAAACCTTACGCTTTGAGGTATAACTTGATAGCAGCAGAAGGGTGAAAGCACATAAAAACATGCATTTTCTGTCTCTGGTGTTGCATATTATATTTCCTCAGCTGAAATGAGGCATGGATTGTGCAGTGGTAGCTCACCGGTCTGAGCCAGTACGGATGGAGGAGCTGGGCTGGATACTGCAGCGGTCTGAGGTTGTTACTCCCTCCCTGGGAGTAACAGGATGTCCTGGATGGATGTTTACTTCTTTCCATCTTTCTGATTTTTCTTTGGTCATCTTCTACATCTTTATATGGTGATGTCTTTTTTCTTTTTTTTTCTTTTAACTGATAATCCTGGTTTCCTGTCTTTCAGAGGGGAGTAGGGATCAAGAGCACACCAGTGACTATTGTTCTGCCGGACACCAAAGGAAAGTCTTTTCTCTTCAACATCATCGACACTCCAGGTGATTGTGTAATCCTGAAAATCCTGGTTTGGGACGCACTTAGCTGAAGGCAGCTTGATGTGTGGAGCCGATACATGACCGTGTGAACCAAGGTTTCTGATTCGTAAACCCCTTTGGTTCTCTGGATAGTGCTATTGACAGGAGTAGAGCAGTGAAAACGTGTACAGTGATGGTTAATGGCCTTCAAAGAGCTGTTGTGTTGGATTGCGGTGGGATTGTCTAGCACTGGCTCTTAGAAAAACAAAGAAAGAATCTATACCCTGAAACCTCACCGATTCATCTGGAAATGTCACTTAGGTGCAATGAAACCCTGGGAAGTTTTCTTTCACAGATGGAAACCCATGTCTTGTTTTGTGGTTTTTGTAGATGATTCCAGCCTAGTCCTGAGCCTTTAGCTAAGTTCATTCTTCTGAAATCACTTCCAGCAGTAACGACTGTGCAGCTGGCTTTTAGTCAGGCTTGTGTTTCTGATTAGCAGGCCTAATTGAGGGCTAATGGGGCTGAGAATGTGTTTCACTCAAGTATATGAGAAGCACACGAAGAATTGGGTTTTCCAGGTATCGTGCATAGTGGGGACCGTGCTTTTCTCAAATGCTGTTGCCCCACAGTGAGACGCAGTAAGTTCCCTTGAGCCTCTGACAAGCTCCTGCAGGGGGAACATAATCACAGATCAACTTGTTGTAAGAAACCAAGGCCAAAGTTTAGGAAGGAGGGTCTTGGGACACATCTGTTGAGTTACAGCTCAAGATGAGGGAGGTTAGAGCGCAGGAGGAGACTGGAGGGAGAGGCATCTGTTGTTCTTTGGTGAGAAGTAATCTTCCTCCTTTTCCTGAAGTACTTGCACAGAGCTGTGAGAAAAACAGTAACAAATGTGAGGAAAAGTGCCTGTTAAATGAGTTGTTGTGTTTATTCTCAAAAAATAGCATTAAAGCTGAAGCGAATCTCTATACAGAGCTTTGGCAGCCGCTCCCGGGTCCCTGTCGGAGGAGGAAGCCGTCTGTGTTCTGCCTCGCTGGATACCAGTGACCAGAGCAAGCTGCAGAGCAGAGGGATGGCTTTCCACCCTCTGTGCTGCTGGTGTCAGAGCTTACTCTGGTTCTTACTAGCCTTTTGTGTTTTTGAAGGTCATGTCAATTTTTCTGACGAGGTGACAGCTGGCCTTCGTATTTCGGATGGCGTTGTACTTTTCATTGATGCGGCTGAGGGGGTGAGTGCCAGGTTCTCCTAGGGGTTAACTTCAAAATCTCTTCCTCTGGAGTCTTTGATCCGCCTTAGCATGAAGGCCTGGGATGGATTCAGCTTTCTGGGGTGAAGGGTTTTTGGAGGACAGTTTGGGAAGCGAGAGCATTTTCCAGCCAAAACAGAGTCAAGCCTCTGGCTTCTGTGTCCAGGGCTGATGTGATGCGTGTGACCTGTAGGCTGATTATCTAACTTGTTTGCATCTCCATCCCCATGATACCTAAAATTGAGCAGGTTATTTATATTGGAGATGTCCAAGGGGTAGGATTCAAGGAATTTGGTTGGGTTAGCACCTACTTCTAAATTTCAGGAAGATGAGCTGATTGCTGGTGGCTGAGCTTAGGCTTTTCTACAGAGTTGCAGCCCTGCGTGTAAGGGTCGCTGCTTTGTCTGTCACGCCCTAGATAGCATTTTGCGGAGGGCTTTTGCTAGGGGTGTTTGCTCATTATTCCCTGCAGGTGATGCTGAACACAGAGAGGCTGATCAAGCACGCGGTGCAGGAAAGGCTCGCAGTGACTGTGTGCATCAACAAGATAGACCGACTGATCCTGGAGCTGAAATTGCCCCCTACAGATGCTTATTACAAGCTCCGACATATTGTAGATGAAGTTAATGGTCTGATCAGGTATGGGTGTTTGGGATGAAGCGTTGCTAGTGCTTGCTGTCCCTGTTCCATTGCAGGTGCTTTTCTTTGGGAGCCCTATGTGTGCCTAAAAACTCATGAGTTTCTCTTGATACGTTGAATCATAGAAAACGGGGCAGGAAGAACCATTGGAAATTCATCTCGGCCAATATATTGAATTACACAGGAAGGGCAAATCCTGCCTGAATTCTGACAAACTTCATGGGATCAGCTCTTTTTCCTCCATTAAAAAGTAGGGAAAGTGGACATATGACCGGAGCAGGGAACTTCTGTGCTCCCAAATGTCTCAAATACACTGAAATTGTCCAGGCTGTATCCCAAATTATAGGCTGAAATGTCTCAAAGCTCCTAAACGTTTGTTACAAAACTAATAGGAACTCGCTGTCCCAACCCCTAAACAGAGACTGATATTGCTTTGGTCAAATCTCCTTGCAAGACCCTGCCCAGAGAAGGGAGGGACATCTTCTCTAGCTTTCACAGTAGCAATGCATTGTTTCTGTGGGTTCTTCTGCATCCAGGTGATGTTCTTAACAGCATTCTTCCCTTCAATTTGTGTGTGTCTGCACTGTAGCCTATATAATCCCAAACTGAATTTGCACAGGAGCTCGCTTGCATGTCTCTCTGTTCAATTGCTGCTGGCATCAGGCAGCTCAGAGCAGGATAATTTATCCTGTCTAGCATGCTTGTGAGCTCATTAAAACTGTTCCGATTCAATTCTATCCCTACGCTATTTGCCTTGTATTATCTTTTGCCTTGCTTGGTTGACCAACTTTGCTGCCTTTTTTTAGGGGAAGAAAAACTCTCCCTGACAAAAAATACAAAGCACTTGTGCTGGTAACTTTTTAGTTCTAGGTTTTTAAATATTTCTTTGTACACTAATGCTTTGCAATTTATAGTCATACTGACCCTGAAATTCCAATGGCAAGCATGCTGCAGCCCATTTTAAGATGCTATTTGGCAGTGTGGAATTCTTGCCTATCACATACTGCTGTTTGGTGTGGGAAGTGGATTTAAGTGTCTTCCTTGGTTCATAACATTGATTTTTTTTTTTTTTTGTCTTTAAAAACTGTCTCCTCTCAGCATGTATTCCACCGATGAGAACCTCGTTCTGTCTCCCCTTCTGGGGAATGTGTGTTTCTCCAGTTCACAATACAGCATCTGCTTCACGCTGGGATCTTTTGCAAAGATTTATGCAGACACATATGGTGAGGATTATCCAGAAACCTTGTACACTTTAACATCTCATTTCCTAACCTATTTTGTTGAGGCTTTCTAAGCCATTCAGCTTTGGCTTTCACTGCACATATATGGCCAGTATATGTGCTCTTGAATTTCTAGGAGTTGAGAGTTACTGCAGATCTGAGCCCTGGGTGGTAAAAAGCAAAAATACAGTTCTAACTTGTTTTTAGCTAGATAGTTTCTCCTGATAAATGTTTCTTGAGTCAGAAGCCAATATTTTATACATACCTTAAGCAGAAAAAACAAGTCCTGCTATGGCAGTTGAAGGCAAGTATATGTGTTGTGCTTTTCCTCCTTATCAGAACAGCTCAGAAGTGAAGCAGTTAAGTTCTGCCTGCCTTTTCACAAGTCTCCAGAGTCTGAGACTCAGCTGCAGCCGGGCGCAAGCTTGGCCTACAAGGTTTTGCACTCTTGCCCTCTTTCTTTTTTAAGAAACTGTCTTTTTCTGGCTTTGATTTAATTTTCTGTTCCCCAGGTGCCCGCTCAAGGCAATCTGCCACTTGTAAAAGTGGGCCTTTTGCTTGCATTAGCCAGCTGTACAGCCAAGATTTTTGAAGTCTCACACTGGGGAATTCGGGGTGATCTGTAGGAGCTGTGAGCAGGGGAAGAAGGATGTTGTAAAGCAGCTGGTCTAGCTCTTGCAAAGAAGTTAGCCTGAGGGAGGATGATGTTGTAGAGGTCGGGGACTGATGTGTCAGGACTATCGTGTGTCCTCATGAGTTCAGAGAAATAAATGAGCTCCCTGGGCATCACAGCATTAACTCAATGCCTGCTAAGATGATACCCCTTCTTTGGGGGACTGATAAAGATGCAGGCACAGTCGGTAGGAAATGCCATCCATGTGGGGCAGACGTGAGCTGAACGGGTACTTGAAGTCAGTAATATTCGACTGTGGCCATCCGGGATTTTATGTGCAGCCACCACACTTCAAATACCATGAATTACAGTAGTTTAACTGTCAAAACCGCAGCCACCATGACATTTCTTATGCTTGTACATCTGCCCACAGCAAAAGCTTGTTTGGAAACTGCTGTAAATTATCACCACTGTCTTATTATTTTTATATTCACCATGACAGCCAAGCACTATGCTATTCCTTCAGCACTTGGGTATTTGGTTATGTGCTTAGTGCATCAGCTGAAAAAGAGAAAAGAACCTGGAGATGCTCAGCAAGGCAGAAGATGCTTGTGATAAGCCTGCGGGGCAGATGGGGTGTAAGCCATCCCAGCACCTTGGCACTGCAGTGTCAGGTTGCAGCGTTAACGTTTGGAAAATGAAGCAGATGTAACTGGGTTCCTGTAGCGTGGCGTCTGGCAGGCCAGGTCTTCTCAGCTCTAACCTTGTGTGTAAATGAGAGAGTTGAAATGTTCCTGAGAAGCAAGTGTGCAAACCCATGGTGTACCTGGGCTGCTGCTGTCATCCTCAGTGGACTGTTTTCTGCCCGTGACTCTGCCTGGTCTCTCCAGGTGAGGGCTAAATCATTTATTCAGAATTGGGACCAAGTGTTCAATCACCAACATTGGTCCATTAAATTGAACCCTCAGGGTTGTTTTAAAAGCCAAAAACCAAAGATTTCCAAGATGAGAGAAATACAGTGACATCTGAGAGACTTCTGTCATTTGTTTTTTTTCCTTTAGGAGATATCAATTATCAGGAGTTTGCAAAGCGGCTTTGGGGTGACATCTACTTCAACCCGAAGACGTAAGAAGCCTGTTTAAATGTCCATTAGTTTATTGATGGGTTTTTTCCCTTCTTTCCCTGTAAAATGTGGGCTAGATGACCACCCAAGGTCCCTTCCAACCCGAGTTGTCCTATGATCCTGTGATGGAGTAGTATCTGGGAAGGGTTGAGTCAGGCCTCCTGCTTGGTGTGAATCCATGTGGTCCTCTTGAATCCCATAAATAGGAGCAGAGAGCTTTTTCTGGCCTTCATTTGTAGTAAGCAAGACTCCTGTGTCCATGACTGCTTCCCAGGGAGATGGGGAGGGACAAGATAACCTGGGAAGAGCAGAGGCTGTGTTTGCAGTAGGGGTGCTTGCAGGCTGCAGAGTGCTTGCTCCTCATGTCTCTTCTGTTGTCCCCCAACAGCCGCAAGTTCACTAAAAAGGCCCCAACGAGCAGTTCCCAGCGCAGTTTTGTGGAGTTCATTCTGGAGCCCCTGTACAAGATCTTGGCTCAGGTATGTGGTTGTTCATTCTCCTTCCCACAGTTCCAGATAGGAGCAGCCAAGGGCTGAACGCTGGGTGGTGGTGTGTCTGCTGCCTGTGGGACTCGCCTGTCCTGTTACACAGCGGGATCTTCACAGATTTCTGGGTTTGGGGGTGCAGAGCAATGGTGAGCAACTCCTTAACAGTTGCTCCTTGCAAATACAGCCCTATATTTGCACAGTTAATAGAACCGCCTTTGCTCTTTTTAGTATGCTCCAATACCAGCCAAGTGATAATTTGAACCAGCTAGCCAGTTCTCGTGTGAGCTGTAAACCAGAGCAGGTCAAGAGCCCTGCGGGTGATGGCTGGTGTGCGAAGCTGCACCTGGGAGTTACTGGCTTGGACCCTCGCAGCAAGGCTGAGAGTGGTGCTTCTTGTCTTGCAGGTGGTGGGGGACGTGGACACGACCCTACCCAGGACTCTGGATGAACTTGGCATCCACCTGACCAAAGAGGAATTGAAACTGAACATTCGCCCCCTCCTGCGGCTTGTCTGCAAGAAGTTCTTTGGGGAATTCACAGGTAAACGCTGTTTGTCTTCCCCTCCACAATCTTCCCAATACCTTAGTCTCACACCAACGGAGTTAAGGGCTGTATTACAGCCATGGAGTGCTCACTTGCACAGATCCCTTCTCAGCTTTCCAAATATAAAATATTAAGCCATTTGCCCAAAGGACAGCTTGAGACACTGCTCACTTCTTCCCCATTGCTGTGGGTGCACTGCAGTCAGAATGGCTTTGCCTTGTGTTTATTGGAGTCCATTTCTTTCCTCTACACTGCTTAATCGTGTTCTCATGAAGTATTACTTTTCCAGGCTTTGTGGACATGTGTGTGCAGCATATTCCCTCCCCGAAGGTGGGAGCCAAGACGAAAATCGAGCATACCTACACTGGTGGCGTTGACTCTGATCTAGGGGAGGCCATGAGTGAATGCGACCCTGACGTAAGGAAACTCTTCTGCTTTGCTCCGAGTGTCCAAAAGCGTGGCAAATATGCCCTCCTTTCACTGCCTTGGCAGGGCAGCTGCCTCCTAGACAGCCATCTGCACAGATTTGACTTAGGGCATTTTTGAAACCTCTCATCCGATACTGAAACAAATCTCTTCACTCTGAGAAACTTCAGCTGCCTTCCAGGGCAGCCCTTGAGAGAAAGAATTGTTTGACAGTGTTCAGAGAAGAACAGGACTAGGTCAGGACTTCAGAGCACGTGGGAACTGCAGGGTGATTTTGTGTCCTTTTGCTGCCTTTTGTCCCTTTTCTTTGAAGTTTGATTCTCTCTCCAAACTCTGAGAAAACTGATCTGAACTATACTGATAAAAATAACCCTACATTAGTTAGTCAGCACCTTTCCTATCAAAGCCTTGCAAAAACCTTCCTCCTCAAACAGCTTGTACTGAGCTGTCATTCAGAGTTGTCTAGAGCCACCAACGCCAGCTAGTGAGGAATTTGCCTGTGACTTTTGCTCTAATGTCTGGAGAGAAAATGAATCGCTTGTTCTAATGAGTTGTGATTACCCATGTAAAACTATACAGTGGTGACTGTCACCAGATCACCAGTTGTGGAGTGACCTTATGGGACTGAGAGCTGTGATCTGTGGAGGCTCAGGTGCTCTGCCCTGAGCTGGTTTGCAGGCCAGCAGATGACATTTCCTCTCATGACCTTGTCCCAACCACTATTTACTGCTCCACAAGAGGAGGGAGGATTGCTCCAGAAAAGTCCACCAAAGTCGTTCCAGGGGTCTCCATACAGGGCAGGGAGATGTAAGGCTTCCAGTGGAAGGAAATGAAGGACTTGGCAAGTCAAAATAAGTATTTTTAAGTTCCAGCCCGTTAATCTCTTTGTATCCATGAGTCCTACCAGGTCTGTGTCCCTTTCTTGACTGTGTTTTGAAAAAGGCTTATTTCTCTCTCTCTCTCTCTCCTGGAAAGGGTCCACTGATGTGTCACACAACGAAAATGTACAGCACAGATGACGGCGTTCAGTTCCATGCCTTTGGCAGAGTGCTCAGTGGTACCATCCATGCTGGGCAGCCTGTGAAGGTCCTTGGAGAAAACTATACCCTGGAAGATGAGGAGGATTCCCAGATCTGCACCGTCGGACGCCTCTGGATCTCGGTTGCGAGGTACGGAAAGCTCTGGCAATATGTTCATTTGGGAGGGGAGTCACCTGGAGTCGTTTCTGCCAGGGACAGGGAGGAGGACAGCGCTGCAAGGGGCCTGAGGCTGGCAGCAGCGAGCGCTGCAGTGATGCTCCCCTGCCTTTTAGGTATCACATTGAGGTAAACCGGGTTCCTGCTGGCAACTGGGTGCTGATAGAAGGAGTGGACCAGCCCATAGTGAAGACTGCAACCGTCACGGAGCCTCGGGGCAATGAGGAGGTACTGTGCATAGCTGGTGTCGCTCAGCCTTACAGAGAGTCAAGGTGATGGAGCGCATCCCAAAGGCTCCAGTGGTGAGGTTAAAGAAACCTTGTCTGCTGAGATGCCAGTGCACAAGATCCACTGAGGGAAACGGAACAGCTTCAAACGCCGTGTCTAACTCCAGTGGCCGTCTAATGATGCAGAGATTCAGCTCTTTGTCCTTATCTGGTTTCAGGCTCAGATCTTCCGTCCTTTAAAGTTCAACACCACATCTGTCATCAAAATAGCTGTAGAACCGGTCAACCCCTCGGAGCTCCCCAAAATGTTAGATGGTCTCCGCAAAGTCAACAAGAGTTACCCCTCGCTTACTACTAAGGTATTGCTGGTGTATGTATGGCTGTTTTCAGGTCATGCTGTGGGCTACCTTGTAGGCTGATCTTAAATAATTTTTTACTGTAGGTTGTTTTGTTGTGGGTTTTTCAAGCTATTGCAGTTGATCTCATAAATCATGTGGAAATAGCAGAAAACTGTAAATCCAGCAGAAAAATGCACACCTTGCTGTGCCAGGGAAGCAGCTTTCTGCAGAGCACATCAGCACTTTCTGCTAGAAAAGGCTGTGGGAGCTTTCCTTGGGGTGCTCTGATCTTAACCAATTTATTTAAAGCTAATACTTCCTCAGGCCTGTGTAGGAGCCTGGAAGGCAAGGGCCTGTGAGCAGTAACGCTGTCAGTTGAACCCCTCTCTTATTTTTCAGGTGGAAGAGTCTGGGGAGCACGTGATCCTGGGGACGGGGGAGCTCTACCTGGATTGTGTGATGCACGATCTACGGAAGATGTATTCAGAGATTGATATCAAGGTGAGGAAATGGGAGGGATTTTCCCAGCTGGGGAGGGGGTTTTGTCCCCCTATCTCAGAAGAATGGGAAAATAAACCTAGCCGAACGTACAACATGGATTTTATCAGGTCCTTTTAAACGGAAAAAAAGGGCTGTTAGGATGCAAAAGTAACTCTTACAGCCTGACTCATTGTGATTGAGAGCCTGAAAACTGGCTCTCCAAGAGGGATATGTGTCCATGTTCCAGCTGTTTCCTGTACTTCCCCCATTGCCTGGCTAGCATCAAATAAATAAATTGAGCAGATTTTTTTCATACCTGGAATTAGTTTTAAATGTTCCTGTCTTGTTTGAATGAAGGAATTAGTAAAGCTGCCTGTGCAGCCTCAGTGGTTCATACGCAAGGCTCATTAAAACACTGGCAGATGAACCATTTTTTTCTTGTAGGTGTTCAAAGGTTTCAAACAGTCTCTTTAAAAGCAAAAAAGTACTTGGCAACCTTACAAACCTGTTGTCGTTATTCCAGGTCGCCGATCCAGTTGTGACATTCTGTGAGACAGTGGTGGAAACGTCCTCCCTGAAGTGCTTTGCTGAGACGCCCAACAAGAAGTAAGAGCCCATGGGCGAGCTGGGCATTGGAGACGGGCGGATGGAGGGGTTCACTGGAGACTAGACTTCATCCCCTCCAAGGAGTCTGTTCTCGGTGGCTGTTGTCCAGACAAGTGGCACGTGCCTGAGTTGGCAGCCTGCTGTTGCAGCAGCTCTGCTGAACTCCTCAGTAACACACTTGAGTCCCAGGGATGTTTCTGTGCTTTGTAGGAACTCTCAGAACGGAGGGAATAAAGACAGATCTGCATCCTCCTTTTTTTTTTTTTAGCTAAATTTCACACCTTCTCACCAGTTTTGTGGTGTTTCCAAGACTAGGAGATGTATTGGGATCCTAGAGTGGGTGCCGAAGAGCCCAGTGCTGCCTTCAGTAACTCCCCAAATGTTTCATGAGCAAAAGCTTTGTCTTCTCTTATTCATTCTTAATCTTGAAACGGACTTTTTCCTTCCTGCTGATGCACTGGAGTCTTACAGCCCGGTCTCGTCTTCTTCCTCCAGCAATGCATTGTGAGATACACACGTTTGAAAGGCAGAGGCCTGGGAGGAAACATAGGCTGAATAACCAGGATGAAATCTAGGAGCACAAGACATTTTAATGCCTGAATTTTCAGGGAAATCATGATCTATCATATGCTAAAGATGGCTTTCCTGTGTTCCCCTGTGGTTTCTGGTTCTTCTTACCCTCTTTTATTCTGATATACTCTCTCCGTGGTTGGCAACCTTATGTTTGGGAACAGAAAGGTTCCAGTCTTAGGTCGGTCTTTGAACTGTTGGGCATGTGGAGTGAGCTGCTCTGGGGGCAGGTTACTTGCGTTGGTGGGGTTCTCCAAGGCAGCATCCCATGTGTCGGACACAGTGCTGACTCTGATAGAGGCATATTGCCTGGCCCATGGGCTTCCTTCTGCAGCCCAGATGAGCGCTGGACATCTGGCAGGAGGGATGGAGCCATGCTGTCCCTTAGTAGTTTTGCTTCTGGAGATAAGCAGACTTTGGAGAGCAGTTGTTAAGCGCCTGAGCTGTCTTTACAAGCAAGACGATAACAGTGAAGGACACGGATGGCTTCATCTTCCTAGCTGTGTTCAAGGCAGTGCGCAGTCCCTGAGGTCCTGCCAATTACTCCCATTTCCATCATTCTGCGGACTAATTGCAACTGTCTCTCTTCTCAGGAACAAGATCACGATGATTGCTGAGCCTCTGGAGAAGGGACTCGCAGAGGACATTGAAAATGAAGTGGTCCAGATAACGTGGAACAGGTATGACTGCTCTGGGGAGAGCAGGAATCTATCTAGAATCAAATAATTGGGGAAAAAAGGGAATGCTGGGATCTGCAAGGTGCACAATATCAGCCAACAGCCTCTAGGCAGGGGTCCTGGGTTCAATATTGCTACCAGCTAGTCCATGAGCATCCGTGCCCCAGCAAATGAGTTGTTCCAGGTAAAAAGCTGAGGCCTTTTATGCCTGAAGGGAACAGGGTCATAAATACGTTGTGAGTGCAGGTTGGATACTTGTTTCCTAAAGTTTCTTCCCTTCTCCTATCAGAAAGAAGCTGGGTGAATTTTTCCAGACCAAATATGACTGGGATTTGCTGGCTGCCCGTTCCATCTGGGCCTTTGGGCCAGACGCCACTGGTCCAAACATCCTAGTAGATGATACGCTGCCCTCAGAGGTGAGAAACACAGGCAGGGGGGTTATGTTTCAGTGAGACATTTGTCCTGTGGTGCCAAGAGGTGACCGCTCCTTCCAGAACCTGCAGCAAGGTCCTAATGCTGTTGGAGTGCTTGTTGGTTTGCCAGATCTCAGATCTGCTGTACTTCCTCCACCATACTCCTACACTGGCTGGCAAATCACCTGCTGTTTTTCAGGTTTTGCTATTTGGGCCAACGTCTTCAAAATTGGCAACTAATTGGCCTGCCTTTCAGGATTACCAAAATATGGACTCTTTTAATTTATGCCTCTAGATGCCAAACTCTGAAGATGATGCTCCTGAGATGTGAGAGGGGAGGGATGGACACTGGGGGTATCAGGGGACATTGCTGCTCTTCTAGGAACTGGCTTTTAAACACTGGGGTCTGTCTGTTGCTGCCTCGTGATGCAGATTTCGTCTCTGAAGCAGTCTGTCTGTCTGTAGGTGGACAAGTCGCTGCTGGGCTCTGTGAAGGACAGCATTGTGCAGGGATTTCAGTGGGGGACCAGGGAAGGGCCTCTCTGTGATGAATGTAAGTAGGACCTGCGGAGAAGTGGAGCTAGTAAGATCGATTAGATTCTTCCATCTCTAAGCACTCAAGTGATTTTGCTGGTGCAGTCCCTCAGTGGCCAGTTCCCTTCGCATGCCACAGCTGGGGACAGCTCTGGGGATGGGTGACAAGGGAGATAACAGAACCTCCCCCTTTCTCCTGGCTGCAGATGCCACCCAGGCGCTGGCACTTGCCGCCTGCCTACAAACTAGGGCCTGTTAGCTGGCAAGCTGGCTCCCCCAGACCTTGGCTCTGCTCCTCATACAGTTCAGGTGCAGACCACTGAGCACCCTGCAAGATAAGCTGCTGAACTGCCCATCTTGGATATGCAGGGTTAGGACGTGGTCATGCCTTCCCTGCTGGAATTAAATTTAGGAGAACTTCTGGTGGCTCTAGGTCTTTGTCTGGATGTTTGCTATGTGCTCAGGGCCTCTGGGCATGCACAGTTGGTGCCGGTATGGCAGAGAACATCCCCCTTGAGTCACTTGCTGTCATTTCTGCCCTTCCTCAGTGATCCGCAATGTGAAGTTTAAGATCCTGGATGCAGTGATTGCTCAGGAGCCCTTGCACCGGGGTGGAGGACAGATCATCCCGACGGCCCGGAGAGTGGTGTATTCCGCTTTCCTGATGGTGAGGACTACACTGTGCATGACAAAGACTGAACCTCGTGCTGTGCCGGTTCCTGTGTGCTCCAAGGAGCACGGGTTGCACGTGTGCTGCAGTATGTGCCCCAAGGATGTTGGTTTAAACTGACTCATTCATCCATTAATGTTTCCAGCACCCTTGTGGGCTGCCAGACGGATTTTACAAGCGATCACGTTCCAGTCTGGCTGGAAACTTGTGTGCATCTGCTCTGTCTCCCCTTTTTGCTACTGTTTGGCTTGCTGGGAAGGGTGGGCGTGGGGGAGAGGGAAGCATATGACTCATGGCCAGAAGGAGGAAAGCTCCTTTCAGTGTTTGTTCGACGTTGGTTTGGGCAGCCACGGGGCAGCAGGAACCCTTTCATCCCCAGTCAGGCGCTGCGTTTGACCAGAGTATGCCAGTCCCTGACTCTTACTTGAAACAAATTGTGCTGGCGCTGCTAGAGGCTCAGTAGCTTGTGTCCCTTTCTCCCCACAGGCCACCCCTCGTCTGATGGAGCCCTACTACTTTGTGGAGGTGCAGGCTCCTGCCGACTGTGTGTCTGCGGTGTACACGGTCCTGGCCAGGCGGAGGTGAGCTGCTCTGACCAGCTGCCATCACCTTAGTATTGCAAAGCAGCAACTGCTCGCTTGGGATCTGGGTTGCTAGAGACATTCACAGTCCTAGCACTGCTTGTACAGTGAGGGGAGGGGGTGAAATCTGTATGAAGCGACAGCTGAAAGCTTCCTTGACTGATCCCAGCCCCTGTGCTGTGTGGGGAGGGGATGTCCAGGATCACACGCAGCCTTTGGTTTGTGCCTGGTTCTTCCTGAGTGTCAGAGAGGAGAATATATAAGGGGACATGAGACCCCACCAGGAGTACTGTGTTCAGCTCTGGGGCCCCCAGCATAAGAAAGACACGGACCTGCTCAAGTGGGCCCAGAGGAGGGCCACGAAGATGATCAGGAGGCTGGAGCACCTCCCCTATGAGGACAGGCTGTGAGAGAGTCGGGGTTGTTCAGCCTGGAGAAGAGAAGGCTCTGGGGAGAGCTTATAGCGGCCTTCCAGTACTTAAAGGGGGCCTACAGGAAAGATGGGGAGGGACTCTGTGTCAGGGAGTGTAGTCACAGGACAAGGGATAATGGTTTTAAACTGACAGAGGGCAGGTTTAGATTGGACATTGGGGAGAAATTTTTTACCATGAGGGTGGTGGGACACTGGCACAGGTTGCCCAGAGAAGCTGTGGATGCCCCATCCCTGGAAGTGTTCAAGGCCAGGTTGGACGGGGCTTTGAGCAACCTGGTCTGGTGGAAGGTGTCCCTGCCCGTAGCAGGGGGGTTGGACTGGATGGTATTTAAGGTCCCTTCCAACCGAAACCGTTCTGTGATTCTATGGCATATAGGAAGACTAATCTTTTGACGTGTTGGCAGAGGCCACGTGACACAAGATGCTCCGATCCCGGGCTCCCCTCTCTACACCATCAAAGCCTTCATCCCAGCCATTGATTCATTTGGGTTTGAGACAGACTTGAGGACCCACACGCAGGGACAAGCCTTCTCGCTCTCTGTCTTCCACCACTGGCAGGTGAGTCCATGCCCTGGCGAGGTTGGGCAGAGGGACATGGTAGGATCAGGCACCAGGCAGGTGCTCTCAGTAGAGCTCAGTGCCACGGCTCACACAGGGGGGGACAACTTCCGTGGAGAACATCCTCAAAGGATCTCGAGTTGGGGAGGCTTTGTACGCTAGCTGTTAAGTGTCTGCCAGAAGCCAACGGCTTTGTTCCAACTCACATCACCCTTTGCCCTAGCAAGGGAGTGCTGAATGCTGCTACTTGCTGAGCATAAGGGTCCTTTAGTGCTTGGAGAGAGGACATCCTCGTCCAGGAGAAGGGAAGCTGTTGGGGTGCACTTGGTGCTCTGCAGCTTGGGGAGCAGAGGGCTTGGAGCAGGGCTCAGACTCATTGGTCTGCTGTAAGGCATGGGTTGCCACACTTCAGCTTTACCTCTCAGAGAAGGCTTTCTAAACCTATGGAAAACAGGGTTTGGGACAAAATACTGTCCCCATGCCACTTCCCTGTCGAGTCTTGTGGGAGATAGCACTGTGAGCCTGTGAGGTGCGCAGCTACTTGTGGTACAGCCAGGTGGGAGCTGCAGCAGCGACTGAGCCCCAAGAGCTGGCTTAAAGGTCAAGATGTAAGAGCCCGAGGCTTGGCTCTGAAAAGAATAAGGGTGCCTGATTTCTAGAGAGGGTTGTGCTGACTGGGACCCACGTGGGTTGTTTTGGTTAGCAGGTTTTTAGAGGTCTTAGAGTACACCAGCAAGCGGGGAAGGTGGGACGTGTTCTTGGCTTGGGTTAGCAACGCTGTATTAGTGACTTCTTGCAGGAATGATCACCAGTAGTGACGTGACAGTTTTTCTGTGCCAGGAGAACAGATGGGGTGTTGGGGCTGTCACACCAAGGCTGGGGGTGTCCACAGGGCCCAGGGGTGTTTCCTGTTGCGGTTCAGGCTCTCCAGGAGGTTGAACCAGCCCCCAGCATCGCTCTCGCATCCTGTCCCTGTATTTCAGATTGTGCCTGGTGACCCCTTGGACAAGAGCATTGTCATCCGACCCCTGGAGCCCCAGCCAGCCCCGCATCTGGCCAGAGAGTTCATGATAAAGACCAGGCGTAGGAAGGTACGGCTGGGAGTAGTCCCTATAGCGTCCCTCTGTCCATCTGTACCAGCAGCTAAGCTGTTGCAGTGTTGTCCCTTGGGCATGCCACGTCCCCTCTGTGTTCCCAGAGTGGACCGATGTCCTTTGTGCCTCGGGACTTCCCCCACTCTTGATCCCTCATGCTGCCTGTTGGTGCCTGTGATAGTCCCGTGAGTGACTCACCTGGCAGCAACTCCAGCCAAAAGCGGGGTCCTGTGGCGTCCACTGAGCCCCGCTCCCTCCCCAGTGCCCATCTGACCCCTTGGTGGCCTGATTTAGTCCATTTGTCCTGCAGAAAAAGCAACAACTGGTTTCTGTGCTGGTTTAGTGAGCTGGACTGAGGGGTTGGAGGGGCACCTGGGACCGCACAGGGAGCGGAGGGAATCAGGCTCCCCTTTGGGAGGGCAGTGAGCTGGTAGATACGCTCGGCAGCAGCAACCACACATTTGCAGCTTCCTGAGAGACTGTTAGATGTCTTCAAGCCGCTGAGCAACGCCTGATCCCTTGCAAATTCTCCTGCCTCCGCTGGAGCCTGAAAATTTATCTTACTGCGGGACACCAGGGCTTTTTTGTGGGATCTGTGCCACGATGGCTTTACGAGTGCTGGCTGCCAGAGGAATAACCTCTGGTTTGGCGGTTACCCTGCAGGGCTTGAGCGAGGACGTGAGCATCAGCAAGTTCTTCGATGACCCCATGTTGCTGGAGCTGGCCAAGCAAGATGTCGTTCTCAACTACCCCATGTGAACGTGCTGCTGCGGCGTGAGGGCTGACCTGAGTCCTGGCCGGCGTCTGTCTGTCCTTCCCCATCCCCGCTTGCCCAGCCCTGGCTCCTGGATGCTCGGGGCACGCAGGGAACCGCTCCTCAGGGTTGCTCTTTCATGGCTGTAGAAGTCTCCCTGGGCATTTGTGGACTGTGCGCTCAGGGCCTGCCCCATATAGGGAGCAGCCCCGAGCACTGATGCTTTTTGTATTATTAGTCTTCAGCTGTTATGACCTCCAGCGAGGAGATTTTCCCTTTGGATAGGCTCTCTCCAGGCCCACGGAGAGCTGCCCTGGCTGCGGCAGAGCAGGATGAACATAATGTCGAGATTACTAAGGACTGAGCATAAACGTGCGTCAAGCATTTGAGCTTTCTGCTAACCCTCTCCTGGCTGCCGGGGGGTGTTTTGCCTTGGGCAAAGCACGTCGTTGGGCAGCTGAGGAAGGTGGGGATGCTGGTGGGAGGGTGCTTCCACCAGCCTCCTCAGGAGAAGAGGCAAGTGTGGCTTTTACCTTTTTTGTACACCTTTTTTGAACCCTTGTAAACATTTAATACAAACTTCCATGCAGGGCTCAGTCTGATTGCACTGAGAGAAGGCAGCGCTGTGAGAAGCTCTGCCTTCACCGGTGCTTGGAGCACGCACTGCCCCAATTCCCCCCATCCTCAGCACTGTCCCACCCCCAGGGGCTCCGTGTCCCCCAGCCATCCTGGTCCTGCCTGCAGTAGCCAACTGACCAGCCAGCCCAGGACAATCCTGTGCTGCACTAAGATTTTCTTCCTTTCTCGCTAGCTCTTGGGCTCCTGCTGTGTTTTCAGGGGGTCTCATCAGCTGCTCATGCTCTGAAAGGTTTATATTGCTCCCTCTCCTCTCCCCTGCCCCAGCTCCTCGCTCTGCGTCTGGATTCAGCTCTGGGTCCGCTCCCGAGCGCGTGCTGTGAAAGTAGGGCTGGGTTACAGCTCGTAGAGGCGTTTACACCCTCCCTCTCCCCTGGCCCTGCTCTGCTGGCGCGGCTGACCCCCCAGATTGAGCCTTGCCTGGGATCGCCCTGATGCTGCTGTGCTGAATTTGGCCATGGCAGCCTGGTCCAGCCCCAGTTTCGCCTCTGGGAACCTGCCCCAGAGCATCCCCGTGCTCAGAGGGGCTCGAGATGGCTTGGCGGGGCACGCAGCACCCTGGGAGCAGAAGGTGAAGCCAAGGCCCTCCCCACCCCCCCAAACCTTCTCCCAGCTGCTGGTGGAAACTGGGAGGCACTGGGCTGATGTAGGCATGGGGGATAGGAAGCAGCCCCAGGAAAGAGCGTCCAGCCATCCCGCGGCATGCCGGATCTCTGGAAACTGGATGTCGCGGGGGATAATTCAGGGCCAGCGCTCGCCAGGGTGGCTTGGAAACTGGGGAGGGGGAAGGATTTCCTGCCACTGCCGGCCGACGGCAGCATTGCCCGCGCATGCTGCCCCATCCCATCCGCCCAGCGGGAGGGGGCCGGGGGCTCCAGCCATATCTCTGGGCTCAGCCTTTCCTGCCGGGCAGTGCCGGGACGTTCCCCATTGCCTCCCGCATCCGCCCCGGCACCGTGGCCTCACCAACGGTGCATTCCCCCTCTGCCCTGGGGCGAAGCGGGGTTCAAGCGCTGCCTGGTGCAGGCAAGACCAGCCTTACAGCCCGGCCAACCTGCCCGCGGCCTCACCGGGGGTGCTTTTCACCTCCCAGTACAGCCCAGCACCAAACTGGGCCCCTGGGGACCAGGCCAGGTGTCTCCTGGAGCTGTGCAAACCCTGAATTGCTCACGCTGGGGCTGCAGCAGGATCAGTGCCCGTGGGGCCGGCAGCATGCTCGGTGCTGCACAGCACATCCCCAGGCTCTGGGGATGCAACCCCGGCTCCGGAGTCAAGCGCTCGGCCACTCCATCCCATTGCGGCGAGGGGTTTTGTCCCAGGAAGGGGACATCTGTCGTTGTCCCAGGGTGGCTCTGATCCCAACCCTGAGCTCTCCAGGGCCAGATAACGAGGCTGGAGGGTCCTGTGGGGGCACCTGTACACCCACGGGCATCGGCGCCGGTCGCCCCTGCCCTCTGGAGAGCAGAACCACGGGGCTGCGATGCCCGATGGGTCCCTACGGATCTGAGCATCACCCCAGCTTTCACCCCAGGAGGGGTGGCAGGATACAGCCCGGGCAGGCGTGGGAAGGAGCCGGTTCTCACGCAGGCTGTTCCCAGCAGCTGGAAAACGCTGACCCGCAGCGGGGCCCGAGTGGCCGCACAAGCTCTTGCAGCCGAAAATCTGGCCCCGCGTGCACAGGCTGGGAATTTTCCGCGGAAACGGCTCTTCCCTGGGAATGGGGGGTGTGCGTGGCCGGACCCTGACCCCTGGCCCCTTCCGAGTGGCTGGAATTTCCCCCCTGCCGGCAAAGGAGCTCCGCTGGGTGCAGGGTGTCCCGGGGGATGCGCCTGCCTGGGGCGGCGGCGAAGGTAAGCTGAGGCACGCTGGCAGAGGGAACTGCTCGCTAGGGCAGCGGGTGCTGGGGGGCTCCATCCTTGGCACGAGTTCATCGGGGCTCAGCACCAGGACCCACCAAGGGGGCAAATACCCCCATCCGCAGCGGGGTCATCAGCAATGAGTGACGCTGTGCCAACCCCTCAGTCGTCCCCGTTTGTCCCCCAACTCCACTGACTTCACCGGTCCCCGGGGGGATGCACCGTCTTGAGCAATGAGCTCCCAGTGGGGTGAGCCCCAGCCCTGCTCCCAGTGTCCCTGTCCCCGTCCTGCTGCTGGTGACCCTGGCTGCAGCCCTGCTCCTGGTGTCCACATCCCTGTCCTGCTCCTGATGTCCCCATCCTGCTCCCAATGTCCCCATCTCCACCCTGCTCCTGGTGTCCCTGTCCCCATTCTGCTCCCAGTGCCCATGTACTTGTCCTGCTCCCCGTGTCCCCATCCCCACTCCGGTCCCAGTGTCCCTGTACTCTTCCTGCTCCCAGTGCCCCAATCCTGCTCCTGGTGTCCCTGTCCACAGCCCTGCTCCCAGTGCCGCATCCCTGTCCTGCTCTCCGTGTCCCTGTCCCCATCCTGCTTGCAGTGTCTTTGTCCCTGTCCTGCTCCTGACGTCCCCATCCCCACCCTGCTCTTGGTGTCCCTGTCCCCACCCTGCCCCTCTCCCCATCCTGCAGTGTCTTTGTCCCTGTCCTGCTCCTGACGCCCCCATCCCCATCCTGCCCTGCGTCTCTGCCCCCGTCCTGTTCCGGAGGAGGGGACCCAGCTCCCTTGGTCTCCGAGGCCACGGCTTGCTGTCACAAGACGTGTCCCTCTGTCCCCACCCCAGGTGCCTGCCGGCCATGGCCTCACCCAGCCCCAGTCCTGCACCAGCGCCCC
>NW_008796188.1:337507-370155 GCF_000699145.1 Aptenodytes forsteri | reverse complement strand
TTGTCCCTCCGGGCTTCCCCGGCGGGCTCTGGAGGGCAGGGACGCGCCTGGGGTCCCGCCGCGGGGAGGCGGCTTTCGGGGACGGGCATTTCTAATGTGTTTTTCCCAAGTGAAGAAACGCAAAGCCTCGTCGCGGCTTTTCCGGCATCAGAGAGAAGGGCGCTGGGTGCTGGTAGTACACAGCCTTCGAGGTGTTTTTACCACCTCCAGTGGCAAATTTTGCTTTTTCCTGTGATGCTGATCTGAGTTGCAAGTGGCAGGTATTTTTTTTACTTTAAGAGACACCAACTGTCTGTCACCTCGCTAGCCCACCCTCCTTGCGAAGCCGGCTCTGCCATCCCAACTCCTCAGCCTGGCAGGACGGCGCTCGGCAGATCCCCGAGCGTTCAGTCCACGGCAGCAGACGCTGTTGTAGCACCAACACGAGCTAAGAAATCAGCAGCTCCTTGCTCTCCTTGGCCAGATAAACGTTCATGATGCTGTTGATAGCAGAGTTAACCCTGTCTCGAGGTAACCGGGGCTACGGCCGTGCAGTTTGACGTTTCTCTGCGCTCGATCTGAATGCAGAGCACGAGGAGAAAAATCCACCCCCTGTATCAGGTAATGAAAGTTTTGGCCTCTGTTGGGCCTAACTTTCACTCGTCATCGTAAAATTTCACAAGAATGACATTTGTACAGTTACTTTTACTGGCTTTTTTTAGCCAATTCTCTTTTCTACTGGTAGGAATTAGTTCTGACTCTTTCTGGTTGTTGCGACCTTGCTTCCCAGGAAAGTGCTAATTTTGTTCCACCGTCAAATTGATTACAAATAGGAGATAGTGCAGAGATTTAGTTAGGGCATGGATGTACAGTATGGATTCTCGAGCAACAGTTGGTAATACCAGGTTCAGCTTTTTCACTGGGTGTTCAGTTAGTATTTAGAAATACGAGGACAAACAGAAACCTTGCATTTGACAGACAATTGATTATTCCTGTTATTATTTCCATGTCTTCTGCCCACTGTAAGTCAAGGATAATTGGTAGGGAAAAAATCTGTCCCTTTCTGTTAGAAATCTGTTTCACGGTGTTGTTCAGCAAACCAGCCGTCAGTCCAGTTACCAAAACCCACCTTTCTTCAGGTCATTTAAAAGGGGAAAGCTGTTGTTTTCTGTCAAGACTTGTGATTAGGAAAATGAAAGGTGCCCTCTCTGTATTTTTTATTCTTTCCAAGTGTATTCTAAAGTTATACTTGTGCTTTCCTGAGGGAACAAATAAGCTCCATTCTGTGAGGTGGGATATGTAAGAATTTTTAAAAGAAAATGAATATACAAACGCACAGGTAATTTGAGCCTTATTGTGCCGTTCCTTATTCTCCCCATACAACTGCAAACAGCTGAAAGTCCTGTATTTCCAGCAATCCTAAAATTAACTCCAGTGTTTCTGCAGTTCTAAAAAGGCAGGAGGGGACGATGTTTGTTTTCCCTCTCGCGTCGCGCTGGTGGCTGAAGCAGATCCGGAGGGCTTGGCAGTGGGTGGGGTGAACCGTTACATATTTTCTGTGTCTGACAAAGGCGCAGGCTGCTCGGTGTCCGTCCTTCTCCTCTCTCTGGTCAGCGGCAAAAGCGAACGAGTAGACGATCCTGATGATTAAAGCCGAGGTAGAGTAGTTTGACTGCAGGGATTTCCCGTGCGACAGTGCAGCTGGGGATCCTTTATGGCCAGGGGCTTCTGACCATGTCTGCAGCTGAGGAGGAGGCGAGGTAAGGGAGCAAAAGCTCAGGTGAGCGGGGTGGGTTGGTGGTGTGCTGAGAGCGGGTGGCTGTGTGCTCTGGGACGGTCGTACTGAGTGTGGCTGTCTGCCCTGGGAGTATTTCTGTGGCTTTTTGTAAGAAAACGATCCCTTCGCAGTGTATTTCTCGAAAAACGGTAACTTGACTGACATTTCTGAATTGAAATGGCCAAGGATGGGACAAAACGGAACAAGGAATGTATGTTAGTACGCTTTGACACATACGTTTGAAGGTTTGTGTTTCAGATCACCTGAAACTTGTTTTACAAGACTCTGTTTTTTTCAGCTGTGTTGAAAACGCATTCAGCTGCTGTTCGTTGTGGCTACTTGGGTTCATCACCCAGCTTCTCTCATCCTTGCAGTGGCTTTTAAAACTGGCTTTATCAAGTTTCAGAACAGTTGAAATTGTGAAAAGTTATTAAAAAAATCTTAACGACTGGCTGTACCCTTATCAATGTGACTACCTTTAGTACTTTTAACACTAAAATTGTGAGTTTGTATTATCACTGATGCAGTGGACTATTGAATTATTGCTAATAGACAACATTTTCATTTAAAAAACTAAGCGTTTTCTTAATTGATGCAACAACATTAAGTTGGGTTTTTTAAAGCAACTCCCAGGTCTGAATGCATGATTATAAATGAGGAATTGTCATGAAATACCTGTTTTCTAGATGGGCTCCATTGGTACCTGTTCTTAGCCCTTCATTAGTGATTATTTTTGCCTGTTACTTCGAAGCAGACATCCAAGTCATCACAGATGACTTGCAGGTGATGCAAATATCAGTAAATAACTGAAAAATGGGGGTCACAGACTGAGAGCACGGCGGCTTGCTTTGAATGAGTTAGAGAAGAGCCCCAAAAGGGTCGGAAAACGTGCTGACAGTGAGGACTTCAGCGGTCCTGTCCGTCTCTTAAAAGAGAGAAGGTTAAAAGAAAACTTGTTAACAGTTTATGAGTGCGTTTGTGAGGACAAAAGGTATGGCAAGGCAGTGGTCAAATGCTAGGCAAGTTTCGACCAATTTTAAGAATTTAGCAAAGATTTTAGTATATACTGAAGAGTTTTAATTGGAGACAGTTTTTCTAAAGAATTTTCTGTGGTTCAAGAGGTAATTGGTTTGGGAATTGTATTGCTTAGGTGAAACTTTATCTTAAAAGGTCTTTTCTGGCTTTGTATGGTTTTATAGCAGACAAGGGAAAGATTCAAGAGCAAAATTCTTATTAGCTGTGAAATCTAATCGCTGACGGAGAGTTTGTGATGAATTTTAACACACAGATTTGTTGACTTAGTAATTTACTGACTGCCAGCAACTTCTGTGAGTCAAAAAAACCCCCCAAACTCTCCTAAAACATCACTTTTTGCCAAGCAAAGGATGAGGTCCCGTGTACTTCTTGTAGCGCCTGCAGTTGTATGTAAGTGTAACCCAGCTACTTAGGACCAACAAAGCAACCTAGAAACAGGCTGTCAGGAGTTGTTTAATCCTGAAAGTGCCTACATCGGGTGTGTTATGGACTGCGGTACTGAGACTCCTGTGCCTCGGGTACTGCTGTTGGAGCTGGAGCCAGCAACCGCTCTCAGTGCGGCTGACGCTTCTTTTTTGACCAAGCTGCGATGCTGGAGAGTGAGGACTTGTTAGATGGCAGTGAGCCTTCAACCCAGAGCTGCTCGAGCACAACAGGGTACGTGTGAGCCGGGAACGGGGGAACCCAGGCAGACTGTGCTCATCAGATTGAATTTGGGTGATTTGCCAGCGTTCCCCTTGCGATCATTAGCACCTGCGAGGGGCCGCATGGCTGAGAAAAGTCATGAAATCAGTCTGTAGCCTCACTATTAGCACCGAGCCGGGCAGAGGGAGGCAATTTTGTGGCTCTTTCCTAATGCCACTTCAGATTTTCACCATCTCTTTTTTTAAACATCGGCAACGCAAAGCGAGTTGCGGCAGGTACCTCTTTTATGCCTTAGCCTTATTGCTCAGATGGGATTCTCTGAATAGCGGCACAAACTTGGACAACAGTAAGGATCATTAAACAGAGTAAAATCCTCGGCAGATAATGGACCCCTTTGTTGTCTGGCCGCTCTGCAGTCCGAGAGGATGGGCGCTGCTGTCTCATTAGGAGGGAAGGTGATCCTTTCTTCCCACCCTGTTTCCAGCTTTTGTTTTTCATGCTGCCATTCAAGAAAGTCCCTTACGGAGTTTGTGCTCCAGATTTATTTTTTTTTTAATCCAGTTAATAGGAAGTAAATTATTCCCATGAAAAAAGTTCTGTTAATACTTCCTCCTTTTCATACATTTCCCCTTCTCCTTATGCTTGCTCTGGCTTTAACACTGTTGACCTGCATGGGGAAACACGACCCTTCCTAGCATCCCTGCCCAGCACATAGGAAGACTCCCTGAATTACAGATGCGCCTCCGAAAACTGGTCCCTGGACCACAGCCCGGTCAGCCCCTCGAGGTGGCCGCACTGCCGCCTCCGTGCGGGGAAACGATCCCGTTTGCCGTGCTTTGTGAATGAATAATTTATTGCAGAACCCCACGTCATTATCAGTCTTTCCAGCTGGTCTTTGCACTTCCCGCGAGCAGCAGGAGTGGAATTCCACTGTCCTGTACTTGTGCTGTGTAATAACGTGCTACGCTTTTTTTTGGACTCAAGTTGTGGTTAATAATGGCCAAATTCTATTAAATCACATTTCACTTGCTGTGTTCAGTATTGCTTGATGTCTAAATTCTGCCTCTGAAAAAAACCCATACTTTTTAAATGTCTGAATTATCTATTCACTGGCCATTCTTTGTCATGGCTTTGGTAGGCTGATTGCTTTCTGTTAAAAGCCACAAAAAAGAATTTATCTTCAAAATGCTCCTTGGAGGGGAAGAAGGCAATGTTAGATTTCCTCTTCTGACCTCCTTGTACCATAAATATGAATCGTTATCGCTGCTTGGGTAGTGACGCACAGCTCTCCCCAAATTGTGGACTGTCTGGAAGATCTGGTTGGGATTTTTAAAAGCTTGGCTTTCTTTTGTCTAAAACAAAGATTTAAGGTGAAAGTTCCCAGATGCGCTATGGGCTAAACTGACAAGCGGCGAGGTATGGCTGGACAGTTGTGACGTTACTAGGTGTTTTCTGGTGAAGGAAATACTGAGAACGGTAAATACTGTAGCAAAAAGAAATCCCTTTTCCTTCTGCAAACGTAGGTAACTTAGTTTCATACCTCGATATTGGCTAATAATTCCTTAATGATTACATTTCAAAGAAGAACCCCGGGCTTTAAGTAATAACACAAGTTACAAGGTTTTCTGACTCTATAAATAAAAAGCTATATTTGGAAAAAAGTGTATTTATGGACAAAACTGTATTAAGGGAAATGTGATGGAAAAATTGAGTCAGATGAGCTGATGTATGAAGCATTTCCCTATGGAGTCATTGGGCTGAAAAATGTTTTATATGCCTAAACTTGAACAGATGCTTCAACACACACACACACTGCCCCCCTCTCCCCGCCCCCAGTTTTAATATTAGCAGTTCTGTTCATACCACTGTGATTAATTCACAAACCAGCCTGTTTTAGTCTCTTTTCCAGGGGCTATCGGGTATTTCCAGATCATCCAGGTACTTAAGCCCATGCCTAACTAAATATGCAAGCAGCCTGGTTATTAGCAGGATTTCTTTCAAGCTTTACATTAGGCATGTGCTTAAATGACTCACTGACCTGGGATTTACATTTTTACACAGGAGTGAAGGATTTCTCCCTGTTACCTTGCTTAGATGAAAATCGTTGCAGTCAGCCAGCTCTTTTGCCTAAATAAGGACATGATACCAGCTTTCAGCTCTTCAGATATTAGTTCCACCTTTGTAGTTAGAAGTTTGTCAGAAAACAATTCTGAGTGTGTGTGCCTGACCTCGTTTAAGATACTGTTGAAGTACTAAGAGAAGACATCCATATGGATGACCAGCAGATTGTGCCTGCCGTTCTCCGTTCTTTTTAGTACGAATATTGTATTCGGTGGTGCTGGAGAGGTGGCTGACAATGGCATTTTATTATTTTCCTTTGAGCACCCGTTGTGGTGTTCCACTCAGCCGCTAATCCGCTTTCCCAGGGTGGTTTTATTTGCCTTGTAGGTAGCTGTGCACAGTGCTTTCTCTCTTCTAAAAATACCCAAAGCCCCCCCAAAACGCGCAGCGCATTGGAGCTGGTTATTTCCACTTCGCTTTTCTGATCGAGCTAAACTGATGAAGGAATGTGGAAAAATGGCATCTGGGTCTAAACCTAAGGATAGCTGTGGTGCGCCTCGGGAATACGCGGCTTGCGGGATAACCGATGATGCTTGTGGCTCAGGGTGTATTGGCTCTTGCTCGCGGTGACATCCCAGCGTCGGACACTGGTCCGTGGTGCAGCTGTGCCAGACTCGTGTATAACAAGTCGTCGTCATCTGTAAAGTTCTGTATCTCTCTCGTGCTTAAAATAGTAGAGAGCCTGGAAGGGTGATGTGTTTCTTGTGTGTAGATGGTTTCCGTGCTACCTTGAGGGTGAGTTTCTGACTCCTTGTTAGCTCCTGGAAGTCTTCCTCTGTTATGGGTTCAGGGACACAGCTGACAAGTAATGCTGCATAATCCCGGGGCGTGAGGTTAGAGAAACATCTGCAGGCAGGCAGGGCGCTGGGTGGTAGGTTGTGCGCATGGGGCTGGCCCTGATGTTAATACATTTTTAAATGGCTTGAAAAGAAAATAATTACAGTTCTTAATGTATGTCTTGCAGGTGTGCTGTCTTGCACGCAACATCTCCTAAAAATCTAAAAATCTCCTGATTTTCACGGTAAACATTTTTAAGTAGTTGAGAAATGACTAAATTTTAATTACAGCAGGCATTCATTCACAAGAGTTACTTAGCTGACATTCAAATACATAGTTAAACTGTTTTTAAAAGGAGAAGAATTTTCATAGTGGAAATTCTGATTCCTGGGATATTAAAAAAATAAAGTAAAATTGAAGTGTTTGGGAGGAAGTGCACAGTGATCTTCCATGTAGCCATATGGAAATGATCTGCTTTATTCCTTGGTTCTTGTAAAGTCTGCACTCCTTCTGGACTGTTTACTTGAAATGCCCACTTCTGTGGCAATACCCAGCTTGATTTGTATTCCTCAGCCTGCTCTTGCTCTCTTTGCAATCTGTGGCAAAACCTTATTGATCTGGGTGGCTGCAAAATCCGATTCCCTGGAGGATTGTGCTGGAGAGTTATCGACAGAAATAAATAATTGCTGCCCTTCAAGTGTGCCAATTGCATGAGATTTGTTGGATGAGTAAATACTAAATACCAATTGGCTGTAACTTATCAACGATTAATAACCTGAGGTACCGATTTTTTTTCTTTTTGGCTTCTGCTAGCGCCTCTCTTTTAGCTGATTCATTAACCCGCTCTTCCCACAGCCCCCTGGGGAGACGCTCGCTCCTGGCTCCTTTAGAACAGCCATACTGGATCAGACTGAAAGTCCGCCTGGTCCGGAGTCCTGTTTCTGACACTGGCCCAAGCACAGGAGAAGCATGTTTGAAACCCCTCTCAGCATTTTGACTGCTTTCCGCCTAGAGACTTACCCGTTGTGTGAAGCACTATCTCTTTTTTTTGTTTTTTAAGGGGCTTTCCTTCTCCAGGCTACTCCAGATTTTACAGCTCCCTACCCTCCTCCCCCCTCAGCCTTCTCTTTTTCCCACTGTTCTTCCTACACCAGCCAGTCCGTACCTGTGGTGGGGTTTGCAGCTCTCCTCCGAAGCTGTTTCTGCTCTACTCTGTTTCCATGATGGGGGATGGCGAGAGTGACCAGAGCTGTGTGCCACAGCCAAGACGCGGGTGAACCATGGGTGCTCACGGTGACACAGCAGCGTCCGCTGTTCGTGCGCTCGTCCTTCTCTAACACTGGTAAAATGCTGTTGGCTTTCTGGACTGTGCTGAGTGGCGCTGGAGCTTTCACGGAGCAGCCTGTCAGCCCCAAGATCTCCTGCTTGCTGAGGCCGTCTCAGGGCACATCTTTTTTAGTGTGAAATTGAGATTTTATTTATTTTTTTTTTATTCAATGTATGCATCACTTTGTCTATGTAGAATTTCATCTGCCATTTTATTACCAGGTTACTTAGAGTCCTAAGGTCCTTCTGCCGTTCCTCATGGTTGCTTATCTTCCTTGCCTTGAATATTATCATCAGGATCCTTGGTCACATCCCACCCACCTCCCTGTTGCGTTTTACTCAAACAATGTCCTGGTCCAGCACAGGTCCCAGCCTCTCTCCCTGTGAAACTCCGCTCTGATCTCCCTCCCTTGCAGGAAATGGCTGTTTACTCCGACTCTTTGTTATCTTTCACCCAGTTGTTTATCCGTGCAGGGACAGTCCCTTTTCCGGTGTGGCCTTTTGGTGTCCCTACAAGAAGCCTTTGAAGAGAGAGACTCGCAGATCTTAAAAATCCAGGTAGTCTGGAGCCTTTTGTGAGGCTGGAAGTCCCTTTACAGAAGCCACACTGACTTTTTTCCCTGGTATTTCATATTTGTACAGATATATCGGTTGTCCGCTAATTCTAGTCTGTATAATAATGTCTAATTAGTCCTGTACGAGTGTCGGGTTTGGAGGCCTGCAGTTTACCAGGATTTTCTTCGCAACCCTTGTCTTACAGAGTTGGCATCGCTCTTGCCTCCGCGTACCAAGTTGATTTTAAGAAAGGCTGTAACCAGGTTGGCTGTTCCAGCTCTGAGCTCTGTTAACCTCTCTGGTGAATGCCACCCGGTCCTCCCCACCCGTTACTCTTCCTTTTGGCTCTTCATTCTGTAACCTCCTCTCCAGTCACTTCAGTGTGAGCCAGTTTCCCAGAGTCTCTCCGGGGGCATGGGGCTGGCGAGGAGGCTGGCTCTGTTTCTAGTACTGTAAGTGGGTGTGTAAAGAAGTCCCGTAGTTTTTCCTCTGTGGCATTGTCGTCTCTCTTAGTAGCATTAAGAAATGAACCTGTTCCTGGTGGTGGCTTTCTGCAGGGAGGCTCCCTCAAGATGCGGATGGGTATCTGAAGTGCTAACAAAGTGATGGGGGAGAAACTATTTTAGTCGTAGGATAGATGGCAGCGACATGGCCAGCAGGTCGAGGGAGGGGATGCTCCCCCTCTGCTCTGCTCTGGTGAGACCCCCCTGGAGCACTGCCTCCAGCTCTGGGGTCCTCAGCACAGGAAAGACACAGACCTGTTGGAGCGGGTCCAGAGGAGGCCACGGAAATGGTCCGAGGGCTGGAACAGCTCTGCTATGGAGAGAGGCTGAGAGAGTTGGGGTTGTTCAGCCTGGAGAAGAGAAGGCTTCGGGGAGACCTTATTGCAGCCTGTCAGTACTTAAAGGGGACTTACAAGTAAGAGATATATATATATATTTTTTTTTTTTACCAAGGCCTGAAATGACAGGACAAGGGGCAACGGTTTTTAACTGACAGAGGGCCGGTTTAGATGGGACATAAGGAAGAAATGTTTTACGATGAGGGTGGTGGGACACTGGAACAGGTTGCCTGGAGTAGCTGTGGATGTCCCATCATTGGAATTGTTCAAGGTCAGGTTGGACGGGGCTTTGTGCAACCTGATGTAGTAAGAGATGTCCCTGCCCATGGCACGGGTTGTTGGACTGGATGATCTTTAAAGGTCTCTTCCAACCCAAACCATCCTGTGATTCTGTGAACTTGGCAGAGTAGGTATGAGTTGCCTTAGTGAGAGAATCCACCAAATAATCAGTGGTTTTTTATTAGGAATTACCTTGCTTGCAGCTAATCCCCCTTTTCTTTGGGTGAATGAGGAGATGTGATACAGCGGATGCTCAAATATCCTTTGTATTAAGAATATTTTTGCAAGCAGACCGACTCACCTCTGCATTAGAAAATGTTTGGGCCCCTTGCGCGTACCAGAGAACTGGTAAAGCGATAGCTGCCGTAGTTGGTGGTAGATCTTTGAATATGTGCTAGGTAGAATAGTAAGGCTGTGTCTGTGTTTGTCACTAAAGCTATCTAGTGTGTTAATGTTTTTTGTCTCTACTTCATAGTTTCCTGTGAATGTTTTATTCTGGTAATGCAGATGGGAAATTGCTTGTATCCAAACTTGCAGCATGGTCTTAGCCAGACTTGGGAGTGAACTGGCTTGTCCAAAGACTGCAGAGGCCACCAGGAGACTCTCTTGTTGGTACAGGTTCTGTTGTTATATGCTTGCCTTATTTTCTTTTAGTTCTAAGAAAAGTAAGGTTTTTTACAATGTTTGGTGTTCTAGATATTTTTCTAAGTAAGATCTTTTAAGGCCAGACCGCTGACCTGGCCAGTGCTTTATAATCCTGTTTACACTGACGCCCAATTTGTGTTGAGACAGCGAGTCGTGATTTCTCTGTGGTCTTGCTAAATGGTGGTGATCTGCTGTCTCCTGGTTGGAGCTTGAAGACAACATGCACAGAACAAGCACAAAGTTCATTCAGTGACTAAGAAGGTTGTATCAAGATGTAACCACTCTCCTAAAATCTTGAAAGCTTGGAAATAAGAAACTGGGGGAAGCTTGGCACTGCCGTGTTGCCCACAGTTGTGCCTGTAGTATCTCCGTGTGCTTTTTTCCATCTCCAGCAGGACCAAAAAGCAGTATATACCATAGCCTCGTCCCGCTGGCACTCTCATATCAAGTCACATGCCTGGCTTAAGCAGTTTCCATGCCTTTGGGAGGCTAATCTGCCTTAAATTTGCTGCTAATTTTCATAATCCATGTCAATAATAAGTCTGATAAAATACATGGCCATGTAAAGCAGTCAGGTGGCAAAAAAAGACCTGCCTGCTACTTCATGCTTGGTGAAGTGCGCCTTTCTCTGTGGCATGAGGCATGGTGCAAAGAGGGCTTCTAGCTTCCTCTCATAAAATAGAAGTTATTTGCGGCTGTTCTCAGAAAGAAAAAAAACAGTTGGTATGTGCATTCCCCCAGCTGGTGTGATGGAGCGTAGGGGGTTCAATCAGTGAGTGCTTCAGGTCTCTTCCGAAGGGGGTCTAGAAAAGTATTCAAGTCTTTCCAAAAATGACAATTTTGCGTTTCCTATTTCACTATAGGAAATAATTTTTTTTAACAAATAATTCATTTAGTGAATTTATGTGTGTATTTATATTCTAAATTTTATCTTTGGCAAAATAAAGCTGTTAAGACTCCTGCTGAACTCAAGCCGGAGTAAAATTTTAATGCCAGTATAGCAGTCTGCTCTGATTTACTACGCTCCTTTTCTCAAAACAAATCGTACTTCAAACCGATTTACTGAAATGAAACTCTTCAATTATTTCTGCGGTTTAGTAGCACTTGAGAGAAGTTGAAGCAGGAGGCCGAGCGAGCTTGCCTGGCAAGCTTGTGGTTTTGCTGCTATCTTGTTGTAGTGGGCCCCTTGCTCTCCGCATGGGGCTCTGGAAGGAGATCTGCCCTCTGCGCGCGCAGCCGTGTGTGCGCTGGGCACCGCGTCGCTGTAGAGAGTGGTTTTGATGGCGAGGCGCTGTCATTCTGTCTTTGGCTGTAGGTGTTCCCGACACCATCCTCATAGATTGTTGTGGTGTGCAGGTAACTGACGGTGGAAAGATGGCCTGCTGGCTGGCTGGCTACCATCCTCCTGAGCTTAGAGCTCTCCACCTAAGGAGACGTACAGCTGTGTAAAGTCACAGAGGTCTGCAAAGCTTTCTGGTCCTCCATATCTCAGTAAGTGGAAAGTCCTGACCAGGTTTAGCAGAACTGTTCCAAGTGCTGGATGTTCTGTAAAGCAGTCGGTGGTGAGGGTTTGCAATGTCCACTGTAATGTCCTCGTCTGCCTTCTGAACATCCTCCCTTCTCTGTAAAGCTTAGTCGCAAAGCTGCTGTTGAAGAAAACGTTAGGTGAATTTGGTACAATTGTAGGGTGAGGTGGCATCTTGTGCTAGACCAGATGACAGAGCTGGGAAGCAAGAATTTTTTTATTTTAATTTGGGTCACAGTGAAACAACTGCCATCCTTAAATGTTGCAGAATGGGTGATTGCGGACATTGTGGCAGACTGTGTATGTGGTATCTATTTTATTTACAAGCCATTCATACTAGTTTTCGAGGCCTATCTATGAAGCAAACGCTATCATAGTTTCTTTTGACTGTCATAATATGGTAGTGGGTGAATCAGGTGTCCATCCCCATTTGACTGTAGCCAGCTCAGCCGAGTGAGAGCCTTCTGACGTACAGGAGCCGACAGAATTGCTCTCTTTTGGCTTCTCTCTTCTTTCCCAAAATGGCCGTGAGAGTGATATTTGGGTCAGCTGCCTCGAGAGTGTTGTTTTCTTTTGACACTCATCCCTCTGAGCATATAGGAGGAGCCCGATGGGGAAATGCTGTGGTGCTGTTGGCTGCAGTGAGATCAGGAGTAGTTAGCGGGGTGTTGTGGTTGTTCGAATCACTAATCATGTCAAGACAGAGAAATCTCTGTGATGCCTGACTGAAACGGTATGCGGGTGAAGATGGCCTTACCCAGACCTCGCTTGCGAGAGAGCTGGAGGGACCCAGGTAAGTGCAGGAATGCTTTAGCCCATACAAAGGCTGTTGCTCTCCAGCAGCGCATGTCCCTCAGTGGCTTTGCTGTGGATGTGACACACAACGGTACTTGTGTCTTCTTCGATTTGGACCAGAGACCTTTTGGGTCTGTCTGGGAAAATATGATCTTGCTGCAGTCCTCTGGGTCTCGGTGTAGAAGTGCTTGTCCTTAGGTCTGAAGTGTCAGGTAGGGCATTGTGCCCCCGTTTCCTTTGAGTGCACAAGTTGTTTTGCTTCCCCTGGGCTCCGCTCTTCCCCTGCGTGTCTCTGGGTGCAGCCCTGCGTGACGGTGCCGGGCCTGCCCACACAAGTGCTGTTGTGGAGTTTGAAGCGGGACGCCGTCCTGCAGTTTCTTTCCCTTTGCTGTTCACAAGCTGGCGAGCGCGTCCTGAAATGAGCTGAATCTGTGGAATTCGTTGGTAGGTGTGTGCAGTAACCCCAGCCCCACTGTCCATCGTGCTCTGTCACTTTGGAGTGGTGTTGGTCACTTAGTACCTGCCTTTTGTCATCATCCTCACTGCATTTTTTCTATCTTTACCCTGCCATTGCCTGTATTTGTTAAAATAACTGCTGAGAACACAGGTGCAATAGTCAACAGTACAATATTTTTAATATTTTAATGATGTATTCTGTTTATATCATGCCGATGCTAGTGGAACTGCACAGGGTGTGTTGGGGGTGACTACACAGGAGCAGCCTGTGCTTTTTTGGGCAGTCGTCCCGCACTGTGGACGGGAAGGATTTTAGGTCGCAGTATCACTTGCCAGTGTATTTTAAGTCCCTGTAACTTGTCCCCCCACTATTACCTTCATTCTTACAGGAAAAATTGCTTTGCTGCTGTTGTCCCAGACTCTTCTCAGTGGTACCCAGAGAACAGGTGATGGGCACAGATTGAAACACAGGAAATTCCACTTAATCATGAGAAAAGCTTTTTTACTGTGAGTGTGGTCAGACGTAGAACAGGTTGCCCAGAGAACTTGTGGAGTCTCCATCCTCAGAGGTATTTCAAACCCGGCTGGACATGGACCTGCCAACCTGCTCTGGTTGACCCTGCTTTGGGAGATAGAATTGGTAGTTTAAACTACTGGTTGGCAGAATATTATACATTTCTTAGGGTAATGCATATGGGTACAAGGGAACCTAGAGGTTAAGCATCTTCAAAATATAAATAAGTGACTGAAGTAAATGGGTGGTTCTCTCGCTTACAAAGAAGATGTCACAGTGTCGGGCTTGGGCATTTGGTGTGTTTGATCTCTGAAGTATTTTGGCAAGCGGTAATGCTTCGTGTGTCTGAATCAGGGTTTAGTAGCCCTGAGCTAAGGAGCATGTGGTATTATCTTATCGATTGGATGTCTAGTTTGGGAGCAGCTCCTAGAAAGAACTTGGTATTTGGGAGATGAGTGCTGTACCTATATGATCATCTCGTGGAAAAGCCTGCAGGATCCGCTTGGTGTGAAATAAAGGGAGCTGACAGCTCACAGTCAGGAGTGTTCTGTGGACCTGAATCCATACTGAGACCACGCTCACCCAGTCTGATGGTCATTTCAGTTGGTAGGAACAGTCTTTCTTGAGAATACCCTCCTGATCTTTGGATTTTAAGGGTACAAATAGCAGTCCCTGGCCACATTGTCTGCAGACAGCCTGGGCTGGCAACCTGTTGGTTAAACACTTGGCCTTGATTTCTAAACAGCAGTGTTGGGTGTTTTCTCTAGTATAGCTCGAGCTTCAGATTCAACCTCTTTGCAAAATGAAATTGCCCTTTACCTACCCTGTAATTCCTTGGTTTTATTGTCCAACTAAATTATGCAGGGAAAGAGTTTTGCTGTACGTTACCAGCTCCTACGTAGTGAGGAACAAGTGTGGCAATGCTGAGGCCAAGAGCAGGGCAGGGCCCGGGTTGGTAAGTTGTGCTGGACCTGCCAACGCTGTATGAGGCCAGTTCGTATAGGAGCTATTCAAAACCATCTGGGCTCAGTAGAGTTAAACTTTATTGTAGAGAAATGCTTTGATGTGTGTGAGACGAGAAAAGAGAGGTGGGTGAGATGAGAGAGGGGATGTTATGGAGAGCTTGGGCAGTGTTAATTCCTGGGTTGTTTTTGAGCTCCAGTGTAGCAGCTTTTCTCTGGTTGGGTTATTCCTAATCCACAAGCTGTGTGAAGGGAGAGGGGTTGCTCGCGCTGCAAGCTTCAGTCCCGGTACTGTGCTGGTACGACCAAGGTTTGGTGCAATGCCGTGTCAGTTTGGCTGTGGCTTGTTGTCCTGAGGATCAAATGTTTCATTGCAAAGACTGTCAAACAGCACACCGCGTCTCGCCGTGTAATCTGCTGACCAGTTTATTTTCTCCATTATTACGTTTCACATCACCAGAGTGCAAGCATCACCTGGGGCTTGCTTCTGTTTCTTCATACCTTAAGTCTGTAGGACAGATCTGATGAGCAGCTTGCTCAGGTTTGCTAAGCATCTGACAACTCTGTCCTGAGTTGCTACAGGAATGCCAAATTCGGGAGTTTGCTATACCAGCCTCCGAGCTGGTATACCTCGGAAGGGACACTGAATGCTGAGCGTGTATGAAGGGACTCAGGCTGACACGGGCCCCAAAACAGGTCTCCAAAAATTCCGTGAGGTAACAGACACGCTACAGCCCAGCCTCTGTTTTCGACGAAGCCTGTTGTCACTGCAGGCTTCCGCTCTCAAATGAACTCACGTCAGGCTTGCAGCTCGTCGTGTCCTCGTGCTGCAGCACAGGGTGCACAGGCTGCCCCGACAGACGCCACTCTTCCAAAGTTGGGATCTCACATGCTCTGGGGTGTCTGCCCTGGAAATGCCGCTTCCGGGAGGAGCGTGTTTGCTGTAGGTGAAGTAAATGCTGTTTGGGCCAGCACGAAACACGTTGCGATTTCATTTGAATTGTGTCACTGCGGGGGAGTGTTGCTAAAATTGTCACTTGGCTTTCCATGTTAGCGTTACCTAGAGGGCACGCTGAGGCTACTGGAGGTTCACGTCTTAACTGCAAATTCCGGTTTATCTTTAAGCTGAATGCTTGGGTGGGTATGTGTATGTTGATTTTCAAAAAGATATGTATTTGACGTCTTTATTTTTTTGACAGCACAAGAATCTTATTATATCTCTACCTCTTACCCATATTTTAGTGTTCTGTTTATGTCCCGCATAGGATCTGCGGTCTCATAATTCAACGAGGGTTTTTTTAGACTCGAGGGGATTGGTCTGGGGATCAGCAAAACCTTGTTAACATGCCTGGGATTTGAAGGCACCGTTCAGAAATTATTTCCAAATTGATATTGACACTGTAGCTTTTTCAAAACCATTCTCTGCTTTTTGCCATGTGAGACTTGCCAGATGACAGAGTATTTACTTGAAAAAGCGCTGTGTGTTGTCCAGAAAGTCCCAGCCTTTTCACTCCCAAATATTCTATAATATAGATTAAAAAATAAAATTCAGTACAGTTGTTTTCTTATTCTTTTTCAGCTGCACACTGCTGTAAACACTTCTGAAAAACACAGGATTCAAGTTGGTGGTGATTGAACCCACTTCCTTCACGAATGATGGAAGGGTGGTAACAATGAATTCTCTTATCCCAGGAAGATCCCCGCGTCCTTCCCCTCGCGTCGGTTGGGAGGATGGACGCTGGAATTGCTGCTCAGGTCAGGAAGGCAGGTGGCATCAGTGCAGTACACAACAGGATCTGCGGTGTGCTTGTACCTTGCCAGTGCTGGGTCTGGCCACGACTTTCTCCTTCTTGAACAGTAAAGTCACTCATTTTTTATTTTTTCAGTTTTAAAAAAAAAAAAAAAAAAAAAAAAAAAAAAAAAAAAGGAACCCCCGGGCTTCCTCAAAAATAGTTGTAAATCATGCAGTTTCTTACATTTCAATGTAAATGGGATTTGAATGAATAATTCTAATTATTCATTCATCCTAATTCAAATCCTATTTTAATTAGCCTGTGGGCCCGATTTCACTTTCATGCAGCATGAAACCTCTTTTGATTATCAACAGAATTGCCATGCATTTATTCTTGAATTTTTTTTCTGCTCAGCACACGTCTTTTTAAACTGCTTAAAAACAAAACAAATAATCATTAATAAATTAATCAAATTTCATTAGCATGACATGGTAGGATATATTTTAAGGGAGAAAAAGTCTTCCTGTAAATATATTCCCCTTAATGGCTGCCTTTCGGCTACAAAATCTTTCTCCTACGTATGCCGTTTAAGACAAACCTTGTCCGAGGAGGTGCTGCTGAACTATTGAAATTCGGAGAGACCTGAGAGCTTCAGCTCCCTGTTCCTCGCTGGGAGTTGGGTCTCACGGCTGGAAGGTGTGCTCCTGCGCTGCACTTCGCCTCTGTTCCAGGGAAAACTCAGTTGCGAGCTGAAGCCCATACCCGGGTGTGGACTTGGCCAGGGGAGGGTGTCTCAAGCTATGATGGGATGGTGAGCTGGGCTAGGAGGGGTGGGTTGGCCCGTCTGCCTTCACAGCGCTGTCAGTCAGCCATGGTGGAGAGGTCAGTTGTAGAGTCCTTCCAGCCAGAGTCATAGAATCACAGGATGGTTTGGTTTGGAAGGGACCTTGAAAGATCATCCAGTCCAACCCCCTGCCGTGGGCAGCGACATCTGTCACTAGACCAGGTTGCTCAAAGCCCCGTCCAGCCTGACCTTGAACACTTCCAGGGATGGGGCATCCACAGCTTCTCTGGGCAACCTGTGCCAGTGCCTCATCACCCTCATTGTAAAAAATTTCTTCCTTACATCTAGTCTGAATCTCCCCTCTTTTAGTTTAAAACCATTACCCCTTATCCTATTGCAACAGGCCCTGCTAAAAAGTCTGTCCCATCTTTCTTATAAGCCCCCTTTTAAGTACTGGAAGGCTGCAATAAGGTCTCCCCGGAGCCTTCTCTTCTCCAGGCTGAACAACCCCAACTCTCTCAGCCTCTCTCCATAGCAGAGCTGTTCCAGCCCTGGACCCGCTCCAACAGGTCCGTGTCTTTCCTGTGCTGAGGACCCCAGAGCTGGAGGCAGTGCTCCAGGGGGGTCTCACCAGAGCTGAGTAGAGGGGCAGAATCCCCTCCCTCGACCTGCTGGCCACGCTGCTTTGGATGCAGCCCAGGATACGATTGGCCTTCTGGGCTGCGAGCGCACATTGCTGGCTCATGTCCAGCTTTTCATCCACCAGTACCCCCAAGTCCTTCTCAGCAGGGCTGCTCTTAATCCATCCATCGCCCAGTCTCTGCTGATATTGGGGATTGCCCCAACCCAGGTGCAGGACCTTGCACTTGGCCTTGTTGAACCTCATGAGTTTCACATGGGTCCACTCCTCAAGCCTGTCAGGGTCTCTCTGGACAGCATCCCTTCCCTCAAGCGTATCAGTTATGCCCCTCAGCTTGACGTCATGCACAAACTTGCTGAGGGTGCACTCAGTCCTAGTGTCTATGTCGATGGAATGACATGAAATGAGTCCTGACGTCGTACATTAGGAAAGCATTTGGGATTCGACAGCCTGCAGTAAGGCTGCTCTTAAAACTTGGCTGTTGCATGCTGCACCACCTTATAGGTGCCATACATCTCGGGGGTATGGAGGCATTGCTGGGAGCGTTTCGCCAGAGTAACAGTTGTTCCAGCTGCCTCCGGTCTTCCTGTCCCACTGTCCATCCCTGCCACGCTTCAACTGTCTCATCCGAAGGCAGGATTTTAAGGTTGCTACAGTAAACTGCTCCTCTGAGGTGAAGTTCTTCCCTCCCTGACTGGCGGGAGGCCATCACAGTTAGATGAGAAAGCTGAAACGAGATGAAATTAATCCCATGTTAAATTCATATTCAAACCCACACATGGGCTGGATAGGGGAAGCTCCACACATGAGGGGCCGTTCACTGTCTGTGTCTGTACAATAGCCGTGTTAAAATAACTCAAGAGATTTCCTGCAGTGAATCTCTTAACCTAAAGCTGATTTTTTTTTTTCCCCATGTACCTGCTCCAAATTCTTCTTTATTCTTTCTGGATGTCAGTGTCTGCAAAACTTTAATTCGCAGGAGCCAGCTTGCTGTCAGAGATAAGCGTCATGTTATTTGCATCGTATATCCTGCCTGCTCTAAGGAGCCTCCTCCACTGGAAGTGCTGGAATGAACTTATGACAAATACAAGGAATGAAAGTCTCTCTCAAATGCACTTTCTGGCGTGACGTAAATTAGCTGAAATTGCTGACATTTTGCCTTTTTCAGATGCGTGTCAGCGTCCATAGACTTTTATTTCAAACAATGGAAAATCACCGAGCTAAATGTTGCCAGAACAACAAATCTGGGAGATGCTAAGTGTACATTAGGTGAAGGTTACTGCAATATATCTGGGTCCTGCAGTACATGTGTTGTAAAGGCAGAAACATGCAGTCTCTAACCCTGGCCGATCTCACGAAACTGAAGGATACCACCATTTCAAATGCCATAATTCTGCCTGGAACTTTTTGCTTTCGTATTACGTTTAATTTGGATGGGCTGAACATTTCCAGTGAAAGAAAGGTTTAATGACAGGTCATTTCACTTGAACCAAAATGTTTCCTTAAAGACAAAGAAGGTCTTTGCCTGCTGGTGGATTCTCCCATATTGGTGTCAGTAGCTCTGCTCTGGACTAAAACTAAATTTAGAATAAGTGACGCTTTCTTGTTGAAGAGAATCAGAGCTCTTCAGCAACTTCACATCTCCACAGCCAGAACTCTCTAATTGACAGGAGTCTTGGTTATTAAACACGTGGCTGATAACACCGTCTTCTGCATCTGAAGGCTGTGGTTAACCTAAATGTACAAGTATGTGCGGTCAGTGTCTATACGTAGGTTTCTCATGCTGTTCATTTATATAACTGGTGGAATTCAGGACGTGAATCGCTGTCTTTCTCCTGAAGCAAGTTCTAAAGCGGGCCAGATGCGTTGTGCCCTCCAGTGGCTGTCTCCCGCTCTGAGCGGCGGCTCGGCTCCGCACCAAGTCCGAGGGAGCTGAGGTATGATCCACCTGCCTCCCCGCGTCTTCCTCTCTATAGCTGGCGAGGTACGATACGAGCCAACCACAGGTGTGTGGTCTGCAGATAGAAAACGCACCTTGAAAAGCTGATAAATACCTTGAAAGAATTTATTAGATGTCGAGGTAGCAGCTCATCTAAAAGTAAAGATTCAGTGTCCCCTCTCTTACTGAAACCAGTGCTAATTTCAAACTTCTCTGTTGTTAATGGCTGATGAATAAACATTGACAGTATCTGAAAATTTAAAGGCTAGTTCCTGCTTTTATTCCATTTACGCTGGCAACAGTATTGAACTAATTTCAAATTTACTCTGTAGTTTACTTTTAGAAAATAGTTTGGCCCTAACGTTTTCAGTGGGTGAAAATTAACCTCTTCTTAAACTCATTTGGGTTTTGTCTCGTTTTTAATTGACGAATAACAACATGTCAGCTAGCAACATGCATGTCCCTTTACACGTCCGTGCGTGGTGACTAGATTGGTGGTGCAGCCTGGTGTGAATGTGGGTGTTGTGGCTCTTACCTCTGTAATCCCCAGTCCCAGATGTGGGTTTCACTTGCCTTTTCTGTTCAGCGAATTGGAGGCTCTTCAGGTGCATAGAGTACCCCTGGACTCGATCTACCATCCGTTTTGACTCCAAATCTGAGTGAGCTGCTGGGACATGCTGAATGTGCGGGTGTCTGAAGCACTGTCTCTCTGCTCACTGTAATGCAGAGCTCGGGGTTGCAGAGCTGTACTCGCGTGCCTTTCTGAAATGGGGGTTCAGAGCGTGAAGCCACCTGCTGCAGTAAGGTGCTGCACTGGGACTGGAACCCTCTGGTCATTTTTCCTGTTAAAAACGTGTTGTTTCAGCCAATATTATCTATGGCATAACAGTAGCACGGTTGCATAGAAAGAAGAGCATTGATTGCAAGCCTTGGATTCATTGCATGCTCAATTGACAGCTGCTAGATTAAGTGATTGACTGGTAATCCTTCATTTTCTTCCCATGTTTCCCAGCTAAATAAATTGAACTCTCTTAATCTCTCACTTTTAGGCATCTTCCCTGTTCTTCAGCTGGTTTCGACACTAATATATTCACCCTCTGATGTTTAAGCAACTTTTGGAGGATGCAGACACAGGCATTGAGTCCTGTCTTTCTAACAAGGAGGTAAGATCACCCTCCTTGCTCCTGTTTGCACGTGACATGGCCAAGGTTTGCATTGATCATCTCTGCAGTATCACCAGCTCTCATTGAGATGCTCATCCATTAGGACCCTCACTCCCTTTGCTGTTAACTAACGTCCAGAGTAACTGCTCTCTCCTTTAAAAAAAACCTACTTTTCTTTTCCTTAGCTGCATGTCTCTGCATTGTGCTTGGTTAAAGCGGTGGTTTTGTTTCAGCAGACTCAGCCTCTCAAGCAATCTGTTTTTCTGCATCACTGATAGCTCTCATCTTTATTTGTCAGCCTGCAAACTTCTGTGCCATTTGCAGATTTTGTCAGCAGCCATTTTCTGGTCGACTCTGGGGAAAATACAGCCTAGCTGCCAGGCCTGTTCCTGGTCTTTGCAGAACTTGCTGTAATTACATGCAATTGCTCTTAGTTCTAATGTGGGAATCATTTGTCAAGATCTTTGTTACTTTTGATCCACTTAATGTGGGCTTTTTTAATACTCTCTTGCGCTATTTTTTTCTCACACTGTCATGAAGTAATAAATCAAATGTCCTACACAGCCCATCCGCATTATGTCTGTGCTGTTGCCTTTTCAATGAAACATTGAATTTCACCAGAAGGGGATTACATTTATATCCTTTAATTCTGTATTGATTGCATCCCCTCAAATTTCATTATTATGCCTGTGAACAACTCTGTAGTTGTGTGGAAGAAGTTGAATAGTTGCAAATACTAGTTTTCTTCCAGTCTCCTGGAATTTCTCCAGGTTAAGAATAAATCACTTTGAAGATCAGAGTGCCAGAGATTTGTGCAATTCTGGTTTTAGGATCTTTCACCAAATGTTGTTCTGATGTAAAAATTTCTGTTAATAATGTTTGACAAACTGTTGTTTGACATCATCGGAGGACTGAAAGATGTCTTATCCCCTGTGCTACAGCAACGTCAAACAGTTCTTCCTGTGCTCAATATTTTACCAGTTTTACTACTTTGAGCTCCAGGTGGGCATGTGACGTCGCTAGGTTTCGTTCATTGTAATACTTCACAGTGTTGCCAGCCGTGAGTTTCCACTGATGGTTTTTTTTACTGTTATGATTGCAAATTTATATTGATTTCTATCTAATATCTCTTCCAAAATTTTTGACAGATAACTTTTTTTAAACTAGATTTTCCTTCTACTCTCCCAAAAAACATTACAAAATACATACTAAAGTCTTTTTTGGCCCTGGAAGGGAGATTTTTGGCCTCCCTAAGGGACTGAACCCAAATCCATAGAACAGTTTGAGCATCAGGTTAGAAGTCAGATGTTCCTTAGGTCAAACCCTGTCTCTAGCCTAGACCTGCAGGGTAGCGCTGCTCAGGTCACTCAGGTTGGTCCGGTCTTTAAATCAAAGATAATAGCGGTTGCCTGTTTCTCAGGTTTGGTCTGGGTGATTCATTTCTGTCTGAAGACAACGGCATTGCCCTGTGGAGAGAACAGTTTCTCTCCATGGGCTGTGATCGAGGCTGAGATCGCCAGATCAGGCTTTAACAAGGCTTGGCCACCTCTGTGCAGTTAAAATAAATCTTACTGTTCGTGGTGGGACGTAGCCAACAGTGCCCATAAAATTTCACGGCAGCTTAGCTTTCGATCCGCTGTGTTTTGGAGACTTCAGCCTCAAGTGTAAATGTTTTTATTAACATTTGAAATACAGAGCAGCCGCGTCTTTCTCTTCTGCTCAGGAGTAGCTTTGGGAGCACGTTTTGTCTGTGAAACGGCAGTTAATTGCTACTTTTTTTTGTAGCAGACTTCTCAAAGGCCTGCGGAGGAGACATCGGATCTTCAAGCAAATTCTGGTAGCTGGAGTTTCCCGATAACAGGTGATGCTACAAACATGGTTGTGTGTTGGTTGTAAACATCTAGAGTTTTCTGGTTAAATGTTTGCACCGTTTAGGCTCAAGCTGATAAACTCATAAATATTTGGGGGTTTTGTTTGTTTTTTAGATAAAATTATTTGACCACCATGAGTTGGAGTTTTCTGACCCGTCTGTTAGAGGAGATCCACAATCACTCAACCTTTGTTGGCAAAATCTGGCTGACAGTGTTGATTGTATTTCGGATTGTCCTAACTGCTGTGGGTGGAGAATCCATTTATTACGATGAACAAAGCAAGTTTGTGTGCAACACGGAGCAGCCTGGCTGCGAGAATGTTTGTTACGATGCTTTTGCTCCTCTTTCGCATGTGAGGTTTTGGGTCTTTCAGATCATTCTTGTTGCCACTCCCTCTGTGATGTATTTAGGCTACGCAATTCATAAAATTGCCCGGATGGTGGAACACAGCGAAGTCGACAGAAGAATCAGAAGCAAAAGCTTTTCCATGCGCTGGAAACAACACCGCGGCTTAGAGGAAACTGAGGAGGACCACGAGGAAGACCCGATGATGTACCCAGAAATAGAGCTGGAAAGTGAACGGGAGAATAAAGAGCAGCAGGCCCCTGCCAAAGCTAAGCATGATGGCAGGCGGCGAATCCGTGAAGATGGACTCATGAAAATTTATGTGCTGCAGCTTCTGGCGAGGACTACGTTTGAAATTGGCTTTCTCGTGGGTCAGTATTTTTTGTATGGCTTTGAGGTCAGCCCCATATTTGTGTGCAGCAGGAAGCCGTGCCCGCACAAGATAGATTGTTTCATTTCAAGGCCAACCGAAAAGACCATTTTCCTGCTAATAATGTATGGGGTGAGCTGCATGTGTTTACTTTTGAATGTCTGGGAGATGCTCCATTTGGGATTTGGCACAATCCGGGACACGTTGAACAATAAGGGAAAAGAGCTGGAAGACTCTGGTACCTATAACTACCCTTTTACTTGGAATACGCCATCTGCTCCTCCTGGCTATAACATCGCGGTCAAGCCAGAGCAAATGCAATATACTGAACTGTCCAACGCCAAAATGGCCTACAAACAGAACAAAGCCAACATAGCTCAGGAACAGCAGTATGGAAGCAACGAAGAAAACATTCCTGCCGACCTGGAAAATCTGCAGAGGGAAATTAAAGTGGCTCAGGAGCGCCTGGACCTCGTGATCCAGGCTTACAACAACCAAAACAATCCCGGCAGTTCCAGAGAGAAGAAATCCAAAGCAGGCTCAAACAAAAGCAGTGCTAGTAGCAAGTCAGGAGATGGGAAGAACTCTGTCTGGATTTAATGTTGGCTGAGTTTATATATTGTGTTTTTTCTCCTAGTTTATCATAACCAGCAACCCCTTGAATAATGGCTTCCATTAAGTAAATATTTGACTCTGCTTATTTTCAGGGATACCGTTGGCTAGTGATTCAACCTCTCAGAAAGGGTTTATACGCATATTCTAGGATTATAGAACTTTATTCTTCTGTCTTCCAAGTCAGGAGACAAATAGGTATATTTAAATCATTCTCATTGAACGGTTTATGCTGTATGTACAGTATTCTAGTACATTTATTATGCACAATTTTTTGTATTTGTACACTGGATCTCTGATGTTACACTTTTTTATATTAACGAGGAGAAAGCAATGGGTAGCCGTTAGCATTTTGCTAGTTTTATTACTGTGGTCCGCAGTTTCATCGTTGTTCTTCCTTGTTTTAAACGTAAAACTTTCTATGCTGCGTTTCAAAAGTGCCTTGAACATGCACACAGCACAGAGGAGTCTCCGGTTATCCAGGCAGCCAACGGGTGCCAGTCACTGAGCAGCAGAGCAGTGAAAGATTTGGAAAACATCTGTTAATGGTGCTCTTGACTCTGTCTTTTACAAAAATGATGTGCTACTTATAAAATGCAAGTGTCATACTGTAACTGTTACGTGCTACGGTTTTTTTCGCCCTATGGAAAATAACTTACAGGAAAAATGTACGTGTGTGAGAGTACTTGTGTTCAGAGTAAGAGTGCCAGCCGTAACACAGAGAGGGCTCAGACCTCTCTGCAAGCTTTATGCAACAGGAGGGAAGAGAGACTTCAAACTCTTGTAAAACATCCAAAAAAAGGTAAATAGACATTACTGGATTCGGTAGTTCCACATATTTATGTGGTATCTATGGAAATGGACGTTCCTGCGGTCTGTTGTTACACAACACCCTGCTCCCCAAGGGCATGAGGTTGTTATGATACCTTTTGGATAAGATTTCTGTCTTTTCCAAAGTAATCTGGTTAGATGGAGTCATGGTAATTTTGTTTCTCTGTGCATTACACTCGAGGAATAACCTTCCTCCCCCCCAGCCAGGACACACGAGCTGTCTGTAGGAGTTTTTACAAAGCCCTTTCTGAATATCAGTGATACTGCCTTATTCCAGACCCCTCTTCCTTCCATTATGTCTGAAAAATTTTGTTCAGACAGAGCAATATGTGTAATTTAGATTTCTGCTTGAGAGACCAGTCAGATTTGGCATTCTGTGGTTTTGGCATTAAACTTGAATTTATAATTAGAAAAAGGAGAATGCGGTATTTACTGCCTTTGGCGGTGTCTTTTTGGCAAGGATATGCATTAATGTTTCAGAGATGCTGATAAATGTGTATGCTTTTTGCTACTATTTATAATGTATTCAAGACCTTGCTCCGCTCTCTTTTTTTGTTAGTTTTTCATGTGTTTTAATATATTTTGGGGGCCTGTTTCAAGCGGGACTGTTCTGTTTCGAGCCTACCTCAGTCCTTAGTGCCCTCATTACAGCCTGGTCAGGAACAGGATTGAGAAGTAAGGCTCCGTGGAGGACGCAGGTAAACCTGTACTCCATTCCTGTACCGCAGAACATCGAAGCGTAGGCTTTACATTAAATTTAAACTAAGGGGATACGAGCACATGCTTGCAGTTATCTTCTACCCAAGCACTTGCTGAAAACAGGTATTTTGCTGACTTGTTTTCAGTCTGTTTTCACTCTGGGACACCAGGGAGTCCAGGCGTAGATCCCAGCTATCTCTCATCTCTGCTTTAGAGAGGCGTAAGTGTGCCCAGAGCCAACGCAACCCTCTGCACGAGGTCAGCGAGAGCTTCTCCAGTTCACCTCCAGCAGAGACGTTTGGAAGCGAACTTGCTGTCTGGCTTTTTGTTTAGCAGTAGCTCCTGGCCGCTACTCCGGGAAAGGAGCAACCTCTGAATTTTATGCAGAAAAAGTTTCAGGGTGATGTCTTTAAGTAAGTATGAGTAAGTAACACAGTAAGTATATAGCAGTTTTTAAAAGCTTAAGTGGACTTGCTAGCCAGTGAGATGAGACTAGCTGTGTGGGGTGAGAGGGAGTGTATTAATAGTGGTCCTCTAATTAAACAGGAGCCTGAAGAGAAGCACGCTGCTTGAAGATGGGCAGAGAGGCTTTGCCAGCAGAAAGCTGGGAGTCTGATGGAGGAGCTGGGTGGAAAACATGTTGTCTGAAAGTACTAGGGAAAGACATTTGGAGCCTGGAGATAAACGCAGATGCGTGGCTACAATCCACTCATTATCCCCTGACACTGGGGTGTTCTTTTCAGCTTCCCAAAAGCTGAAAAGTTGCTCTTAACCCTTTGCCGTGGTTTCGGAACAGCCTTTCACCAGCTGAATGGCAAGAAGTGAAAATCCTTTCCCCTTGCTGCTCTCTACGCAAACTGCAGTGATTTCTTATTAATGGCTTAAAATAAAATTGGTTCATGACGGCTGCTTCACCCATTGTTTGTATTGGCCCTTCCCCAATTAACGATCTGAACCGTTACCCCCTTAAAGCTACTGTCTCAGGTCAGTCCTGTGAGCTTTTGTCCACACCAGTAAATACTCCCGTTAGTGTATAGAATATTCCAATCCCAGCACTGAATTCATTCCGAAAATGCAAAGTAATGGAGCTGTTTCTATTACTGGTTTTTTGTTTTCATTTTAATTGTGTATAAAGTGCACATTTTCTTTGAAACTGAGTGTTTGTTATTAGCAGAGGATGTCTGTTAAAGCTCTAAATGTTCATGTCTGTGACTGTATTCAGTTTCAAAGTGTCGGGCTTGATTTTTCCTTTTGAAGAAATGATACATGCATTACTTTAAAATGCTCTCTTGCTTTGGCTTAATGTAGGCCATTCCAAAATAAATGTTCAGAAGAGACTTTTGGACAAAAAATACTGAACATAACTTGGGTTTGTCTTGTCATTCTCTGGTTTTGGTTGCAGTTTGGAAAAAAAATAATCTATTAAATCCAGTGGATTACTCCAGTCCGAGTGAGACGGCTTCTTTTTTCCAGCAATATGCTGCGAATATGTGAGTGAGGGAGAGGGATATGTTAATGATTTTTCTTTGAGCCACAACTTGGAGTTTTTATATGTTTGACCTTGTTCAGTGTAATAAAAGAGTTGGTTAGAAACCAGCTGTGCCCTTCTGCTCGTGAGTTGCTCTTCAGTGACAAGAACAATTGCATTAAAAAAAGAAAAATCTATAAACTTTGGAAGTCAGACCTTGAGAAGGGTACCACTTACGAAAACAAGAAAGTCTGCATTTATGCATATGAATGAGCATGCTGATATTGTCCAGTGAACTGTGCAGCATTAGCTGGCCTAATTTAGCTGCGATTTTTGACGGAACATACGGGAGCTGGCTGCCCAGCTCCTTTTAAAAATTGCAGCTGAATGCCCGTCTGTTTTGCCGTCACAAAAGATGGCTTTTGTAAGTGTCCCATGCTTTCCCCTCGCTGCAAATTTGGCCTCAAAATTGGAAGTATGTCTAAGGAGGCATTAAGTGGTTTGTCGTGTCATGCAGCTGCGGGAAAGCTAGAAGTGAGATGGATTTGGTGGGGGGGGCTTGGAATAAAAAGCTGTTTGTTCGGAGTTAAAGGAAAAAGCAGCCGTATAGACGAGGACAGTGCTGCTCCTGCTCACAGAGCACGTTGTGTCCTGAGCCTCAGCGAGGGCTGTAATGGCAGAAATGGGTGACGGTGACCAAGGCAGGATCCAGCAGTAATAATTGTGTGTGTGTTTTCAACTGTCAGGTTACCTGAGCATCCTGCAGTCTCCACGGGCTGGGAGATGCGTGCGGAGCAGGGAACAGCCCAGACGCAGTTGCCAGCTCTGTGCCCGGGCAGGGTAACAGCGGCTTGAGCCGCGCGGCACAGGTTCAAGTGCACGGATAACCAAGGAGGTGCAGCGGGACCTGGGCTCCTGCTGAGTCGTCTCTGCTGCTCCAGAAGGACACTTAACCTCGCCGTTATCTTTAAGCATGCGATTATCTCTGTATGAGTCAATGCAGCCAGCTACAGGCATCCAGTTAAGCATGTGCTTAAGTGTTTTAAAGTGCAGAAGCCTTCATTTAACAACAAATTTGCAGCAAGAAATTCTGAAATGCTTCAGGCATTTAACCATAACTGAAAAAGAAGGGTACGGTTGCAGCGCTCTTCGCTTGCGATACGTTTCTTGGGAAATCGCCTAATACAAGCCATCGTGTGATGGCTGTATTTGCTCTTGTGCTCAGAAACAGGCCAGGAGTAGAAAACTCAGAGGTCAAAGCTGGGATCGTACGCAGTCACCCCGGGCTTGGTTCAGTTGCTCCGTGCAGATGCACGGTGCTGTTTGAGATGCCCCTGGGTGTTTCGCGTGGCCTCCAGCTGCTGCTCCGAGAGGGCGCGTCTTCCCAGGGGTCCTGTGTCACATCTGCCAGCCCTGCGCAGATGCCTCCAGTGCTTGAGGACCTCTCCGACAGCACCGCGTGCCTAGACGTGATCCCAACTGATCCTTTGTGTCTCTGGGCAGGCCAGCTGACAGTTCCACCTTGTTTTCCTCTGCTATAAAGCAAGGACAACACGACTTACTTCATACCGGGTATTGCAAGTATAAATTAGATCCTCTCTGCAGAGTAATTTCCCTGTTGGAAGCATAGGTTAGGGGTTTAATATTGTTAGCATTAAGTGTTCCTGCCTGTAGTTTAGCTACAATCTTGCAGCAACTACGCCATTCTTCTTGTAGCTTGATTTGTTAATAATACAAGAATTCTTGATACCAGGCGCATAACTTGCCAGCTGTGAGGTTACTTTCAAAAGGAGCTGTTTATTGAGATGTGCATGGTTGCTCTGGGGCGTTTGTGGCATGCTTAATTCCTGTGAATCAGACGTGCTGTGCTTTGCACGTCGTGCGGTTACCGTGAAACAGTTCCTGAAAGAGAGATCTGTTTGCGCGAGTTAAATTACAGTTTGCTGTTGCCGGTGTAACTAGACGTAACCCACCTTTCTACTGCAGCATGGAAAGGAGCTCAGGGGCTGCTTCTCCTTCGGGGCTTGCCATTCATTTTCTCTGTGTCAGTGGAGACTTCAAATACAGTTCATCATTGCTTGGAAAATGACATTTTGTTTTCTACAGCATGACATTATCGTCGTTGGGTAAATTCTGTGTTGATAGCTGGGGAAAAATGCCTTGGAAGGGGGATTTAAAGGCTCATCGGTGCTATGGAATATTTCTATACAGTTCAGATTTTGCTGTCCTCCTCCCTTTTATTTTTTTATTGAACAGGATGTTCGGGTTACTCTTTGGCAAAGGACCTATCGCCCGTTCGTGGACCCGAGCCTGCTGCTTCCCCAGGAGCAGAACCGAGGCCCCTGCGGCTGCGTCCACATTGACTTGCGGTCGTATGCCCTGGGATTTTACACGTGACCCTTGTTGAGGTCCGTGACTTCTGCTGCCCCGTGGCCTGGATTTCCTCTGTGTGGGAGCGAAGTCTGGCCGAGCAGAAGCCGGAGCTGCGAACCCGCTTTCTCTTTAGAGACGGCCGCGGCGTGTGCCTGCGCCCGAGCGCGGGCATGGGGCCGGGTCCTCCGGGCTGACGCGGTGCAGACCTGCGTATCGCCTGTAACACGCTTGGCCGGGAGGTTGGTCTCGGTGTTCAGATGGAAGTTAGGATCCCGGTCTCTGGCGATGAATGAAATTTCTTAAGTCAGTAGACAAGTGGTGATACATTTTGTTTTTGTTGTAAGTACTGGAAATCATCATGCCAACTTCTCAGCTTTCAGCTTGCCCTTATTTAAAGACATATTGTGACTTAAGTTAGTTACTTTTTTTTTTCCCCCCCTCTGAGTATTTTCATCCCCAGAAATTCAGTATTCCTGTTAATGACTGTTTGCCAGGCTTTTTCTATCTTTTTCCATAAACTTGAAATCACCTGAAAATCCACTACCAGCAAACTTTTTAAAAAGCCTGTTCTGTATGGAAAATGTTTCTGGTAACACATTGATATTAGCAGGTGTCAGTATGTACGTGTGTATCGGTAGTTTTGGGGCCACCTCATCACCTTTGGCTCTTATTCCCCCTGACTTTTTGTGCAGGGGGGAAGGTGAGGAGATTTGACCCATGATACCTGAACTTAAATGTGATGACTCCAAGCTCTGAAACAAAATTCCTCTCTCGCTTTATATTGCTGATAGCAGTATTTCTTTTTTCTCTCTGAAGCTGGTATTACAATGTTGAGCGATTCGTTGCTGCATGTATTCTTATGTCATAGACGAAAAGTTAAGACTTAATGCATCGTAGAGATCCTTTGAGTGTTTGCATTAATTGGAATTACACCAGAGACCACAGTAAGTCCCACTGGTGTGCACTGGTGAAAAATGCTGTGAAAATACGAAGTTACAAAGAGAAGTTTGTGGGTTGTCTGTGGTTTGTAATGGAGGGAAGAGACCCCCGAAAGCGCCGTACCTGCTGCTCAGGTCAGCTTCATCCGGAGTACCTGCCCGGAGGAGGACGAGGAGCACCGGGACAGGAATCGGCTTTCCTGGAGCTTGCTCAGCAAAGCACCGCGTTTCGTTAATTGGTTCCAGCGCTAATTGAAGGCTGGTGGTCTGTCCGCAGGTATGTTGGACGTTTTATAAACTCTATAGCTCCGTAAGAGCCCGCTGGAACCAGCTGGTTTCCACTGAGCTGAGGGTGATCCTCCAGCCCCAACGCAGCCCTTTATCTGACATGTAAAGCATGAATCAGAAAATCTAGCTGATTAGTCAACCATATTTGGTAATAAACTCGTTAACGTTTCAAAAGGTCTTTGAGGGAGCTGTTGAAAAGTCAGTTTGATTACATCAGCTGCATGCTGAATTTCTATGGGCTTGTAGCTGGAACACACTCAGCGTGAGAGATTAACACATAGGTTCCCTGGGAGTATATTTTCCATGTTCTCCATGAGAAAAATAAATAACTTTGCTTATATAAACGTGCAATATGTTACATGTTATGTTATATATATGTTATATATGCAATATTGTATAAATGCTCTTAAAATGAGGTGGAAAGAGACGTGGAAATGTACAGCAAGGATCTCTGAAAATCAAGGCTGGATTGATCTGGTAAATTTTGTGATGAGATTCTTGATTCAGAGAAGAAAGGTACTAAATGAAAACGTTCCGGACATGAGTTGCTGCCTTGTTACGGTGCTGCCCAAGAAATTGCTTGGCCCGGTAGGATGGGTTGTTCTCACAAGCCAGGTAAAGTGCACAAGAGCAGTGCCGCTGGTGATGGGCGCACAGGAGGGAGAAGGGGGAACTGCCAGTGTGGAGGGCAGAAGGAACTGCGCTCTTGGTCTTTAGACCAAGAGATTTTCATATCTTCGTGTAAATTTTTGATGTTTTGGTATTTTCATTGACACACACACCCCCACCCCAGTCCAAATGTACTAATGGAATTTGCAGGCAGTGTGGAACTGGGAGGCGTTTTGTAAAGCCGGTGAAGGTTTGGAGGCAGGACCTGCTGTTATCGGCGCTACGGACCTGGCGTGACCTGGGTGCGCAGTATTCCCCCTCCTAGAGCAAAACTGCTTTTCAGTGTGGAAATGTGAGCAGCCTTGCTCCATTTATTAACACCTCTCTTCAGCCCTCCTGCTTTGACTTCAAGCAAATTAAAGGAAGTTTGGGACACTTCCAGTCCCATAAAAAGGTGGTGGCCAGAAGTGCTTCTGCTAAAAACGGGTAAGAATATGTATTTTTGAGGATTTTTGTAGCGTGGCTGGGCAGCTGCCAGATCCTATAGCAGCACCTGCAGCCTACGAGGGGATGGCATGGTGGAGGACGCGTGGCCAGGAGCCTTGCAGCAGTAAGAAACTTCTAAAGTAAGAAAAGAGATGTGATTGTATCAAATAGAAAATGAGTTTATTAAATGAAACGCAGGGAGCGAGGTACAGATAGGTGTTTTGCCTCCGCACGGAGCGTGGGTGTGATGCACCCAGCAGCGTTTGATGTTGTACAGTGTCTGGCATTCCCGTCTGAGGGAAGTCCTTGCTGCTACGTGCGTTGCGATAGCACCTAGATGCTGCAGGACAGACTGGGGACCACGGTGCTCTGTAGGTATAAAAATAGCCACCTTCTCCTAAATGTTAGACGTATGTCGCGAGACAGAGGGCAAGCGGGAAAGCTTTACACCTCGGTTCACCCAGAACGTGGTATTTCCAAGAAAACTCAAGCTGCCCTGAAGTTTCCTTCGTCAGCATGTCTATTAGATCACACAGTCCCTGAATATTTCTCCCCTACGTGCTGGGGGAGGGAGGGCACTTCATTGCTGGACCGTCACGGGAGGGGACGAGGTCAGGAGCATGCCACGGGGCTGTGAAATGAAATTCTGGCTTTAATCGGTGGCTCCCACATCGGGTTTCTTGTCATCTGTTGCCTTCTCTTGCTGACTGGCTGGTTGGAGCAGCAGTGTTACGTAATGACCCGGCTGTTTTTTTAACAAAAAAGTAAGTTATGATCCTCTGCGATGCTAGGCTCTTATGCATGTCCTATTTGTACGCATATTTTGAAGGCCAGTAAGGAAAGAGAAGATCCTTGCTAAGAAAGATCCCAGCAAAACGATAGTAGCCCGTGCAGGGGTAAGGGGGTAGTTATGTAAACTGCTCTGGCCTGGAGCGCCACGGTACTGCAGATACCCCGAGAGGAGAGCCGAGACCTTGAGAGACTTCAGAGCTAATTTAATAAATTGCTGTTTTGTAGTTACGAATTTAAATTCTTAAGAGGGACTAGAAGGAAAAGCTCAGGAAAATAGGAAAACGGAGCCTTTTCTTTGTCAGATGCCAATTTAACTCAACAATCTCTGATCCCTAGCTCCTGCGGTTTAACGTAAGCTAATGAGGGCTTAACGTCTCGCTTGCAATTACAGGCAGGGGTCAGTGGGATGCGGGTCCCGGTGTGCTGCGCCCTGCACAGAGGCGGGGGACAGCCGGCGCCCGTGGGACGCAGAGGT
>NW_008796188.1:332064-337375 GCF_000699145.1 Aptenodytes forsteri | reverse complement strand
CCGGGTGCGCGGCGCCGTGCAGAGAGGGGGGTGGCAGCCGGCGCCTGTGGAACGCAGAGTTCAGCGGCTGCCATCTATCTCTGCTCTGACTGCGCTGACAAGGTGAAATGGGCCCACTGGGGATTCTCAATTAAATTCTGCTGACCTGGATTTGAACTGCTGAGCTGTAAAACAGGCTGCACCTATCTTGCACGCACAATCCCAGAAGCAATCGGCCGTCGTTTTTGAGTCACGCCTGTCTCTGCCTCGGCTGCTTGTGGGTTAAGGCTTACCGGCGGCAGAAATGTGAACTCAAGCGTTCGGGGGGACTGCTAATAAAAAGCAGCAGCAAGGCTGGCCCACGCCTGGAATGACACAGTCTTTGAACTGGAAAAGACCTACAAGGCAGTGCAGTCAGCGTCCTGGCCAGCAGGAGATTGCTTCTTAAAGGGCATTTGGAAATTTTTTTTTGTGCAGTCTAGTCATAACAGACTCAAGGAATTGGGTTTCCCCACTTCCCCCAGGCTATTCTCACTCTCCCCCTGGAGCTGGTGGCTGCGCAGCTGAAGTTAAAGCTCACCAAAGCCTTCAATCACGTTTTCAGGCCACTGGCTGTCTTCTGGGCTAGCAAAAATCCTTCCCTTCCCATTGTCAGCTGGGGCTGTTCAGGCTCGGAGGTGCTGGGCTGCGCCTCCAGCCCATGGGCCTCTCTTGCAAGTGAGCAGTTACTGATGCAGCCCCGTCGCCCCCAGCGTGTGCGTGTCCGGCAGCAACCCCTGGCTGCGAGCGGCTCCGTCTTATTCCCATCTGGCCTTTGGCTGTTGCCTCCGGTGCCATGGGGCTGCTCTCACCTGTCGCTGCAATTGCTACGCTGTCCTTGGAGGCTCAGGTGCTCGGCAAACCCTCGGCGGCGGGAGACGCTGACGCTCCCCTTCCCCCTGGAGCGCCTGGTTTCTGATCAGTGCGATGGAGTGCCATTTGGACTGACAGCATTGTGTAAGACGTGTGGAGCCGAGGCTGCTTGGAGACGCCCGCCACTTTCCCCTGAACTGCCTCTTTTCTCTGCACTGATTAGTTTCTTGTTTCCAGCTGGAGCCTAAATAGCAAAATTCCCATAGTGGGCGAGACAGAGCTGGGATCTGCTTTTACTTGAAGTGTGCATACTCCTTTTGACCATTTATCAGCTGTTTGCCGAATGAATTTCTCCATGGTGACAAAAAGGTGAATTTCCCTAAAATCTCCATGTAATAAGAGCAACACAGCCTCAACTCAGAGAGGAGAAAAGACTGCCTAAATAGCAAAATTCCCATAGTGGGCGAGACAGAGCTGGGATCTGCTTTTACTTGAAGTGTGCATACTCCTTTTGACCATTTATCAGCTGTTTGCCTGCAGAATTTCTCCATGGTGACAAAAAGGTGAATTTCCCTAAAATCTCCATGTATCAAATAAGAGCAACACAGCCTCAACTCAGAGAGGCACAGCAAAGACTTGCTTTGGTCCTGCCCCATCCCAGGCCATGCCATGTGCTGGTGGACTTTGGGGGAGAGCCAGAGTGGGCTCTACCCTTCCCATCCCCTCTCTCTTCTCTCTCCCTCTCCAGACCTCAGTTTCCCACCAGGACCTGGGGGTGACACAGCCGAAAGAAGTCACGCTGTCTTCCAATATTGTCACTGGAGTAGAAAGCGCCTGTTGCTTGAGGGTTTGGGTGCGTGACCGGAGTGCTTCAAATAGGAAAGGGACAGACGGACAGCTTCTGCGCTGTGCGGTTGTGCCGGCCTTCGGATGGTATCCCAGCTGGAAAATGCGTGTCCTGGTTTGTGGTTGGAGTTGTTCAGGTTCTTTGTTTATTTGCGTGGAAAATGAGGACGTGTTTTTTTCAGCTGCATTGCAAAGCCGGTATTTGGGGTGTTACTTTCTCTTCCCTGTGATTTATCCCCCAAATAAAACTTCCTTCAGGACGACATTTCCCCATTTCATTTCTCACGGCAGTGTGGCCTCCTGACCATCTGACGTCTCCCTCTGCTCTCAGAAGCTGACCAAAACATCTCGGCTTTCTTACGAGCACGAGAGCTGAAAAATCGTAGCCTCCCTCTGCTCACACAAGCTGCCGCTTACGTGGCAGCCCCCCATGCTGTGGCGACCACGTTCCTGAGGGGTCCTTGAGGATTTTCTTCCTTGTGCGCACCCTAAAAGCAAAGTCTGCCTCGTTAGATTATAGCTGAAAAATTGCAGCTAGATCGTCAGTCATCAGCTTTGGCAACCAAAGGAGCAGAGGTATTTTAGGTTCAAGGGTTTCCCGTTATGTAATGGCACAGACGCAGAGGCAGCTGTGGAAGAGTTGGTTTCTTATTTCTTTGGTTTTACTAATAATGAGGGGGATTTATTATTTGGGTTTTTGCCCATCACAGGCTTTTGAGATTGGCAGGATTCACCCTCAGAGGCTCGTTGCTGTTTTCAGTGAAAAGGGGCAAATAAGTCTTTGATTTTATCCTTGTACGCGACAGCTGCTCAGACGCATCCCGCAGCCTGCCCGAGCCGTTGCTCCCCGCGGGTCCTTTCGGGTGTGCTGCGTTACGAGAGGATGTATCACACCAGGATTAGGGAGACTGCAAGTGGCCTCGGAGGAACCCAAAAGCCAATGCCGACCTCGCAGCCTTCATCAGGCTCCCGGCACGAAAATGGGAGACTCTGTGGCTTCTCCCTTGGGCAATGTGGTTAACCTTTAGCAAGTGCCGTTAAATTCTGGCAGTGGTGGATGAGGAGCATGGATCAGAGCTGAGTGCGAGGATGGTCTCTAACATAAAACTGGCGAGTTAGGAGTAGGAGAAGGAGCTTGAGGACAGGCAGGAACGCTGCAGCATCTGGCCAGCTTGTGCTCCGCGTTTCGGGGCAGCTCCTCTTCAAGGCAGAGGAGCTGGGTGATGCGATGGAGGAAGCTAAAAAGGAGCTGGCAAAGTTTGCAATGGAGAGAAGCAGCAGCTCGGGGCGTCGAGCGCCTCTGGGCACTGGACCCTGCTGCCTCTCATAGTTTTGTGGTCCTGGGGAGTTGGCCAAGGAGCATCTCCCGTGTACTGGGCACGTACAACCCCACCACAGCATCCTCGTGAGCCCCAGCCTCCCCGGCACACGCAGCAGTGCTGGTGAGCAGAACCCTGCCCTAAGCAAGTGGTGTAGGTGCTCCATGACCCTGTGGGGCTGCAGACCAGAGCTGGGCTGACTTTAAGTCATATTTTTTGCCCTCCTGACCCTGAAGGACCTGAATAACTCAAGATTCAGAAACAGTCTGTGCATCTGGAATATTTCTGGCTCACTCATCACGCTGGTATCTAGACACCAGCCCAAAATAGCTCCTTGCCGAGATGCATCTCAGTCGTGGCTGGTAGCAAATCTGTGGCTAAAATCCTTAAGGGGTATAAAGATGTCCCTGCTGCAACAGGGTCGTGGGGAGGAACAGCGCTGTTTGCTCCGAGCCTTGCCCTGGCAGGGGAGGACACTGTGGCTGAGAAAGCAGTGAGGATGGGGGGCAGCTCCTGGTGCAGACGCCCCCCCACCCCCTGGGCTCAGCCAGGTGCTCGGCCTGCGCTCCCTGCCATGGCCGGAGGCTCCTCCGGCATCTTCCCCACCCTGCGCCGCCTCCTGCGAGGCTGTAGCTGCGGGCGACAGAGCGAGCGGATGATGGTGATTGCTGTAATAAGATGGTCTTGACTCTTCTGAAACCAGGAGAGTGGCCCCCGCCTGGGGTTGGGTCTCCCCTCGAGGGAGGCAGCACCCTGAGGAGCACCCTGGCAGCACCCTGAGGTGCTCCTGGGCACCCCCCAGCACCACAAGTGGGGCAGAGCCGGCAGCGCATGTCCTTGCCCACCCCGGCACCCTGGATCATGTGCGTGGGCCACGGTGCTTGCCACAAGGTGCTGAATTCGGGTGCTTTTTCATGCCACGCCGTGTAGAAGGACACCAGAGCGGGTCCCTCTGGGGCTCTGCAGGGTGAGGGGCACCTCCAGCCCCACCGGTCAGGGGCTCAGCCCCCTCTGGGGTGTGTTGTTGCAGCATGCATTATCCTGCATCCCACCCTTCGTCCCTGGCTGGCAGAGAAGGGGGTTCCCCAGGGAAGTGACCCTCCGCGGGCAGGGGGACACTGGACCTCTCCTGCCGCTGCCAGGGCCGAGGGGACTGGCAGCAACGCTCATGTGGTGTCCCCCATCTGCCACTGATTTTACTATCAAAGGACCCCGAACAGGGGGGACGTGCTGCAGCCCCCTCCCCAGCTTGTGCCTTTGTCCTCAGGCTCCGTCCTCCCAGCTTGGGGCTGGGGGCTGCAGGGGCATGTGTGGCCCTGGAGCATCTCGGGGATGTCAGAGCATCTCCTGCGCCATCCAGTCCAGGCGTGCATGGACTGGACTGGGGGAGCCCTCTCGTGGCTGATGTGCCGAGCAGGAGTCCGGCTGTGCCAGCGAGTCCGGCTGTGCCAAGGAGTCCGGCTGTGCCCCTCAGTCCGACTGTGCTGAGCTTCGCCACGCCAGCTCTAGCTGAGCATCACCGAGGCTGATCCCGCAGGAGGATGCTTCATCGCTGTGGGTCCCTCTGGGCGTTGGGGACCCATCCCCGAGTCCCCGTCTGCCTGGTTTTGCTCACCCCTGCAAAGCCAGGCAGGGAGCTAACCCAGCTTGAGGGTGTCCCGGGGAGGGGACGGGAACCTGCCCGTGTGTCCCTGCAATGGGACGATGAACGGCTCTTGCATCCCAGAGATGTGCAAGGGACCGGTCCTCATGCTGGTGCACGTGGTGGGACAGGGATGGAGCTGCGTCCTCGTGCTGGGACAGGTGCAGGACTGAGCATGCGTGTCGCTGCTCAGGGAGCGGCCACGTGTCCCTGTGGTGGGGCAGGGTCCCCAGCCGGGCAAAAGCTCAGAGGGACCGAGCTCGGTGGCACTCACCATGTGCCATCATCTCTGTAGGATGGGACACCCGACTCAGTCATGAGTCCCAGCCCTTGGGGACGGGCCAGGGTGGAGTGCGGGACATGGGGAGGATGTCATTGGGACGAGGCGGAGGGGACCAGGGACTGGATCATCCTCACGGATGAAATTTGGGGAGGCTTGTGCCTCCCCAGCACCATACTTCCCACCCCTCCAGTGCCGGTGAAAAGCAGAACCCCAGTCATTTTCCAAATCTTTATTGTAAATAAATTCTGCGACATTGCAGGAGGCTTCCCAGGGGCCAGAGCCGGGGCCGAGCGAGGAGCACACGGCATCTCTGGCAACGGCGGCTCCGGCGGCTCCCCAGTGCGTGCAAAGCAGGAGCGCAAGATGAGGTCACAGGCGTTCGAGGGGGGC
>NW_008796188.1:330937-331986 GCF_000699145.1 Aptenodytes forsteri | reverse complement strand
TTGGCAGGGTGGGGGGCTGCCACCGCCCCGGTGTGCTTGTCCCCTGCCGCGTGCCGGGATGGGGCCCATCGGCTCAGCCTGCTGGGGGGAGTCGGGGGGGGGGGGGTGTTTTGCTCTTTTTGCTCTGGAAGCACTGGGTGCACCCCCCGTCCCGGCCACAGGCTCTCCCTGGCGCGGCCATGGCGACACCGCTTGACCTTACAGCGTTAAAATCATTAAGAAAAAAACCCAATATTTATATATATATATATATATCTATATATCTATTAATGTCCCCAAACCCAGTGACAACGGTGGCTTCTTGCTCTGAAACAGGGGTGTCCCCTCGCTGTAGGGACCACCCCAGCACTGTGGGTGCGACAGCTGTGGGGACATTGTGGTGACAGAGATAGAGATGGGGGGGGGTTTGGTCCAGACCCCCCGTGCCCATGGTGGCCCCAGGTCCCCACGTCCCCCAGCCCATCACCATGGGGCACCTGGCTGATATGTCACACGAGGAGCCACCACTGAAGCCAAGCCTGGGGACATCCAGCCACCCCCCTGTCCTGCTGTCACCTCCCAACACCCTGGCAGGGCGGTGCCGTCCCCTGTCTGGTGCCACCGCAGCCAAGGCACCCACGGGTGTTGCAGGCACCCAGCTGGGTTGTCACACTGTGCTGGGGGCCACCGCACGCCTCGGCCCTGGCTGGGCTTGGGGACACTATTGGTCACCCCTTGCCTCCATGGCAAAGGAGCCTGCTGGCGGGCAGGGACACTGGGCGAGGGAGGCCATGGAGGGGACACCCCCATGCCACCATGGGCATAGCACCCCTCCCCATGCCCCCCCGCTCTGGCACGCACACGCACACACTCTGAGTGTCACCAGGGGTTTGTCCCCCGACACTGAAAGTCACCAGTGGTGAAAGGAGCCGGTGTGGGCCCCCCCCGTGTTCCATGGTGCTGTGGGTTGGGTGGCCCTACGGAGCCATCCCATGCAGGGTGACATGGGGATAGGGTGACACATCCCACCCGCCTGCCATGGGGACAGGTGCCACAAGCCTGCCACGGGG
>NW_008796188.1:330572-330887 GCF_000699145.1 Aptenodytes forsteri | reverse complement strand
AGGCCCGCCATCTGTCCCCCTCCCCCCCCCCCCCAGGCCCAGTGTCACCAGTTTGGGGTTCACTTGCCCAAGGTGGGGAAGGGGAGGCAGCCCCTGCCCTAGAGGAAGAGCCTAGCACCCATGGGTGCATCCCCTCCACTGGGGACATCGGGGTCCCATGGCTGGGTGGGTACAGCAATGACATTTGGGAGGGGGGAGTTTGGGGTAACTTGCCCCATATTGGGGGCTGCTGGGCCGTTTTTGGGGTGGGGGCACATCTGGGGGTGCAGACCTGGCCCCCAGGGACCCCACCCCAGACCTGGCATCTGGGGTGGG
>NW_008796188.1:323304-329926 GCF_000699145.1 Aptenodytes forsteri | reverse complement strand
GCCTGGGGGGGGGGCGGCGGGGGGAGAGGAGAGGAGCGTTAGTGCCACCCCCGTGTCCCTGCTGTCCCCCCCCCAGTGTATCGTCCCCCACCCCAGTGTCCCTGGTCCCACAGGCAGCAGACGTGTCCCAGTGCCAGCAGGAACGTGCACACACTCACACACACATGGGCCACCGACACAGCCCCCCCCACACCCCCTGGCACCCCATGCTTGGGGACAGACACGGCTAGGACCGAGCAATGGGTCAGGGTGACAGTGAACCCCCAATGACACATGCAGGCAGGGCAGGCAGGGCCAGGGGACCAGGTAGGGACAAGGGGACCAGGCATCCCCAGCTCCCAGGGGACCACACCACAGGTGATGCCCAGCTGGGGGGGGACTGGTGGTGCCCCCACCCAGGGGTGCCCAGGGTGTCCCTAGGAGGGCAGGGGCCTGGCGCTGGTGCGGTGACGGTGCATGGGGGGGGACGTGGCCAGTGACGGTCCAGGCAGTGAAGGGGACGAGCCATGCGGTGGCTGCTTACTTAAATCCCCAGCCTGTCCCCCCTAGGACGATGGCAGCCACCAGCACGGCCCCCGCGATGGAGCCGATAATGATATTGGTGCCACTGGGACCTGTGACAGAGGGGACAGGGGGTAGGGGCAGGGGGTAGGGGACAGGGACACGTGTCAGTGGGGGGGACATGGGGACACAGCCCCAGGGCAGCCCCAGTGCTGTGGGGACCTGGGAGGGGGACAAGACCCAGCTGTGCCCAGCTGAGCAGTGGCACCGGGGGGATAGTGACACTGGACCCCCGGGGGCTGGCTGGGGACAAAGCAGGACACCCCAGCCTGTGGGGACTGGGGACAGCAGGGACACAGGGAGCAGCCCCCCCCCCCCCCCCGGGGTGCACCGACCCTTGTATCGCTCTGTCTCCCCCGTCGGCTTTGGCTCGGGGATGGGGTCGTAGACGCTGCAGTCCTTCCCCGTCCACTCAGCCCGGCAGATGCACTTGCCCTCGTTGCTGCAAACCTGCGAGGGGACGGTGTCACCCCCTCAGTGCTGTGACACTCCCCTGGGTCCCCTTTGTCCCCCCCGGGTCCCTCACCCCGTGGTCAAAGCAGATCTTCCCGTCCCAACTGCCGGGGCAGGAGCTGAAGTTAAAGGCCGTGGCTGGAAGGCATTTGTGGTCGAGACACAGCATGCCGGGGCCGCAGGGCGTCCCGTCCTCCACGTAGCTCAGGTCCGAGCCATCCACCAGCTGCACGTGGCCTCCCCTGCACCAGGACCGCGACAGCGGGTGACACTGGGACCGCGGGGCCCCCCCCCCCCCCCCCCCCCCCCCCCGGGTCATCCCCAGCCCCATGGCGGTGCCACCCACCTGCAGTCCACGTAGCGGTTTTGGTGGAAGAAGGTGGTGGCGGCGATCTCGCCACTGAGCTCGCCCAGCCGGGGTGCGCCCGAGATGTTGGCGCAGAGGAGGAAGCCACAGAGGACGTCCCTGCAAGGCACTGGTGCCTTCACCGGGGCAGGCGGGTGGCACCCGGGGAGGGGACACGGGGGACGGGGCTCACTCACTGCTTGTTGCACTGCAGCCAGCCCAGGCCCTCGCGCCCGCAGTTGCCCCTCTCGGTCCCCTCCACGTTGAGCTTCTCGTAGCAGAAGCGCTCGGCCGAGCCTGGGAGAAAACGGGTGTCACCCGCTTGTCACCCCCGTCCCCCCTCACCCTAGCAAAGCCACCCCAGGGCCGGCACTTACCGCGGCCCCACAGCACGTTGCACTGCCGGTCTCTGGTTTTGCAGCGCCCGCCGTAGCATCGTCCCTGGGGAGCAGGAAGAGGGGTCACCGGGATGGGGATGGGCTTGCACATGTGTGTGCATGGCCACTGAGGTGGTGCAAGGACAATGCCCCCCCCCATGCACGTGCTCAGCCCCGGGACCACCGCCCCGGCTGCATGGGCAGGGGGTGGGTTCGCGTGGCCCAGGGAGCCACGTGCACATGCAGCCACGGGACAGCGTTCGGGGCACGGGGCCCCACGCATGCATGTGCAGGGAAGGTGTGCACAGCCCACGGCCGCAGATGCACGTGGACGAGGGAGGCTTGCATGGCCCATTGCTGCAGGCGCATGTGCACGAGGAAGCAGCGCGCGGACCGCAGCTGCAGATGCACGGGAAAACTTGCGGGATACGGGGTCCACGGCCACACACACGGGGAAGGCGCGTGGCACAGGGACCACAGCCCCGGCTTGCACAGCGTGGGGATGACGAACTGATGCACAGGGAGGGTTCACACACCCCGGGGACCCCGGCTACTGCAGGAGCCAGCTCACCCCAAAACCCACACCCGTGCACGTGTGCGTGGCTCAGCCGTGGTTGCAGCTGCTGGCATGCACAAGCACCAGGATGCTGGACCCCACGGGGACGTGCCGGAGCCCCACAGCCGTGTCCCGCCATGCCGGGCTGGACGTGCCGGAGCCCCACAGCCGTGTCCCACCATGCCGGGCCGGACCCACCTGCTCGTTTTCACAGAAGTAGCCGTCCAGCTTGTGGAGGTTGGGGGGACACTGGGGGGACAACGAGAAGAGGATGGGTGATGCCATGTGGCCCTGCAGTGCGTCCCCCCGTGTCCCCCCCAGCCTGGCTCACCTGGCTGGAGTCGCCGGTGCAGCTCTCAGGGATGTCGCACTCGTTCACGGCCTCTCGGCAGGACACGCCGCGCGGCTCGTACTGCACCCAGGGGATGAAGCCGCCACATCAGGAGCCCGCGGCACAGGAACCCCGGTGGCTCGCAGGATCCGGCCACGCGGGACGCCGGATCCAGCCCCCCCCGGCTCCGCACCTTGCAGCCTTTGCAGCAGAGCCCGTCGCTGCACATGGCGTCGTGGGTCAGCGTGCACTTCTTGCAGCAGTTGCCCCCGCTCTTTGCGCACTCCTGCCGGGACAGTGGCCGGCATGGCACGTCAGCCACCTGGCAATGCCAGCAGCCCCGGCACAGCTGCGGCGAGCAGACCCCGGTTCCCCGCTCACCGCCAGCGAGCCACAGTCGCACTCCTCTCCCGCCTCCACAAAGCCATTGCCGCACTCCGGAGGGTCCAGAAGCTGCCGGGACCGAGGGGAGGGGGAGCAAGAGATGCTGGGGGGGCCCGCGAGCCGGGTGCTGCCGCGAGCCCCCCAAAAAGGGCATCATGTCCCCAGGGGACAGCAGGACCCCCAAACCACTCGCCATCAAGCATGAGGGTCCAGCTCTGTCCCCCACTGGGGACACCGGGTTCAACGCCGGTGCCGTTACCTTGGATGTGGCAGGGGCCGGGGGAGACAGCGAGTCCCGAGGGACCCTCGGAGCCACCCCCAGGGCATCGCTCCCCCCCTGCAATGGCTGCCCCGGGGCCGGGGTGGTCGGGGGGGCCCGTTACCTTCAGGGGTTTGTTGAAGAGGCAGCTGCCGCCGCCGTCTTGCAGGAACTGGTTGTACTCGTCGATGCTGCAGCGGGAGAACTTCCGCGGGAGGTAGTACCTGCGGGGCGGGGGACACCGTCACCCCCCCCGTGCTGCCCGGGCGGCATCACCGGGCACAACTGGTCACCCAAAATGGGGCAGGACCCTCAGCGATGCCCCCGCAGTGACACAAGGCATGTGAGGGATGGTGGCAGTGCCACCCCGAGCGGGCACCCACCCTGTGTCCTCCATGATACAGCCCAGCCACGAGTCCGGACACCGGCAGTCCCCTGGGAGGAGAGGAGAGGGGCTGGGGTGCCAGCTGTCCTGCCACTGGCTTGGTGGCACCGCGGTGTCCCCCCACCCGTCCCCATCCCGCTCCCGGGGGGGTGGCAGGTACCTGCCGCCGCACGGTGCTTGTTCCACATCATGCCCACGTTCTGCCCCAGCGTCTGCGCCAGTGTCACCGCCATGGCCGCCACGTTGCCGTACTGCGTAGGAGGGATGGGGGAGTCACCGGAAGGACCCCCCCCTCCATCCCCAGCCCGCTCCCATGGCGGGTCTCGCCGCACGCACCTCATTGACGCCCCCGGCACGGGCGGGCGAGCAGATGCCCCCCACGAAGGCGGTGCCGCTGCGGCTGCTCTGAAACGTCCGACCCCTGCGAGGAAGAGGACGGTGGGGACGGGGGATGGCAGCTCCTGGCCCTGGGGAGGTGACGCGGCCGCGGCGCTCACGAGAAGAGGTGGACGGTGTCGCTCTGCTCCGCCAGCCCCTCACGCCGGTACTTCACGAACTCGTTCAGGGTCTCCAGGGAGTCTTCCCCCATCCGGATCCGGTCCTCCGAGGCCCACGTCTCCATGGCCACCAGCACGATGCGGGTGTTGAGCTGCTCCTTGTAGATCTGCGCGGGCGAGGGGATGGCGCTGGGGACAAACCCCCGCCCGAGGACAAACCCACCAGGTGCTGGGGACCAACTCCCTGGGGACAACCCTCCCAGGGACAAACCCACCGGGCACCAGGGACGAACCCCCTGGGGACAAACTCCCTGGGGACAAATCCCCCAGGAGCTGGGCACAACCTGCCCCACGGACAATCCCCTGGGGACAAACCACCAGTGGGACAAACCCACCAGGTGCTGCAGACGAAACCCCTGGGGACAAAACCATCAGGTGCCGGGGAAAAGAACCCAGTGGGACAACCCCCCTGTGGACAAACCCTCAGGCCCCCCCGGGACAAACCCCAGAGGAACCGGGGATAATCCCCCCAGGGACAAACCCACCAGGTGCTGGGGACAAACTCCCTGGGAACAACCTCCTCCAGGGACAAGCCCCCTCCCAGGGACAAGCCCACTGGGGACCAACCCCCTGGGGACAAACCCCCCAGGGACAAACCCTCTCTCACCATGTCGGCCAGGTTGACCACAGACTTGGCGAAGTTGCTGGTGAGAACCACGGACTTGCGGAGCTGCAGGAACTGGGGGAGCACCAAGGGCCAGGTTGGGCCAGGGGGGCCACCCCAACCCCCCACCCCGCTGGCACCGGGACCCCCCTGCGCTTACCAGCTGGTGGTCGTTCACCACCGCCAGCTCGATGTACTTGGTCTCGCTGTGAACTGTGTGCTGGGCTCAGCGTACCTGCCGGCGGGAGCCCACGGCTGAGCCGGCTCCAGCAGGATCCACCTTCCGAGCCCCAGCGAAGGGGCTTTTTGACCCCCTTTGTGGCTGCCCCTGAACCCCGCGGGGTGTTTGGGGTGCACGGAGCAGGGAAGCCACCTGGGTGGGCTCGGGGACGGATCCCCTCTGGCTGTGGCATCGCCGGTGCTGCACAGCATCCCTGAGGCCGCGTGGGAGCAGCATCCTGCAAACACGTCCCCACCACCCACGAACCAGCCCAGCTGCACCTGGGGCAGAGCTGTGCCGTGGGCGAGCGGCAGCCAGAGGCCATCTGGGGTCAAGAGTCCTTGTTCCCTGACCCATGTCCCCTGTCCCTTGCCCAGTGTCCCCCCGTCCCCTGCCCTGTGTTCCCCCATTGTCCCTGCTAACCTGCCGCCGCCGCCGCAGCTTTGGTAACCCGCCCGCGAGGTGCTGGGTCAGTGCAGGGAAGAGGCAGCCTGAAGGGAAGGAACAGAGCTGGCGGGACAGAGGACACGGGGCCACTGGCGCCACCATCACCGGTCCTCAGGGACAAGCGCCGGCTCCGCGCAAAGGCTCACCCGGTCGGATGCAGCTGGGGATGCGCTGGATGATGTGTGGTTGAAGGCCCTGCCATGGGGAGAGGAGTGTCACAGCCACGCATGGACATGACAGTGTGGAGGGTGGACTGCCACATCCCTGTGTCCCCAAGGCTTGTACCCCAGCTGCAGCCAGACCCATAAGGGGAAACTGAGGCAGGCACATGGTGGGTCCCGGTGCCACCACTCACCTGCCCGTGCTCGGCGCCCACCCGGGGCTCGATCAGGTAGGTGGCTTGACCATCTGAGAAGACCCCGCTGCCAAGAGAGACGGGGGTGACAGGGTGCAGGGGGTGCAGCACCCCCCCCCGACCACCCCTTTCAGCCCGCCCGGCGGCAGGGGTTACTCACCGCAGGCCCTGGCAGCTGGAAAGAGCCACGAAGGAGCGGGGCTGCCCCCGGATCCGGCTGCCCTGCCAGAGCGGGGAGAGGCACTGCCAGAGCGGGGAGAGGCGGTTGAGCCGGCCAGACCCTGCTCCTGGGTCCCATCCTGCCCATTGCTGTGCAGGCAGTTGCCCCACTCGCCGGCATGCCCAGCAGCCCGCACCCCCAGGCTGGTGGCTCTGGGGTTCGCTGCCTGTCACCCTTGGGGTGTGCCTGGTGCCCACGGCACCCGGATGGGCACCCACCACAAGGCTGGCAGCGCGGTGGCATGTGCCAAAGGACCCTAGGGATCACCCGTCGTGCCAGAACCCCTGGAAGGGAGATGCCTCCCCATCACCCATGGGGGCAGCACCCTGATGCAGGGGCTGGGCACCCCAGGGGCAGGGGGGCACCCCGAGACCACGCGGGTGGAGATGCCGGACTGCCAGTGGCCACTCCTGGACTTCTCCTGGATTTAGCAGTCTGCCACCACGACCCCAGAGCTGGCACGGCACAGCACGGCACGGCACGGCACAGTGGTACAGTGTGGCACAGCATAGCACGGCGTGGTACAGCGCGGCACAGCGCGGCACACAGCTTACCATGCTGTGGCTG
>NW_008796188.1:321902-322884 GCF_000699145.1 Aptenodytes forsteri | reverse complement strand
AAGAGCCGGAGCCGTCAGCCCCCCCACACTGGCCCCCCAAAGAAAATTAAAAATTAAAATAATAAAAAAAACCCCAACCCAAATATGCACTCTCTAAAGGTGCACTTTTATTTTTAACCCCCAAAAATTCAACGTAAAGGAAAATGCTGGTTTTTTGCTCCAAAATCATCACTCCCGCGGTGCTGGGAGGGCACCCGCAGCCAGTCGCCCACCTCCTCAGGAGTCATATTTGGGTGGGGGCTGCTGGAGCATCCCCCCCGCCCCGGCAGGCCGGGCTCGGCCGCGGCAGTGCCGAGCCAGCGCTTCACCCGCCCTGCGGCGCCCGTCGCTCCTGACCTAATTCCTGCCGGCGGCAGCGGGAGCTGCGCTCTGCGGCACTGGCCTGAGACCCGGCAAACTCGCTGCACGGGTGAGGGTCCACCACCGGCAGCGTGTCCCTCGGGAGCCCCGGGGCTTCGCACTGGGGGAAACGGTGGCCAGGAAAAGCCAAACCTTTCCTGGGGTGCCCCATCCCCTCGCTGGGACCCGGGCGCAGCTCAGGACGGTGATGCGGGGACGAGGACTCATTTGCCACCGCGCAGCACCCTGGGGGCGGGACGTCCCCGGCCAAGACCGCGTCCACCAGGTCAGGCTGCGCGGCTGGGAGAGGCTCACCGGGCTTTTCCAGCGCTGTCGCTGGGCCCCAACCCTGGATCCCCTGGGATCCGCAGCTGCTCCATCTCCCCGCGACGCCCTGGCTTAACACCTCCCTAAAATCCTGGCAGTGCCGGTGGCGGCCCGGCCACCCCCCGGCATTTCCCGGCGTCCAACGGTTTTACTTGACGCCGGGTTTAAATCACCTTTGCGGCAATTGCAGCTCATTATTTCGCCTTTCATCCGGCGAGGATGGGGGGGATCGATGCGCGCCGGCCTCTGCAGCCGCCACTGCCTCCTTGAAAGCATCAATCCCTCCCTGTGCCGGATGGGACGCGTGTGCCAGCTC
>NW_008796188.1:320111-321422 GCF_000699145.1 Aptenodytes forsteri | reverse complement strand
CCTCCTCCTCCTCCTCCTCCTCCTCCTCCAGGCTCATTCCTGACCCTGGTGTCCAGCTGATGCTTCTGGACTTCTTCTCCTGAGCTCTGCCCCACCAACCTGCTGGGGTGGGTGATTTGGGAAACGACCCGCCCGTCCTGCCATCCGGCCCAGGGGAGCCTCCGCTGCAGCGAGCCGGCCTGTGCGGCGGGACCTGCGGGCGAGGGGAGCCGGTCGCGATGGCCCAGGGAGGGCTGGGGACATGGGGGGCTGGGGACGAGGAGGGATAGGGATGGGGATGTGCTCTGGGGGTGACCCAAGTGTGGCATTGCCTCCCGAAGGGGACACCTGTGTCCCGGATGGGATGCCCAGGGGACGTGGAGGGTGGGTATGGGGACATGTCCCAGGGGGGGACAGCTGGGGGACATGGCGAGGGACACCCAGGTATGGTGGTGTGTCCAGGAGGGGACACCCAGGAAGCGTGGGCTGGGGGGGTGCCCAGGGGACGTGGGGGACCAGTATGGGGACACATCTGGGAGGGGAAGCTCAGGGGGCCTCAGATACAGTGGCACATCCTGGAGGGGACCAGGGGACATGGATGGCTGGTAAAGCGACACATCCCAGAGGGGGGCACCCAAGGGACATGGGGGCACCCAGGAACGCCACTGCACCTGGAGGAAGGTGTGGGGAGGGTGCTGGGCACAGCAGCACATCCTGGAGGGGATGTCCAGGGGACAGGGAGGGCCGGGATGGGGACACCTCCCGAGGGTATGTCCAGGGGACATGGGGGGGTGGGCATGGGGGACACATGCCAGCAGGAGATGGAGGGCTGCTATGGGGACACCTCCTGGAGAGGACACCCAGGGGACTTGGAGGGCTGGTAGGGGGACACCTCCTGAGGGGACATGGAGGGCCTCTATAGGGACACCCCCCCAGAGGGGACACCGAGGGGACAGGAAGGCTGGTGTGGGGACACCTCTGGAGGGGACACCCAGGGGACACGAGAGGGCCGCTATGGGGACACATCCCAAGGGGACATGGAGGGCTGCTATAGAGACGTCTCCTGGGGGAACACCCAGGGGAGCCGATATGGGGACACATCCCGGAGGGGACATGAGAAGCTGCTATGGGGACGGCTCAGGGGACACGAGAGGGCCGCTATGGGGACACATCCCAAGGGGACATGGAGGGCTGCTATAGAGACGTCTCCTGGGGGAACACCCAGGGGAGCCGATATGGGGACACATCCCGGAGGGGACATGAGAAGCTGCTATGGGGACGGCTCTGAAGGGGACACCCGGGGGACAGGGGTGCTGGTATGGGGACACCTCC
>NW_008796188.1:316732-318700 GCF_000699145.1 Aptenodytes forsteri | reverse complement strand
GGTCCTGGGTCCCCAGCTGGTGCCGGTGATGGCTGCGGGACCCCAGCTCTGGATGGAGGCAGGGGTCCCGGGGGAGGATGCTGAAACCGGGGGTGACGGCACCCACAGCACTTGGGGAAGCGGGTCAATCCTGGACCATCACTGGTGGGTGGGTGCTGTCACCCAGGGGGTGCTGTGGGGTCCCCACCCACAGCCAGGCATAACCCCCAGGAAGTACCAGAAACAAGGACCCCCCCCTTGGGTTGCCCCAGTTTTGGGGGATGCTGCAAGGCCACATTCCCCACCTGGGGATAATGGAACAATTTTTGGGGGAGAAAGCCCCAATAAACTCCTGTTTATTGCAGCTGCGGGATGGAGGGGGGGTACAGCATCGTGGGAAGGTGACGCTCAGCCCCGTGGGGGATGCAGCACAGCCAGGGGCACCCACGGGAGGGACTGTCCTGGGGGGCACAGGGGGGCTCCGACCAGCACAGGGGGGGGACTCATCCCTCCGTCACAGAGACGGGGCCGGAGGTGGGACAGAGACCTCCCGGAGATCATCAGCCCCAACCCTGCTCCCTGGGGGCTGCTCAGGGCCGTACCCAGGCGGGTGCGGGGTGTCCCCGTGGATGGCAATGGGCAGCCCCTGCCTGCGTTTGAGCGGGGGACGAGGGGCACGGCTGAGCTACCACAGTGCCCCAGAGCGCTGGGGGAATTCAGGCACTTTGGTGTCCCTCAGTTCATTCCAGAGGCCGACTGTCCCAGAAAGGCCCCAGAGCCGCCCAAAAAGACCAAGCCAGGGGTCCTGAGCCCCCAGTTCGCATCCCTCACCTCCTCCAGGATGACTCATCCCACCTTTAAACCTTTTTGACCCATTTTGCGTTACCACTCTAGCTAAAGCCCTCCTGTGCTGCCTCGGATCAGGCTCCAGCACCCGGGGAGCCTCCCACGTCTCCCAGGGGCAACGCCACGCCGCACCCCACCTCTTCCTCCCAGCACCTCCCACGGCCACGATGAACCCAGGGAAAGGATTCCGTGCGTGTGCCAGCACCCAGTCCCTCCCCACGGGGCATCGAGGAGCCATGCCGGCACGTGTCCCCCCTCCCAATGGATCCTTCTCTTTTCCAAGCACCTTCCTCTGGACCCCCTGTGCCCGCTCTCTTCTCCCCCCAGAATTCAGGTGCCCGCTGGTACCCACGTGCCTTTGGGTACCCGGTGGCAGCTCTGCAGCTCAAAGCCACCCGCAAAAGCACCAGGCTTGCCTTGCTGGGAAGTTTGTTGAGTCACGGCGGTGCAACAGGCCCGCTCCCCGCCCGCACCAAAACCCACCTTGACACCCTCATTAACAATGGCCGCTTTGGTTTTCATCGCTTTTGTGCAAAAGTGGGGGACAGAAGCATTTAGAGGTGGAAGCGAAGGCAGGACAGGGCAGGGACATGCCTGAGGTTGGGGAGCAGGGGACAGGGCACAGGGCAGGGACATGCCTGAGAGCAGGGGGGGGGGGGGGGGGGGGGGGGGGGGGGATAAGCCCCAGCCCTCCTCCTTTCCCCTCCCCAACCTCTGCCGCTCACCTCGTTATCATCAAGGCTTTGCAGAGCCTTAATGAACTGAAACCTGCGGCAGCTCCAGGATGGAGGGGGGCAGGTTTGTCTCAGCCTGGTTTTAGCAGAGAGAAGCTGCTGAGGGGTCACGCTCAGGTTGGGGGGCTCACACCCACCCCCGCAGCATCCCCCCCACCCCCTGTGCACGGGGGCTGGCACGCGCGCAGGCAGGGAAGCGTCTCCCACGCTGGTTTTGTCAGACAGCTGCACGGGGAAACAGGCACCGGGAAACGCCAGTTGTCTCCTTGGCCACGCTGTGGCGGGGGCGCCGCGGTGGGGCGTTCCCGGGGCGCCGAGCAGCACTTCCAGGGCAGACCTCGCCCGGATCAGCCCCACATCTCTCTCCCGTGACTCGGCACGGCATCTGCCCTGCACTGCGGCCTGCAAG
>NW_008796188.1:302228-316711 GCF_000699145.1 Aptenodytes forsteri | reverse complement strand
CGCCGCGGTGGGGCGTTCCCGGGCTGCCGAGCAGCACTTCCAGGGCAGACCTCGCCCGGATCAGCCCCACATCTCTCTCCCGTGAAGCTCGGCACGGGGCAGGCAGGGCTTCAAAGCCATGACCTGCTGCCCTCAGGCCTTCATCTTCCTCCACGCAATAATCAGCCACAAACGCAGCAACGAGGCGAGGAACCTGCAGCATCAAGCACAGCTGAGCTGAACCGGCATCTGCCCTGCACTGCAGGGAGGCCTGCAAGGTCACCAGCCTCCAGCAAGAGCATCTGACCCAAGGCCTGAACAGTCCCCGAGGGTCCCCAAAGCAGGTCCTACAGTCCCCAAGACCAGGGACCCCCATGATGTAGGTCACTGGTCGACATTAAAAGGGCCAGGCAGCAACCAGGGCTCCCTCTCCCCTCCACAGAAGGGCCAAGCTTGGTGGAAGACAACCGTCCTCACCCCGCAGCTGATCTCCCAACACCATCTCTGCTAACGCCCCAGGGAAGCTCACTGCCTCCTCCATTGAGCAACGCTGCCATGAGGTAACCCAGTCTCTGCAGGGGACAACTGACCACCCTGAGTTTTGGTCGCATCCACCACACTGGCTGGAGGGACCCATTCCTGGCTCACCCTGCAGGCCAGGTCACCCCTTTTTACTGCCTGAGGGGCACAGAGCTGGTCGCTCCCTCCAGGAGACTGAGCACACCAAGATGTTGGCCGCTTGGTGCATCAAGACCATTTCTACCTCTTCTCCAGGGATTATCTTCCAGCTGGGGCAGCAAGCAGCGACAGAGACACGTCCACAGCAGATTAAATTAAAAATTAGCAGGACCAGGTACAGGGCTGCAATCTAGGACCTAGAGTGCGAGTCAGACTGTTGTTCCTCTTGCCTGAGGGTAACAGAACAGCCAGGGACAAGGAGATGAGCGTAGCTGCTTTTTGCTGCCAACAGACTAAGCCCACTCCAGCTACAGCCCCGTGTCTGGTGTGGTTCAGCTCCTGCAGCAGCTTTGCTCAGCCCTTCATAACCTGTACAGCTGCTTCAGTAGGTAAAGAAAAGCTGGAGCTTGGCTGTTGCACTGGAGAAAGATTTAGCTCAGGAGGAACCTCTAAAGTCTCATATCCAGCCTCCTGCTCACAGCAGGGCTACCTTATCCAGCTGCTCAGGGCTTCACTTCAAGCCTTGAGTGAAGGAGGATGGCTGTCCTTCACTCAGGGCTTGAAAATCTCCAAGGATAGACAAACCCCACTGCTCTGGGTGCCTGGCCCAGGGCTGTCCCACCCTCCTGGGCAGGGAGCCTTTCCCAACCTGTACCTTGGAAGCCCTAGTTTGGGACATCTGGCATCACTGAAAGGTTGGCTCCATCCTACTTGGAACTGCCCTTCAAGAAGTGACAACCTGCTTTTAGATAGCCCTCAGCCTCCTCTTGGCAAGGCTAGCCCAGCCCCGATCTCTCCTCAGCCCCACGCCCAGGCGAGGTCAGCAGTCTCCCATGACTGCTCTCCAGTTTCTCCACATCCCTCTTTACCTGGGGCCACCCCACGCGTGGCCACCCCTGTGCTGGGTACAACAGCTTCCCACAGCCTGCTGACCACATTCCTCGGGCAAACCACGTACGGGGTGATGTTATGTGACCAGAGCCACCGCTGCCCCCTATTCAGCCTGGTGCCCACCATCAGCCCCAGCTCCTTTTCAGCAAGGCTTCTGCCCAGTCACCATCTAGCGTCTACTGACGGACGTTTCACGCAATTTCGAGTTAGCTGTGCGTAAGGTCACCCAGTTTCACCCAGTGTACAGCAGAACAGGATCTCGTCTTCCATTTTATTTCAAAGTTTAAAAGTTTGGTTAAAAAAACCCCAACAAGTTAGTACCAGTTACAAACATCTGTAAATACACAAAGATATCCAGCAAAACCCCAAACCACATGAAGAACACAGATCTCACCCCCAGGGCCCTCCTCTCCACCGTCTCTGCACCTCCAAGGACTGGGCGAGAGAAGGAACAGGCCATGCTCTCAATCTGGAAGGGCAAAGAGCATATTCCTGCTGAAAAGACACTTCCAGAGAAAGACCATCTTGTCAGCAGCCCAGCGAGGAGTTAAAGAAGGAAGCTATTGGCTCTAAACGTTACCAGCAGAGAGGAGGGAAGATCCCAGCGCCTCTCACAGCTGAGGACAGTGAAACCACCACATCACCCATCAGGTCCCAACAGGAGAGCTGCCCAGGCTGTCTGCGGTGTCTGGAGACCACTGTGCAGCTGACAGTCCTCGCTCCGGCTCTCGGCTGTATCTCCTGGTCCTGACAGGGAGGGTGGCTTGTTAAATCCCTTTCCAGCCACTTCACAGCTCCAACTAAGGGCCCAGGGAACAGCCAGGAGGTGGTTTTAACTAGTCCAGCTGCCAAAAAAGGTCTCAAGTATGGGGAAGGAGGCTCCTTTGGTCTCTGTGCAGCAGTTCAGGCAGTTCATGTCCTCTTTGCCTACCCAGGCAAGCTCTGACTTCTGCTTCAGGACTGAGCAGAGCTGAGACTCATACCCACTGTCCCTCACATTGACATGCGTCCTTTGGAGCAAGTCCCTGTCCACAGACTGAATCCTGCCATCCTGGACACCCGTTAGTGTGGAGAGCAGCTGGACATCCCAGTCTGACTCAGAAGAACTTTTGCTGAAGTCGTGATCAGCCCGCACGTTATGTGGAAGAGGCTGAAGGAGCCCAGGGCATGGAGCCTGCTCTTTGCTGTGGCCTGGGAGGTCAGGTAGTTCGGGTGCTATTTTTTCTGCTGCTCTGACACAGAGCGAGCAGCAACATCTGGCTTCAGCCACAGGCAGTTTTGGAGAGGGCAACTGGCCAGTAGGACAGCTGGTCTTGCTCATTGTGCTCTCCAGATCAGAACTATTCACATTTCTGGGTGTATTTTCATTCTCCCCTCGGAGCTGCTTCCCTTGGGAACTCACGTTCGCTCTGCTCCAGCCATGCTCGCCAACAGTGCTGGCTGCCACAGCCTCTCTGGGATCAAAACCCACAGACACAGCTTCAAGGGAACCCGGCCGTGATGCAGGGTCCCCAGGGTTCCCACACGGGCACAGGTCCAAACCGAGGGAGCTACAAGGTCTGTTGGAAAGCTTTGTGCTTAGGGGCAAGCTGCCAGTTTCCACCACACTGGGCAAGCCTGGCTCAGACATCTGTCCTGCACCCTGCACACCCATCCCACCATCCACTGGGCTTGTCTGCTTATACGGAGAGAGGCCACCACCCAGCTCCAGCCTGGGCTTCTTTCCCACCTGGGTGCTCTGTCTGGAGGAGAGCTGGCGTTTCCTGGAGGCAGGCAGTGCTTGCAGAGGAGGGCTGATAGACCCAAGCATTTGCTGTTTATGAAGTTCAGATGAAGAAGCAACTGCCTCTCTGACATGAGCAGCCGCTACGCGAGTCCCCCAGCGCAGGTCAGGAGCCAAGCCCGAATCTGTATCCTCCACCGCAGGCTCCTCTGTGGTGCCACGGGCAGCGCAGACCCCTCTGGTGAGTCCTGCTCCAACAGGCAGCCCCAGAGAGCAGTTCTTCGACAACCCCCCTCCTTCTCTGCGATTACTGACTCTGTCCCTGGGCAGACAAGGGGAGCATCCCTTGGTCTTCTGGCCACGATCATGCTCAGTATCAGTTAACAGTTCCACAGCACCCTGCTCAGGCTGCTGCCTTTCTTTTCCCAGCTCTGCTGTCAGCATCTCAGTTCCTCCAGTAACTTGTGCTTGAGGCACTAAGCATTCATCTGTCAGGCAGGACCGTGGCACCCTGAGAAGAACCATCAGTTAATGCTCACTCTCTCTAGGCCTAGCAACACCCTCCCCCCAGCAAGATGAAGCGTCTTCTGCAGTGCAGGATGCTTGAAGGCCTTGCTCAGGAGGCAGCGAGAAATTTTAGACCAGTGAGGCTCAGCAAACAGTGATACTGCTGCTGGCAGAGAAGATGGGCAGCACGAGGGATCTCTCAGCCTTCTCAACAGCCCAGGGCCCAGGCACAGAAGTGCTACTAGAGCAGCAGGGTTTGTATCAGACACGGGGACAGAAGAGATGGGCTCAGCTGCCCTTTCTAGTTTAAGAGGCACTAGAAGTCCACAGGGACTTCCCTGGAGCAGAAAAGCTGCACAGAAGCCACAGAAACCGAAGAAGAACATCTCCCATGGCTCATCTAAACCTTGCCCGGCAGGTGCCAGGTTGGTCCTGCAGTCAGCCGCAGCCCTCTGCTTCCTGCTGGCTGATTCCCTGGCACAGGGCATGAGCTAGGGACCAGTACCAGCATGAAGACTCAGGCCCTGTTCCCGCGAGCGTGCCATGTGGCACCATGGTGCTTTTTGGCTCCAGGACTTACCAGATTTGCAAAGACTTACTTGGCTGACTGCTCCACAAAGTTGTTGGTGAGCTGTGAGATGACACGATCCACAGGGGCATACTGTGAGTCGTCCAGTGCAAACCGCTTGTGCTGGGGGCTCTGGAGGTGCTGGAAGGTGGCAGAGGCCCTTTTAGCAACACTTGTCCTTTCACAGTAGGGAAATTTGTAGTAACAGCCACTTCCCACAGCCTAACAGACTAGAGGGCAAACAGCCTTTTCACCAGATAGAGCCATTGTTTGGAAGCAGATTTGGGAAATGTAGGCAACGCTGTTACCCCCGGTTGCTTACAGCGAGTATTCTGTTCCCATAGACACCTGCTGATGAGGAGGTTGTGTCTATATCTAACAGCAGCCTACAGCTTTCCCCAGGAGCTAGTAAAAATGCAGACTCCAAATACGTACTGTCTATCACTAAAGGCTGGGCTCTGAAAGCCACATTGTTTGGCATCTTCCAGGAGATAAAAAAACCTCTCCCCAACTTTTTAACCAGCCTATGCCCCCCAACTGCCATGGAATAGGCTTCCCACCTTACAGATCGGGTAACAGGATGATCCGTGAGGCTCTCCTAGCCCCAGAGATGAGCATGTCATGCTCCAATCTTCAAAACCATTGTTTGCCCAGACCAGGAGGTCAGAGCAGATGTACTATGGCTTTCATCTACAAGGCTGATCCTATGAGATATCACGAAGGCTGTATGTATAGCAATCTGCCTTCCTTCCAAAAGGGTTTCTTCTGATAACAGGCACATCATGATTAATGAAGCCGCTGAGTGGCCCCCGTAACTTTTGCAAGGAACCAGGTCCCAGGGGAGCCTTTACCTTCTGCAGCTCTTCAAAGGTCTCTTGGCAGCACTCACAAAATCCCCTCTTTTTCTTTGGCACAGTGACTGGTACGGATCGGGGGCTCTTCTCCCCCTCGCTGCGCATCGGACAGTCCTCCACACCCCTGCAAGGTAACAGCAAAGATCTTCCCTGCCCTCACTTGACAGCATCAGCAGGTACCAAGCTGCGTTAAGGGCCAGGGAGGCAGTGCTGCCCTTGAACTACAGCTGTTTAACCCAGAACAGGGCTCCTTTCACCTGCATCCAGAAGACAAGTGCTTCTCTAAGTCCCAGGAACCAGCAGGGCAGCAGTTAGCAGAGGAGTTGGGTTAAAAACTCGCACAGAATGAGCTACAACCTACCTGGCTCTGCAAGAATTAGAGAGGCTTTTCAGAGGCTCAAATGGGCTGGAGCTTTTGGGTGCCAGGAAGTTCAGGTCAGGAAAGCTTTTGAACTGGTGATGGAAGGGTCGGAATTGCCTGAAAGCAGATCAGGACATCAGACTTCTGGCAGCAATAGCATGGTTAGAGAGCTGTCCCTCCCGCAGAGGGGCTCAAGGTGCTGTCTCATTTATGATGGGATACTGGCTATCGCTGTCCTTTCATTTGGCTGTTCCAGAGATTTCCCATTTCTCACTGGAAGTACTAAACCTGATTCCCAGCAATGGCACTGATGGGGGGGATGTTTTGGACAGAAGGCAGGCTTGCCTGCTCAGCTAAAAACCCACCTTTTGCCCCCGAGGTACATCAGCAGCAGCCAGTGCAGTATTTTCAGCTACGCAGCAGCATGGGAAGGTTTTGGTTCCCAGACGACATCTCTCTCTTCACACTTTATTGCATGCAGCATGTAAAACCTAATATTTGACTCTGCAGCTGCCTTAAATGTTATCTTCAGAATAATTAATTAGCGCTCTGGATACCGTTAGAGTTACAGAGTTGTTAGAAACACCACAGAGATCAGATCCTCTTGTGCAGGATGTTGTAATCAAGTTACAGGCCCTGACCTCATGCGCTTCAATCTCTTTCCTCATTTCAGAGGACTCAAGCAGATTAAGTGACCCACCAAGGATCACAAACGGAATCTGAGCAAAGAAGTAAACTGTTGTCAGGTCTCGTTTAGCACCTTTTTTCCCTCCTGACATACGAGCCACTTAGATTGTTTCTCTAAACTCCATTTGCCTCCCTCTAGGAGAGTGTCAGCTTCCTGGTGTGTAACAGGGTCTTCAAAGAAGCCATGCTCTGCCTCGTGGACAGAATATTCCCTGCAAATAAAACCAGTAAAGGACTCCCTCCCTGGGAGCCCCTGAGGTTTTAAGGTGTGATATTTAGAAAGACCTCATTTACCTGCTCTGGTCTTCAACCTTCAGAAAAGGGGGCTTCAATTTTCCTGCTAGAAAGAAAGTTGGTTATTACAAGTTGCCCTGGCCAAATTCCCTACTTATTCATTCATTCCCCAACAGAATTGGGCTACAGAGCCAAGCTCATCAGTATTCCTGACACCTGTGAATGCCAAATGATGGCTGAGCACAGCCAAAACAGCTCTTTGGCTAATCTACAACAGCCCTCACCTCCAGAGTATTCAGTAGGGTGACCAAACCCTAGAGGCAGCCCAACTGTGGACTGTTTCCACCTTTGAAAAAACATCCAGCTAAGCCCCTTGCATCTTTAATGTCTACTCAGCCTTATCAGCCAGTGGCCTAACCCCAAGCCTCCAATTCTGACTCGAATCCTAAAAACCATCACGCATCCTCAACGCAACATGCCGGCAAGCACTAGAGAGGAGTTTATAAGAAACAAATTGCAGCAGCAGTTGCACAAGCACAGAGCTCTGCATCAACCCTTCCAGCACCCTTTACCTTTACACAACAGCCTGGAGTTCAGAACGGCTCAGGCCAGGACAGTTAAGTCAAAGCAGTAAAAGCTGCTGGAGACAAACCAACGTGCTGCATAGCCAAGCCTGGCACAAGAACACTGCTAAAGAGCAATATCTGGCCTTTGCTTGGTCCCTGAGGAGGGCAAACAGCAGCTATGCTTCCTAGAGAGGCATAATATATATTAAGGGAGCAGAAGAAAGCCTCAGCAGTGCATTCAGGGAAAAGGTTTTCAGAGCCAGCCTGGGAGAAGAGGCTACCAGGTCCCTCCTGTCTCACAGGTATGTTCAACTTGCAAGTGATAACATTACGCTCAGCCTGGAAATCTGAGTACAGGTCCAGTTAAGAAACAAATCAACACCAAGGTATTCCCACAGGGTGTCTGCCTGACCCTGAAACCAAGCCTCCCATGCCTCCCTTATTGCCTCTGAAGGGCAAGGTGTTTTGTTTTCTTGTGATCCTGGCACTCAATGATATTTTCTCCAAAGAAATTTTAACCTCATCCTCCAGAAAGGCTGAGTCCAGCTGTCCTCGCCAGTTAGTTCCTCGAGCCTCATCCTGAGCTTGCATCAAATGCGCTGTTATGTCACTAAAGTAGCTATTTAAGTACAGGATCAATTTTTCCACATAAACACTGCCAAATGCTTAGCACTTCTGAAAGCAAGGCCACGTTTAGGGCCCCAGATAAAACTCAGACTGGTGCGCAGGTCCTGAGCTCTCACGGCAGAGTGCTGAGCAGTGACAAACGGTTCAGCTGTCACCACAAGTCCCCAGGCAGGGTTCAGAGTGTGCGACAACGAAGAACTCTGAGCTTGCAGCAGACAGTCTGCCTTATCCAACAGCTTTTCGAGCCTTTTTTCACCACCTTCCCGCCCCAAACTGGAAAATCACACACAGAATCCAGGTTGGAGTCTGCTCTGAGATATTACTGAGCATTCACTCTCCGACGAGCAAAGTCAAACAAGTCACAAATTAATTTACGTCACTGGTGCCAATCTCAGTACCACAATTGGCTCTTGTCTAATTGCAGATGAGAACCTGTTTTTTTCCCCCCCTCCCTCCTCCTTTGGAAGTGTTATCCCTAGATTGGTGTCTCAGCAGTACATTTCAGCCTAACAGAAGTGAGTGGGTTGTGAGGAACACGCTCTCCTCTGTAGGATGCATTATTCTTCGAAACTTCGTTTGAGCCAGTGGATTCAACGTGCAGTGCCAGCAGCACAGTTCTTGGGTGCCTTGGGATTCTGGGAGCTGCACTGCAAACGGTTTATGGGATTTTTGAAAACACTGCCTGAAATCAAAGGCATAACATCCTCAGCTGTATTAGGAGGCTGCAGCTAGACTCAGACAAGGAGTTTCAAAACCCATTCAAGAGAAACTGCCTTAGCAGTTGGCATATTTCGGATTGCTGAAGTTTCAGATGGATTTTCAAATTCTAAACGAGGCTTCTTCAAGCAGCTCCGCATCTGAGTGTAAACAGGAGCACAACTTCTGGGCCTACCTTTGCGAATTTTTGATCCGGATGCAAGGCATTTTGCCTAAAGGAAAAAGTGACACATTTAGTATGGGAGTCAGCACAGGCCGAACTGTAATTACTGATCCCAGAGCAGCAAAGCAAGATTACAGCAGTCTCACCCACCACTTCAGAGGTCCTGCATCAGAGACTATATCACCTCCCCCTGATATTTTGTCTCCCAAGTTACCTAGAGTTACTTTAAATACAATATACAGGCTGCCACTCTCTGATCTTATGCCCTACCTTCTTACTGACCTCTCCAATGCGTTAAAAAATATTTCAGAAAGCTGCATGTGATCTTCCTTTTACCCTTAGTCCCTTGAAGGTCAAAATAGGTATTAGCTGTGCTACAGATGAGGTTGATAGCTAACAGCTGCTTCATTCTCATCTGTGTTTACCCTCACTTTATACACGGAAAAATTCTTTGAATTTTGACATCTCCATCAGTAAACAGAAGAACCAGATTGCCCAGTGTTGGATGAAAACCTGGGAGATCACCCTGCTTACAAGCCCAGTAGCACTAGAGGAGGTAGAAGGATTGCTTAGAGCTACCAAGGGATCCTGAGCGCCTCAAATTGGGCTGGAGTTAGGTCAGTTACCTCTGTCTTCTGGCACCGTTTCCTTGCTCCCGAGACAGCACGCAGCAGCTGTTGAATGTATGACAACATTTCTGCACAGGTGGGATGTCAAAGAGCCATAGCTCAACAAGCGAAGATGAGCTGTTCCTCTCCACCAACTGCAGCACAAGTGTAACTCCCCATCCGCACCAGGAAAAAGCACGTAGCGCCTGAGCCTGCCATCACCTGGCAGAGCATCACCACTACACAGTTAATTTGCCCAAGAAGAAGCCAAGAAAGAGTGCTTTGAGGGACGGCACCCCACTTTGCTCTTTCGCAGAGCTGGAGGCTGGCTTTAAGTCTCTGCAGAAATGAGACACTGTTAGGAATTTTGCGGCACGCAGACCAGACCCCGACAGGCTTGCAACACTGCTGCGGATCAGCAGAGCTGGCTGCTCAGGAACGTGTACTAGCAGTAGCTGCCTCCATCACGCATCCAGACAAGCTCAGCCACAGCTGTATGTCACTGTCACTGGACACTCAGGAACCTTTTACTCCAGACCTATTATTAGAATCAGAGTTTCACCATCTGTCTTTCCCGTCACCCCCTCCCCATTCATCACTGAGACGGGAAGCGCCTTCCAGCACAGGTCCTCAAACATCAGCACTTCCTAATTAAAAACGACCAAATCCTGCCATTATCATGATCCCTACTTCCAGGTCAATTAGTAAAAATGGTCTTTTTGGAACAAATTAATGCACTGACCAAGCTATTAACATTTTCTAATATTACAGCTTCAGTATATTACAACATACTCAGCGTTTGCTATTGTAAATGTGACAGTAGCATGTTCTATACATACAAGGAAATCTGATTTTTGAAGCGCAGACCTAGCTAGCCATGGCCAGGATGGCATCAGTCAAGTACTGGATATTGCTCGCAATTTCTTCCTTCTCCTGTACCACGCTTGCTACATCTCTTCTGCTCCACCTGTCTCAAAAATCACTAATTATCAACACCTAAATTTCAGCCTACAGAGAAGGATACCATCCACGTGCAAGATCTGGACTCCCCACAGGCGAGCGTTGGCAAGGATACTGCTGCCACTGCAGGTGTCCTGTGCAAACAGAGAGGTTTGGCAAGGTACAGCTCAAAGCAGAGACGGCTGTGTGAGCACATGCAGCTCTAAATCTAGTTTAGAGAGGTTTTTTCTGTTGCCCAATTGACAGACCATTGCGTAGCTGTTATTAAAATCAGGGCACAGCAGAAAAGGTTTCAACTCATGCTTTATCTACCCCAAATTAACAGTAGCATCTAGGTCAAATTTTTAATCCCTGCTATAGCATGAGCTTCTAAGTGGGCACTGAGATTCTTTTGGCCACTTATGATATCAGTGAGAGGACTGCAGGGGAGCCTTTTGCCCCAGCTATGTGGCTTTAGTTCTTTCTAGGCTAAAAATTCATCTAACAATGGGTCTTGTGTTAATAATTCTCTTGTGTTGAGCACTCAGATCACTGGGACAGGCCTTAGAAGTACTTAACATGGACAGATGACAAGCTCCATGAAGAACAGTGCCCAGGAGCACTGCATAATGTTCTGCAGAGCCACAAGCTTCATACCTTTACCAGCCCCAGAATTTGCTCCCTTCAGCAGGCAGGGGCTCTGGAGAAGCAGCTGGCACTGGTTCTGCACTGCTCAGAAGTACTTTGAACATACCCAGCTAAAGAAAAGCCCATCCACATGCTGCTTACCTGATTCTTCATGGCCTTCTGCAGCAGTTCCTTTCCCCTGCTGATCAGGGCCTGCAGAGAAAGAAGCCAAGTACTACATTAAAGCAAAGAGCTACCAGGCAGCGGCAAGCTGAGGACAGTGTGGCTGTTCAGTAAGAATGATTTCTAGGTGATACCCGCTCTCTGCTGGGGAGAAGAGTCTGGCCAAGACTTCATCTCAAAGACAGCAGGACTGAGCATTTCCAGGGAACGCAAAACCGCAGAGGCACCCATTAGGTCTACACTAAGCAGCTGTTCAGCCAAGGCTTGGCTTTTATTGAACAGCAGTGAATAGTCCAGAGTGAGCCAAGAGGAAGTAGCAACTTAGCTCGGAAACTCTGCCTGCCACATCCCAGCATGCTGGCAGGGGTTAGGAACATCCTTGCTAGCCCTTCCTGGGAACCAAGTCTCATTTGCAAGCCAATGATTTCAGCAAATAGATTAATCTCTTTGTAAGACAAATGGACAGCATTGTGAGCAAGGACAGGGGAACAAACACCACGAGTGAGTGAAACCCCTGACATCAGCCCAGGCTTCCCACCTGCAGGCGGTCCAGATCCAGCTGGCAGAGATGCCCGTGGCCTAGGCTGGGGTAGTAGGCTCTCCCCGCAGTCGCAGCTTCCAGCAGACACCAGCGTTCAACACAGGACACTGGAGCTTTGGCCACAAGCACTACTGACCAGAAAGCCCAGCTCCCGCAGGGTGAATAGGACCTAGAGAAATCCCTCTTGCAAGCTGCCCTTGTAGATCTCCTTTCAAGTTACACTGGCCTTGCCCTACCGGTGCCTGTGAGCACGCATCCAGAACCTGCAATGGTTTTATCTTGTCTATGTTTCTCTGGCTTTTCTAGACACACCTCTGCATCCGGACAGATTGCCTATTCCGTTAGGAAGCCAGCCAAGCCCTCTATTTCCTCTGCCATTTGAGTAGATACTCTTTGTTTACTAGCTCAAAGCCGTGATATGCACATTTGAGCAGACAATGATACACAGAGATTAGAAACATCGGTACGAATATGAATGGCCAGAGAGGGGGGGGGGTGGGGTGGGGGGGAAGATGCACAACATGTTTGCTCAGGGCAGGAACAACTTTACCTTCCAACACTGGTCTCAGGTGCTACTCTATAGATCCCTGGGGCCAAACTTTGAGGTGGCCTAAACCTTTATAGCTCTTACAGTGTCTGGTGGCTTCTGGTGAGGTCTGGTATGGTTCCCTTTGGAGGTAGAAGGCATTGGGCTCGTGGCTTTTGTGTCCTCTGAAGTTACGTTGCTCCACTTCTCAGCCTGAGTCCTGGCTTTGTCTCGTTTGGCTTCTTTGCTGCTGGAAACCACGTAGCTGACTTCTTTGCTTAGGAAGCTTTCAGTCACCTACAGCAAGAGGCAGAACAGAGCAGCTCTGAAACCATCCAACAACTCTGAGCTGGAAGAGTCCTGCTAAGCAAGAACTACTGCCTTTAGCTTAATCCCCCACACAGATAAGGGGCAGCTGAAAGTACTCATCTCTACAAGTAGTTCCTTCTTCCAGTCCTTACTGCTGTCTCATGGAGGAAAGGAAATCCTATGATGCGCAGAGAGCGCACACCCTAGAGCTACACTGCAAATAATCACCAGAACTGTCAGATTGAGACTTCCATGACGATGTCTACCATTACCTACTCAAACAACCGTTTCAGAAAAAAAAAGCAGTAGGTGAGAAAACAACCCTGGATGTCATGCATCAGTGTGGAAGAGCTCTGTTCTCAGGAAAACAAAACACATTTTAGCAAAATAAAGTAGAAAGTGAACAGCTGGGACAAGCAGCTCCACATAGAACAGGACAGCAGGGAACTAGAAAGCCAAAACACACGCCTTTGCACAGAAGCTAGAAGTCCGAGGAAGAAATGGAAAACCAAAATTTGGGATACTAACAGTAGGCTTATCAGAAACTCAGCAGAAGGCAGACAGCCATGGGGTGCTAATGCATAGGTATGAAGCCCACAAGACGACAAAGATCTGAGCAGTCTGAAGTCACGGCTGCTGAATAAGCCGGTTCTGCTGCGTTACAGAATCCCTGTGGATCGAGATCCCAGACCCACCTGTGTGAAGTGCCACATGCAACATTGCAGGCTGCCCTTTACTCTCACAGAAGAGAGTAAATCAAAATCTCCCTGTCCAAATAATGCTCTGTCATCAGCCCTAGGTCAAGGCTAAGCTCCGGACATCACATGCAAGTCCAAGGCCATAAGATGCTCTTAACGTGGTCCTGAACAACGCACAGGGCCTGGGTATTACTATTGAAGAGCTGTTTTATAGATGGTGGCCACGGCGCACTTGAATTCAGTATCTCCACAGGAGCAAGAGGAATGAGAACTCCACTCCTGGTGGACTGCATTTCAGAGAGGGAAGTGACCCAAGATGATGCTTGAATAAGAAGCTAGAGGGACAGTCAAAAGGCTAAAATCATTTCCAAGTAGTGTGGCAGCTACGTAGAGAAATAACTGACCGCTGCGAGCAAGCGTTTCTCAGACTTGAAGATGCACAGCTAAATAAGCTACAAGAAGGAGAGCGTCCCTGAGTGTTGATGGCACATCCAGGGGAGGACAGAAAGAAATCAGCAGGTTCAGCGTGAGGGTGTGATTAAAAAAAAAAAGCACAAGTCAGCTTCCCCACGTGTCTCTACAGCCAACACATGATCCTGGCAGCAGAGACAAGAGCTAAATGAGTATTTTACACCTGTGCGTAGCACTGAAGGACTTAAGGAAGTTTTGGGGTAGAAGTGAAAAGATCTGCCTCAAACAGAGAGATTAAACAGTCTGAAAACAAACAGTAACAACTATTAGGACCAAACTGTACTTAAGAGTCATAAGGAAACTGAAAGATGAAACAGATGAACAACCAGCTGCTGGGCACAGCCCCTGACCTCCGTTCCAGCCTGAGTGACTGAAGCAATACTACTTTTTAAAGGGTCTTGGGAGAGGATATAAGGAATTGGTGAGCAATATCAGCACCAAGGAAACCTGGAGAGGCCACAAAGAATGCCACATGGATCCACCCAAACAACAGCTTCACAGGGGGAAGGGTCCAGATGGCTTTTCTGGGAAAGCCATGAGAAGCACACAGCTACATGACAAAAGAGACTTGGCTGACGTTATCCTACTTGACCCGATGTTGAATTCCAGGAAACACCTGAAAGTCCCACAACTTCCCTAAAAATTAAGCTGCCACAGGCTGTTGTGAGGGATGAGGGGGAACCAGGCAACCAGTTACCACCACCCAGAAGGTGCTCCCGTCACCGTGCAACCAGTTATCACTGACCAGAGGATGCTCCCATCACCAGGTAACCAGTTAGCATCTACTGGAAGGCTCTCCCATCACCATACAACCAGTTACCACCACCCGGACGGTGCTCCCATGGCCGGGCAACCAGCTGCCACCGCCCAGAAGGCAGGAGCAAGCAGGCACTTTTCATAGCAGCTGGTCACAGGCAGACCCGGGTTGGGCCGTGCTGCCCAGCGCCCCGTGAGGGGCCTGGAAAAGAGCCAGCAGCGAGGCGGCGGGGTGCAGCGAGGGGAGGAAAGCGGCAGGCAACGGAGGGC
>NW_008796188.1:269326-301404 GCF_000699145.1 Aptenodytes forsteri | reverse complement strand
GGAGGGCAGGAACCCGTTCTCCGCCAGGATGACGAAGTAGGCGAAGAACCCCCCCAGCGCCTGGATCATCCCTGCGGTTGGGGGGGGGGGGGGGGGGGCGGGGGCCCCCCCCGGGCGGCGGGGCCGGGCGGGACGAGCCTCCCGGGGTAGGAGGGCTGGTTCCGGCCGGCATCGCCGCCTGGTCCGCGCCCCTCAGCTTTCCGTCTCCCTGCCGGGGCTCACCCGCGCCCCCGGGAGGCGACGGGCGGCCGCGGCCTCGCTGGGCCCGGAGGCTCCGTGGGGGGCTGGCGTGGAGAACCGCGGGGGACACGCGGGCATCGCTCCCCTGGAGCCCTCGGGTGGATAATCGCCTTCCCCGGAGGGTCCCCAACATCTCCGGGGGCCTTTCCGGGTCCTTCAGGTGTTCGGAGCTTATTTGGGGTTTTCCGTTTGTTGGGGAGGGGGGTTTGTGCCGGTTTTGAGGCTGATCGGAAGCTTTGTCAGCCGCTGTGGAGCGCGGCTGTTCGCGTGGGGGAAGAAAAGGGTCGCTTTTTAGTCGTGTGGAGGACACAGGGTTTAGCCTGCGAGCTGGGTGGCTTTCTGGTAGTGCCCAAGTGCGGTTTAAGAGGTGATTTTTGACGACAGATCCTCTGGAGTGGCTCAACGATAGCTGCGTTAGATGGTTGTCCTTCCTCCGGCAGATCTCATTCCTCACGGCACGCTGTTGTCTTCCAGGAGTCAGGCCCTTGGGTCGGGCTGGAGCTGGAGTCCGTCTCCCAGCTGGGACAGAGATTAACAGCGCTGCCAGCCGTGCGTGGGCAGAGGCTGGAGCGCTCGGGGGTGGGCAGTGCTTGCCTCTCCCCCCGCCAGACTTCTGGGAGAGAGTTAGGAGAGTGCAGAAAAGAATTTCTCTTCAATAGTCATCTCCTTTGGGGGCTGTAGGATTTTTACAGTATCTGTATTTCAGGATGTTGCATAAATGGATGTTTTGTAGCGTAAAACGTCAAATAGTGAGCGCGCGCTGCTGTTGGCAGTCTGCTCAACGGCTGTCGCTGATTTCCTCCCAAAATGTCTGTATAGGAGCACAAAACCCAAAGGGACTTGGTCACTACAGTCAGCTTTGTGTTATCATAGGTAACTATATCATATAATTCTTTCCGTTCACCAACTGCGTGCCATTTTAAGTTGGTTTTCCTAAAAGATAGAGCACCCCTTCACTGCCTTCCGCCATCCCTTCCCCACCCTGGGGCACCAGCAGTACGGTAGTCTCTAAAAGAAGTGTAACTGTGGCAGTGTAGCTTTGTGCCTAAAATAATAGGAGAAGGAAACAGTGCATCCTGCTGGCGTTAGGGGCAGAGCAAAACGTCTTTGGAAAATGCTGTTGTAAAATAGCTGAGGTTGATTAACTTGCCTGTAATTACCAGACTTGCTTCATTTCATCGCCAATGACAGAGCCCGTGTCCGATCCTTGACCACGCCGGTTGCAGACTCGCAAGCCTGGGGCGGGCCTCGCGTTTCGCTGTGCGTGCTCTTTCCGAGCTCTGGAGGTACGTAGCGTGGTGGCCGTCCCTTGCCCCGCAGTGGGCTGCGTTACGTTCTGGTGTTCCCCCTTTTCTCTTCAGTGCCGAGTTACCCTTTTGCGCTGCCGCCCGGTTTGAGAACCGGTGCGGGGTTTTCATGTTCATCGAGCTCTGGGCTGTCTTTATCCTGTACATGTCGCGCCGCAGCCCCGTTTCTTCTCTTCATTTTCTTCTTTGTGACACAGTCGCAGCTGACTTCTTCATTTGCAGTTTCGAGCTCAGTTTGATTTTTCTGCAATTCTTTTGTCTCTTGAACCCTCAAACTTTTTAATCACTTTTTTTAGTCGGTGCATTTTTTTTTTCTTTATTTGTAGACTCTGCTTATTTCTGCATTGACTTTCGAAAAATCTTTTATTTGGTTAATTTGGGGCCTTTCTTGCCAAGTCTTTTACCTTTGTTCTATACACAAATTCCAGGTAATTTTTTGTTTGTTTGTTTGTTTTTGCCAACCCTCATGAAAATAAATTTCAGGTGACCTCTGCACTCGTGTCCATGGTTCCTCAGTCCTGAAAATGTCATGCATTCGTTCCCTGAGTTTATTCAGACGTGATTTCAAATCAAGAAACTTAGAACCGAGATCTGTTTCTGTTCAGTTCTTCTCTTTAAACCAGCCAGATTCCAGATCACTTGTATTTTCCATAGTTAATTTTCCTCTGTATTTACTAACCTCTACAACAACATTGTTTCTTGTTTGTTTGGGGAATACTAGATGAAGATACTTGGTTGTGGCACCCTCAGCTCCCGGCACTCCACCACTGTTAGTAGTGTTTGCTCTTATACGTGGGAGGCACAGAGGTCAGTGCTCTGCTAGAGGTCTCCATCCAGACCGCAGTGAGACGGAAGGGTGCTACAGCAAGCAGCCTGCGCTGCGTGGCAGAACTTCTCTTTGCATCCTTCTGTAATGGTTAGATGAAGATACTTGGTTGTGGCACCCTCAGCTCCCGGCACTCCACCACTGTTAGTAGTGTTTGCTCTTATACGTGGGAGGCACAGAGGTCAGTGCTCTGCTAGAGGTCTCCATCCAGACCGCAGTGAGACGGAAGGGTGCTACAGCAAGCAGCCTGCGCTGCGTGGCAGAACTTCTCTTTGCATCCTTCTGTAACAGTTGAGTTTTGCCCAGGCTGCCCCATCACGTCTCTTTTCTGTGGCTTCGTTCGTGTCTGTTCACGCGCTCTCATCTCGGTCTTTTGTTTCTTCCTTTCTACAGCTCCAAGGCTGTTTTTTCATCGTTTCTGGGATCGCTAGAACATCTCACTTTTGTGTTCTTCTCCCCTCATAGGCCTGCTCCCACCGATACACAAATACCTGATTTGTTTCTTACTGCTCAAACCCTCGTTAAAGGTTGCGTGGGTCTCTGCTGTCATTGTTAGTCTTCTGCCGTTCATTTTCCTTCCCACTTGCGGCCATTCCTTTATCATCATTTGCCTGATTTTCTTCCTCCTGCACACTGAAACCAGGCGCCCAGGAAATATGTCTCCCCCAGCCTTCTCTCCTGGCTTAACATAAAGTTGCTTATCGTTTTGCCAGCCTTGATTCCAGTGGGCCAGTATTCCCTGCACTCAGGGGAGCCCATCCATTGAGGCAGATCCTTTTACTATGAGTGTTTCTGGCGCTTAAAAACCTTCATGTCTTCCGTGTCCTTGAACCATGCTGATTTTTGTTATCTTTTCATGACTCACTGTGTGTCTGAGGGCTGGAAGGGTCCCTCTGACTGGCACTTGAAATGGTGTTTCCATGCACATCATCCTTGTTTCTGGTCTGCTCATCCAACATGTGTTCCTGTGAGGACCTCAGTGTCATTTCCCAGTGGGAGTGGGGTCAGTGGGTTCTTCCAGAACTAAACCACCTGTTCTCATACCTGATCTTAGCAGATTAGGCATCATCCTGTCCTCTGGATCTACTCTTGTTAAAGGCATGTTGACTTCTTAAAATGGAGTCTGGCATCGGTGGGAATCACAAACCCTTTGTCCTTCTGCTGTTTCTCTGTTTGCAGATCACCTCCTCTCACAGCCTTGAACATCCCGCCTGTTTGTCCTTGCAGCATCTCCTCCCCAACCCGGGGACCTTGTTCAGTTGTGTGTACGGCCCTGAACAGTGCTCATGATCTCGGTGCTTGGCTGCTTTGTGTGATGGTATTGCTGTGCGTCGGTTCTCCTGCCATCTGCCTGTTATGCGCAGAATTTTGTGCTCAGCTGTTGTAGGCTCAGGGTGGGAGGACTTTATTCTGAGTTGCTCTTTATTTTTATTGGAGCAAAAGGTGGAGAGATTTTTGTGTATGTTTTTATCTCCTTGTCTGTCCCACAGTTGTGGAGAACTCAGTGTTTTTTTGCTCTCCCCCATGCAGGTGAGCTTTGCTCTGCTGGATGGGTAATGTTTTCTGTGCAGTCTGTCCTGGAACTTGAAGGTGCTTTTTTTAGGTACCTAGTGCCCAACCTTTCAAGATGGGGATCGTGAACTTGGTGTCTTTTGGGTGGGAAGTCTGTGCGCAGGGGTTTGGTGTGCTCGTCTGTGAAATGCCAATTACTGCACGCCTGGCTGTGAAAGGTGGGGGAAGGGGCAGAGGGTGGCGGTCTGGTTCCTACACATGTACATAAGAAATTCTTTTCTAGGCAGAGTTTATCAGGTTTGCTGCCTCTCAGAGCTAGCTTTTGGCATAGGCAGGGTAGGCGATGGTCAGGGCTGGCAGAACAGCTCTGGTAAGAGGTCACCGTTGCTTTGCTGCCTGATTTGTCCCTGCTTGAGTGCAGTGCTGCTGCCCGAGGAGAGCAGGAAGACTGTAAGGATTTGCAGGCAGTGCCTGGATCTAGCCTGAGCATCAACAGCTGCAGTGCACCGGCCAGACCTGCCAAGGTGCAGGGGAAGGGGATGTCTCAGTCCCAGCTGGCTCATTCCTCAGGTGTCCCTGGCCAGCTAGTTTCTGTTTGATATCAGCTCTCCTCAAGCCCCTCTGCCTCTCTGCTGCTGGTTTTTCCTAAGCAGTGGGCAAACCCGATTTAATGTTAATGTGCAAAATAAAAAAAAATTGAAGCTTCCTGCCCCTGTATGTTGTACACATACATCTTCCTAGTGAAGTGGTCCTGGCTGTAACTCTTCAAAACACTTTTCTTTTTTATCAGGATCGTGTTTCTTGCCTGGATTCAGCTTCTGTAACCTGAACTCACGTATTGGGCAATTCTTGCAGAAATGCTGGGACCACGTGTGCTGAGATGTGGTAGTGTGTCGCCTGCCTACGGCTGGAACTTGAATTACGGTGTTGATCATCCCCCCAGCAGCTGTACGTAGGCACTGGGGAGAGAGCTAGTCATGGTGGAGCTCCACAAGCAAAGGATCTGGTGATGGGAATACCGCCCTGTTGCTGGTTGCATGCGTTTCCTTTCTCCCTGTATTTTAGTCTTCCTCAGTAATGGAACAACAGTGTGAATGCATTCCACTGCCACCTCTAGATCATGTTTAATGCTCCAGACAGGTCAAGGGGGACAAGAATATCCCTGCTAGTGGGAGGAGATGGTCTATCAGTACCACCAAAGTGGTTTCAGCTCTGTACTGGCCCTGACCCATGTTTTATCCAGTCTTATTTATTCGCTTTAGTGAGATTGGCTTGGAGGTGGCCTTTGAGTAGCTGGCTGTTCCATAGCCTTGCTCAAGAAGAGAGACGATGCTGGGCAGTAGATTTCTAGAGCAAAGACACCCCGATTGCCTTTCTTTGGTGTTTGTAGGGCTGTTGCACCTAGAGAGCCAGCCGCTATGAAACCAGGGTGTGTTGTTAGAGCTGTTATCATGTGAAAAAGTAAACTGCTGCAGTGATACGGCATCGCCTGGCGCGGTGCAGAGCTGTTGGATGGCAGCCTTGACACCTTGTGTTTGCCTAGCGGGTCAAGGCATTCTCTAGTCCTGAGCTGTGTCAACAAGTAAGTGCATCGCATGACTTGTGTCATCCCAGGTCAACAAAAGTCCTGTGTGTGCATTTAATGACTAGATTTCATGTGAAAAGCTGTATCGCTTGTTGATGATGAGCCTATGAGCTTATTCCTGGGTGTTCAGATTCTCTGCAGCTGGTACTTTTGGTATCTGATTCGTGCTTGTTTAAAGCAGACCAACTTTGTTCCAAGACTGAGAAGTCTCTTTTCCCTTACTAGGAAGAAGATCTCTTAAACGATGTTTGCAGGGAAGTAGTCGAGAAGTGGTCTGAATCTCAGATTGTTGACGCCAAAGAGAAAAAAGAAGGTAGTGTCGCTGCTCGGTGTGCCTTTCCTCGTGGTATGAGTAATTTGCAGGGCCTTACCAAGATGAGAACTGGGTGTTCGTCCTGTTAGGAGTTAAAACCAACGCTGCTAATATGTTTGCAGATCTGACTTGCTTCTCGTTGCCATTGCTGCTTATTTACTGTTTTGTCTTGAAATACGAAATGAGGATGAGTAGTTTCACTTTTGGCTCTCCCTAGCATTGTACTGCTTTTTGGGTTCGCAATCCTGCAGAGGAAAAGCTCTTTTTTTTTTCTGTAGGATTTTTTCAATTTCCTTTTGCAAAACACCTAGGGCTTTATCTCCGTTCAATGCTAACAATGTGGCGACGGCAGCTGGCGCGCTGATGGTAGATGCAATTATTATGGTATAAAATGCCTACGCTACTTCAGTTTATGCTGGTTTGGAAAGCAGGTGTTTTTGTACAACTACAACTGCACCTATGGAGAGCTGTGCTGTCCCTTCTGCTGCTACTCACCCCAGTACCCATGAGGAAAGCATCCTTATTTTCCTCTTTCAAAATCTTCTCTTAAAACTGTCCTTTTTTCCCATAAATGCTTGTAGGGGGGGAAGCTCTGTGAGGCTGCTGCTATCCGTACTAACGCTGCTCCTTTCCCAGTCATGTATGTAGTCCCACCGTTTCTTTGTACCCTCTCTGAATTCATTCCTCGTCTTCAGCTGTCGGCTCGGGAGCAAAGACCTCCGTCTTGTTCTTGTTCATCGGGGGAGGCTTGTTCTGGTCATTGAGCAGAGCTCTGGAGTACAATGAAGTCATACGCTGGAAAGATTTTGCTGGTTTAAGCATACTGCATGGATCAATTAGTAATCTTCCAACTGTACGGACCTAACCGTAGCCCGTGACAATGTAACATCCTTTTTGGCTAAATCCTGCTTTTTGTTTGCTTTGCATTTTTTTTTGTTGGTTCTGGTTGCAAACAGAATATTGTCACTCACTGACGTCATTCTAGAAATAGTTCTCCCAGTGAGCCCTTACCATGAGGCCTGCGTTTATGTAGCACTTTTCTTGTCTAAACCTCAGCATTTCACAAATACCACTCACCTCCTCTTTACAGATGAGGCAGCTGAACCACGCAGCAGTTCAGTGGCTCTCCCCTAAAATTCATTGAAGCCTGTCCTTGGCCTAACCTTGCCTTTGGCTGGGGACAGGGAAAAGTTACGCTATTCTGTGCATTAAATAAAATAAATCCCTCTTTTGGGGACAGGTGATTGGAATTGCTGGACGACTCCTGCTCATACCATTGGTTACCTGCAGGGATTTTTCTTACTTGTCACCAAAAGAAGGTAGCAGTATGTGGCTCGGTCGTTAGAAGTGCAAGGATTTAATTATTTCACTGTGGTTCCATAAAAGGATAAATCTCCAATGAAGTCAATTATCTACTTAGAATAACAATCCTGAGGATAAGTTATTAACAAACTAAAAAAAATTCGGTGTCAAAACCCAAATGTCATTTTAAGAAATGGGCTTCAGAACTTCAGTATTAGAAGGAAAATCCACTGTTCGTTTCCCTAGGTAGGTGGAAAAGAAAGAGTATTAAACTGATGGGTCACTTTGGGTTTTCAGAATTTCTATTTGATGTGGTTTTAAGTACGTTGTTAAATAAACATATGTAGCCGCTTTTAACCAGAGGAGAATGCAATTTGGAGTCAAATGGATTTTCATTAGCAAGAGTCTTACTGATTTCAAAGTTTCATTGTGAAACTTCCCTTGCTCCAGGAAAAATAGCGTCTGATCGTGGCTGCGCACAGCACGGGGGAATTCCTCCTCGCGAGGAGAAGCTGGTGTCACATCAGCGCATCAGACGCCGTGCTGGCCTGAACCACCTCCTTGGTGGCTCTTCAGCAGCTCCTGCTCTCTCAATCCTCAGATTGACTTCCCAAAAATGGCCGGCTTGCTGTGCTCTGTGCATTGACAGCACCACTAGTGACCTTGTGAGAAGGCTCGTGGGAGGAGGGTGGGGGATATTTTTGGGTGAGACTTCTCCCTTTAGCTTGGTGCATCTGTCCCCAGCGACAGCTGCCTCCCCGCAGATGGGGGACAGCCTGTGACAGTGGGACAGTGCCTTTTGGGGACTGCAGATGTAGGAAACAGCGGCGCCTGGCATCTGTCAGCTGGGACTTCACTGCCATGTCTGCAGGGACTGACTGATGCTCTGACTCTTCTCCTTGCCAGATGAGATCCAAGCCATCGCCAGCATGATGGAGAAGCAGGCCAAGATTGTGGTGAAGCCGAAGGAGGTCTCCCAGGAGGAGAAGCAAAGGAAAGCTGCCCTCCTGGCCCAGTATGCCAATGTGACGGACGAGGAGGAATATCCTTTTCCTGACCTAGTCGGGACTCAGTGCTTTGAAGGACAATGTTTATTAAAAATCTCCTAAAACAACGCCTTTCCAGCTTTGCAGTGTCTAGTGGGGAGAATTGGGGAAACTTTACAATCTTCCTTCTCCACGATAAAATAACTTCAATGGAAAAAAGCATGAAAGCTCCTAGTTTGTGGAGTGCCATGAGCAGATGCTCCTTTGAGGTTGTTTCTCCGCCATTACCACACTCCCCACCAACACGTGCTTGGCTGGGTAAGGTTTGCCCGGTCGAGGCGTGTTGCAGAAGAGGAGTGAATCGCCTCCCGGTAACTCTGTGCATGGTAGTTAACGAATTTATCTCTTGCTTTCTGAAGAGAAATCTGCTGAAAAGATCCTTTTTAGGGAGAGTATGCATAGAGTGAGAGAGTTTAAAGTTAGCTCTTCGTAGTGCTGAAGAAGCAGCTCTTCCTTGAAGAGCAAAGTTGAAAAGGAGGGCATTGTACCTGGCACTCCAGCAGGTGGGAGCTGAATGGGGGGTTTTGGGGGGTTTTGTGCTTGCCTGGTCTTGGTCTGCATGAGTGTTTAGCTTCTTCCTCGTGGCTTGATAAAATAGTTACTTGACGTGTTTTGAGTTAAGCATGACTGTATAGAGGCGCGAGTTCATTACTGATGTCCATATTTCCTTAATTCTCTCACTGGCGAGGATGAACAGGATGGATCCATTGCGACAGCAGTAAATATTGGGTCAGAAAAATGTATCCTTTGAATTCTCAGTGACCCAGGCTTTTTGGAAAGAAGGCAGCTTCCACGGTGAGTTTCCCGTCCTTCCTTATCTGTGCTGATACTCCCTGTTTCTTTAGGGCCACCTTTTAAGTTTGGTGATTCATTTTTCTTTTCATGTAGCCTGACCTTGCTCGTAATTAAAGTTAGAGGTCCATCTGCTCCCTGCCCTGTGTGCACAGCTGAGACTGATCCTGTCATTCTCTTTTCTGTCCTCTATTCCTTCCTTCCCTCTTCCACCCTCTCTGAATCTTCACAGAACATGCTATTAATAAGGATAATTCTCCCAGAACACCAGCTTAATGTTAATTGGTGTCCAGAGAGGTAAATCATGTCAGGAATTATTAAAAGTGCAACAGAAACGAAACTACCGTGAAACTCGTGAGGCCGTGGTGCAGCCAAACTTTAATGGTGAACAAGGACCAATTATCCCACGTTCTTCTCAAAACAATAATTTGGGACACTCCTTGAGCTCACCAGCTGGCAGGTTTAAGATGGAAGTAGGTTTTTATCACATAATTAAAAAGCAAAACCTAAATTATTCTTGTCCCTACATTACTGATGGTTAGGAGGAAGAGACGGTGGAGGAGACACCCACTCACTCTTTCTGATGCTCTTCCCAAAGCATTTGCCACTGGTCGCTGCAGGAGAGAGGACACGAGACCGTGGTGGTCCCTGGCGTGAGCTGCCTCATCCGTTCCCGCGTCTGCAGCCTTCCTCCATGGCCGGCGGGACGGGCAGAGCTGCCCCAGCCAGCGCTGTGCGGCACCGTTCCCCTCCCGTTAGCTGGGACTGTTGGGGAGCTAGAGGGAATGCCTTGCTCCCGCTGGCTGTCGGCTCCCGGTCCAGGGGGGATCAGCTGTAATCACAGTGTCTGCAGTTACGTATACATATGTACACGTATGTATATGTAAAATCTGCAGTTACGTATACATATGTACACGTACGTATATGTAAAAACATACATGTCATATACACAGCTGTAGTGAATCCACTCGAGGAAGCTGTACCATATCTATTGTTTTTCTTCCTCTTGGGTTTGTAGAGGTTTTACAAATTTTTTTTTACATATCAGTCTTAGGAACCTGTAGGCAACTTGATTTTTCTCAGAAAAATCCTTTTCTAGGGAGTGTGCACATGACTTCTCTATTTGGAAAAACAAAGAGATATTCCTTTTTCTTTCTCCGTTTCTCATTTCTCATTCCCAAATGCCTTACCTGCTTGGCGAGGAAGCCAAAGTGGGAGTCAGAAGGTGAAGGTAGAATAAACCAGCCCACGTGCTAGAGCCATTGTCTAGTTTAGAGCTCCAAAATGCAGCTGCTGAGTAGAAGCTGTGCGGCTTCAGCCAGAGCGTTGTCAGCCCTTAACACACCACCAGCGTTGTTCCGAAACACAAACGTGGAGGATGTCTTGAATGCCAGGAAGCTGGAACGGGAGCTGCTGCGAGATGAGTTCCAGAAGAAAAAAGAGCAAGACAAACTCCAGCGAGAGAAGGATAAGCTAGCCAAGCAGGAGCGGAAGGAGAAGGAGAAGAAAAGGACACAAAAAGGCGAGCGGAAGCGATAGCTGGGGTTTTCCAGTTGGACTCTCAAGGGATAAAATTAATTACAAATATGGTGTGTGTTTAAAAAGCAGCAGAAATTCTGGGCACGTGGCTGGCGAGTGGTTCTTTGGAAGTGGGTTTTTTTTGTTTTGTTTTTTTGTTTGTTTTTTTTTTTACATAGCAAAAAAGGAATTTCAAGCACCTCTTAAACTTGAAGTGTGCTATATGCTTGTGGTGTCAAATGTCCCAGTCGGTTATTGTGGCCAATGTCTGTACCAAAGAGCGGTGAAGTGATTATGTCTGTGTTTTAAATCAACCAATTTTTACTTCTAACCACTTCAAGCAAAGCAAAACAAGACATAGGAGAGGGCTTCCAAGCTGGCTGCGTCCTCCTACCGGCCTAGATTTGCAGCAACAGGGTGTTAGGATTTGAGAACAGAGCCGAGCCCCTTTCTGACGCGTAGTTATGGACATGCTGCTGCAGGGCGAATGTGAATTTATTTACACTAGCCTAGAAAAATGTATTTGCAAATACGTGTATTTATGCTGCCAAGAACAGCATGTGTCTTCGTTCTGGCTGAGCTGAGCGAGCCTCAGCGAGGGCAAGTGCTGTTCTGCAGCAAGAGAAAGGAAACGTTATGAAATATATATGAGTTGCAGCTATGAGACTGCGTCACCCATGAGCTCTTGGTAAGGGAAATGCCGCACTGATTTGAGCATCAGCCAGAGCGGTAGCAAATCGGTCAAGCCCTTATGCTGTTTTAAGACTTTATGCTGGTAGCTGGAAAATGGTGCTCCCTGATGTTTCGTGTGGGTGAACGTCAACTGTTATTTCTGCGGTGGTTGCCAGGGCGAATGCTTTAACGCAGGCTCAGCGCTGAGCGGCTGTAAGCGAGTTGGATGTGCTGGGTTTACAAGCCGGCTGCTCTCACCGGGCACAGCTGCAATCGGGAGCTGCCTGTGGGGGCTGAACGCTTCTCTCGCCCCCGAAGGGCTTGTTACCTGCTGTTCCCAGCCGTTTTCATGATGGTGTCACCTGCCTCTGGAGAGGAGAACACTAATTTCTGTAAACTGAGTGTGAAGGAGGACCTGCAGTGCTTCCGGGGACGCGGGAGGAACTGGCATGCCTCACCCCTGCGCTGCTTCGTGCTCTGGCCGCCGTGTTCACTGGCGAGGTGTGCTCCTGGCAGCAGGCGGCTCCTGAGCTGCTGGCAGTGCCTGTCCCCGTTGCCTGCTTTCAGCACCAGTCTGATTAAAGGGTCATGCCTCCTGTTTAGCTGCTGCAAGTGTGAGTATCTAACTGCTTTATCTTTGGAGTTGAATAATAAAACTGGTTGGCCAAGAAGTGGGTTCCTCTCTGTCTGAGTGAACGTCGTGGTTAGCGATTGCAGTGCCTGGTGGGGGGGCTCGGACCTGTCCTGCGTCCTCAGTTTCCCCTTACCCAGCAGCAGTATTTCTGAGGGCTGACTGTTGCTGTCCTCATTTATTCACACCTCATTTCCCGAGGCTGCAGTGCCTCCCTTCACCTCTTCCCCCGGGCCTTGCAGGGCAGTGAACAAGCTGTGCTTGTCTGCAGGGCTGGCTTCTCTTCCCAGCCCGGGGTGCCGAGGTGGATCCTGGCTGCAGCATTGCATTTCTGGGTGGTTCACACAGCTGCCGGTGTGCAGGACCGCAGCGGGACGGGGAGGCGGGGGCTATCGAGGGAGAAGAGTGTCACAGCAACAGCACCGCAGAGGGGCTGCTCAAACCCCAGCACCGCGGGACCGGCTCTCGCTTTCTCCTGCAACCTGGAGCCCTTCGCACACCCCCTGGGCTTGAGGCTGGGCTCAGCACCTGTGCCTGAAGCAGTCCTGGCCACACGTGGGTTTGAGGAAGCTGCTGGTTCTCCAGGGCGATTTAACACTTCCACTCACACCTCAGTTGCTCTGGCAGCAACAGCAGGTGGTAGGAGTCTTGTTTTTTTCCCACATTCCTATGCTGGGTACCAAGAGCTCTGCGACCTGGTACTGAACTTCCCCAAACCTTTGCTTCCAAGCGGAAGGCAAGCTGAGGGCTGGAGCTTTCCATCTGCACTGATGCCGGCACACCGGAGGCTGTTACAGCTCAGTTCTTGAGACCTTTGGTTGTAAAAGTCCAGAGAAAACAGCTGCGTTCACTTACTCGTGACAGGAACTGAAACCCCTTCTCTCTGCCTGTTACTGAGCTCAAGAGCCAAAGAACAAAAGGCTACGCCATGAGTGTGTGCCAAAAATGTATACATTCTATAGAAGGGTGTATGGATTTAAGAAGGGCGCGGTCACAAGCACACTGTGGGAACTCCCTCTCTCAGAGGGGCAGATCACCTTTGCTGGTACCATTCATACCCTAACAGGGGGTTAGTTTGTTTGTTGTGCCTGGCTAGCCAAGACTTCACTCCCACAGTTAATGAAGGCCCTTTTAGGGACGGGGAAGCAGGAGCAAAGGGAAGATTCCAGCCTCACGGTTTTCAGCAGACATCCTGGGGCAGAGCGGGAGAACCACAACCATCCAGCAGCACCTCACTGAGGCAGCTTCACCAGCTTTTGGTGTTGGAAACCCAAAAGTGTGCTGTAGTCTTGCGTAAACACACAAACACATGCATCAACTGTACCTGAAGGGGTCAAACTGCCCCTGGGCCGTGAGCCCATTTCAGCACAGTTAGTGCTTCCCCGCCCGGGAGGCTGCAGGTCTGCCTTCAAACCCCAGAGCTGCTGTAACCGAGCGTCGATAATTTTTCCCATTGATTCAGTGCCCAGACCAGACGTTGCTCCTGGAGAGCTGAACGCTGATGCTAAACTAATATTCAAGATATTCAGGAGTGCATTACTGGCATCAGCACCAAGAAATTTAGAGTAGGAATAAATACTCCAGACAGACTCCTAAGATTTCTAGTGCAGATACTGAAATGATTGCATAAGCTTTCTCTGCCAGTACCGAGCTTGTAACAAACGAGACACTTGCAGGGAAAAAAAATCCACTATTTTGGCTTCACTGCATTGATACAATTTTTGCCTTGGTTTGTCAAAAGTTACAGTCATTTCTCTCTACAAAAGAGTAATTTCAGTATCACCATTCCTTTATACCTCTGTGACAGATGCACTCCTCCTGTTTGAACTAACAGAACTTTGGTCCAGGCAGATGCTCAGCAAGTAGGCCTACCTGAAGGTAATCCTATTGTGTGAGGCTATCAGTGAGAACTCAGCACCAAGCCCCCAAAAAATGGTCTGGCTGCAGACGGGCCTGATAAGCGACCGAAACTGCATGAACACAGCGGAAAATCTGACTACAAATCAACCACTTGACGCTATAAAGATCTGCAGCCATCAGGGCCCTTGAGCTCTCCCCTCCAGCAGCGGGCTGCGCGGCGGGGTCTCCCCTTGAGTAGGGACGCCTCTCAAAGTCACCCCTCGAGGCTGAGAGATCCCTTACCTGACACCAGGCATCGATGGCTTGGTAAGGGACATTTTTTGCATGCACGTAGCATTTGAGATACGTATAGTAAGCTTACGTGATTATCTTTGTATCCCATACTGACTTTCAGTATAGTAAATAGCAGAGTATTGACCGCCAATCCATCTGTACTTATTAAATATTTTACATACCTAAATTTACTGACTAGAACTCAATAAACTAACTACTAGATCAGATTTGCCTCCGTGATCTCCGATTCTTCTCCTGCAATAACCTCTTAACATACTTCAGTAACTAACTGAAAATTACAATCCCTGTTAACAGACGAAGTTCTAGGAGCTGAGGCTATGAAGACAAACACTCTTCAACAAAATCTAATTTATTTCTTACCAGACAGACAAAAGTCAGTACAGTATTGCTTTTAACATCAACGTGTCCTAGGTTAAACTTAACAAACCTTAATGCAGTGACTTGCGGTATGAAGATGTGCTTTGCTCTCCTGCCCAGATAAACTCACTCTGGCAGTGCTTTTGGTCATGTCAGTGATCAAAACAGTTACTCCGCTTTCTGCTGCATTCTCATTCAGTTTCTTTCTCACATCATCTAATGACAATTTATGTGGTGCGATTACACCTTTTGCATATCAGGATTTCCAGAAATAGGAAGAACACAGACATTTAAAATATCAGGGCATCTAGGCAAGGACAGCTGAATAAATTTAATCCACACATTATAAACGCGATGCTAGACGTGCTAAAACCCCCTATCTCCTGAGCCACATAATACCAACATTTCGTATCAGTGAATAAGTTACTTATATTCCGTACAGATTAAGATACGCAGAGAAACACCAAGTACCAATAGCTGTCAAAAATGCAGATGTAAACTAATAAGTCTAAAATATGACAACCAAATTTCAAACCAAACTAGTGAAAGAGTAACTTTAAGAAAACCTAAATTTCAGAACTTTGTGATACCTCTTCAAATTTTAAAGTGAAGGTATTAAAAACAAGGCTCATTATTTCAGCTGCTGCACAGCTTTTTAAAGGATAATCCTGTGTGCATGTCATATTTTGATTATGTTTAAATACTTTAAAACAGAGGTTCTTTTTTTCCCAAGAGCATGCCCAAATGATTTGAACACATTCACTAAATTGCATGGTTTCACAACAGCAATTTTGTCATACCAGTAATTTAGTAGAACCCGGTGCATCTCCTTTCACAAACTTAGATTCTAAAATATCAAATTCATAAATATTTATATTTTAAATATTTAATTGTACATTAATATTGGGTATTCTTAGCATTTTTCCCTCCTGTTTCCAGGTATTAGTTTGATAAGGAAACCATTTTTACATCACAATCTTATCTGATACTGACCGGACACCCCATTAGACAGACTATAGTCTTTAAGAATCATTATTTTAAAATCTATTTCCTAAAGCAAAACTAAAAGAAGTTACCGGAAGAGTTGTACACCAGGGTTCGCCTGCAGAAGTTAAATAATATCTTGGCTGTTAATTAATTAGTCTGATTCTTTTTTAAGTTAACATTCACCAGTTCGGCTTTACAATATTCTGATGCTGCCTGTAATGTTGACAGTTTAAGTAGAACCCGAGAGCCCTTAAAGCAAATTCAACTTCTCGTCAAGATACAGCTTTAAATATGAATATTAGTAGTTCAAACTTTACAAATAATTAAGAAGACTAAGTGTATCATCTCTCATAGATACAGACTGTGGAGTGTATTTTTGCATGCAACCGGTATTTCGTTAGTGCTTGCTTACTTCAGCCCTCTGATTTAGGATGCTGCAGCTGTTCACATTTTCGCACACTTTTTCTTCAGGTTGCACCGTCTGCCGAACAGCTTTCTCTGGATCTAGTCTTCCAGCTGAAGATTTCGGTAAGGTCATCTGGAACGCGCACCAGAGTGTTGTACGTGCTTTACGTGTCGCTACGCTCATCTCTTTAATTGCCAAAGCAAGAGCAAACACATCTGCAGGGAGGAAACAGCATTTTAATCTTTATTACACAGGTCATCAGCAAGCACTATTCGGGATTAATTCACTCTGGCAATGCTAAAACCAGCAAAACTTTTTAGGCCCTTTTTGGTGTCTGATTTTGTGTCTGTCTCTTTATAAGGTTGTAAAAGTTGAATCTAAGAAAGTAGTGATTTTTAAGCCCTCATACAAAGAGGATATGGCATTTAGGTACTTATTTTGTTAAAGCTCCTACTTAGCTGCCACCTATTATCAGGAGCACCTAAAGCCTTACGGTCAGCTCTGTTTTTGAAAGTATTCCATGTACACACATACAAAAGGCATCTCGCCCCTTCCTGTGCGAGCTCATCGCTGAATGTTCACAGCAACCCCTCCAGATCCACAAAGTGGATCCTTTGCCCATCTTATTAAGATGGGCGAAGGAATAGCTCTTTTATGGCATTTTATTAAAGCATACAGATCATGTTCTGCAAAAACGCGTCAAACCCCACCACTTCAAAGAGTAAGGTGGTGCAGTGGTCCATTTATTCAACAGCAATGTCTTAATGCATAAATAATGCTTTGATTTTAATTCCAGCCTGTGTGTGAGGAAACAAATTTGATATCCTCTTCTAGGCATCAGAGTTTCAGCCAGAAAATAACTTGCATGTTATTTTGGGGTAGGGGCACACTCACTCCTTTTGGAGCTGGGTCACACTACACTGTATGTTGGGCTGCACAGAAAGCACGTGTGCACTTGCCTCCCTGGTCAAACACTTCCATGGAGTTTAGAAGCAGTGGAAGACTTTAAGTCAAAGTCTGCTCTTCCAAGCGCTCATGCTCAGTAAGCATGACTGCAGTTTCATTTTATTGCAAAAACCTGGCACCCACCTTCAACCAGTATTCTTAGAGTCACTGTTCCAGGTGAAAGCATTCCCCTCCTGGCGGTACTAGGGCTGCCTTGGAAAAGGGCAGAATTTAAAGGCCTGACCTTATTCCCTCACCATCCCTCTTCACCAGCTCGTGTGGCTCTCACTCCATGAGCTGGTTTCTGTGAAACCCATTCTGAGACATCCCTCCTTCCTTCTGCACAGAGTGACCGCTGATTCCTCTACAGTTACCACTGCTAAGCAGGAGCGGTACAGAAAATTGATTTAGGTAACTGTGAAGAATCGCCACGAAAATCCACTTGTCCACAAGTCTCAGCCATCCAAAGAATTTTAGAAGGTAGTATTTGGAAGGATAACTCCAGAGAAATAAAGGACAGAATACAGAGTGGGAGGATGTGATTATTAGGTCTTGTATTTTCAAAATTCCAATTTCCACACCAAGCTTTGTGGAATCAAGAAGAGACCACAGGAATGGTGTCATCTGGACTGTCTAGAAGAAGCTAAGAAACAAGTGACACTTACATAAATGCGCATCTCAAAGCTGTAAGATAGGGTTGGCATTTGGTTCACTACCAGGGAAGAAGCGAAAAATCCCACAGTAATAAGGAAGAGTTGTTTTAAAGTCTTTGGCTGAATGCAGTGCCTGAGGGTTACAGACATTAAAAAAAGTCTTTTCTCCCCTCAGAAGATGATCTGTAACATCTATATCCTTCAGAAAGATCTTGAAAACTAAATCTAGGGCAGTCTCAAAGCAGAGGTATGCTCAGACAGCTCTGAAAGGCTTGACGGTTGTTCTGGGTGACAGATGGCACTCCGTAAAACTCTTCTTACGGTCACTGTGATTTCTTCCAGAACTTCATTAAGTGGTCAAAAACATTTACAAACAACTGCCAGATACCTCGTACAGTTCCACAACTTCAATGTGTAATAGTAGAATTTTTCAGACCCACGTTGTGCATGAATACAACCGATATGAGGCAGCTCAGATCCCTCTGCTTCCCACTGAAGTAAATCTTGTGTTGCAACTAAAGTCGGGGAGCTGGGAGTAGAGAAGACTGTGGCTCATGTATGAATTTTGTTTAAATCAAAACTCCCTGGATCAGAGGACACAACAGACAGGTCCTGCCTGATAAGATAGATACTTAATATCAGATGGAATAGAAAGGTGCTGTGCAAACAGGGTTGGGCTGCAGAAGACATCTTCTCAAACAAAACAGAACTATTAACAAAAAGAAAGCTCTGCCAAAGAGAGGAGATGCACAGCTTCAGACATTTTCCTCAAGGCTTTCCCAGACACGCAGTAAATATAGTTACTACATTCAATAATCTACTGTTCGAAAAATCCTCCCCAATTGCCACAATAGGCTAACACATCTTGGAGACAGCCAGTATGGAGGATGAGAGATAGACAAAGAAAATGCAACCCTTCTAGTTAAGTAATCATATCCCATTGTGCAAAGCCCACTTCTTTCTCTTCTCAAAGCAGCTGGACCAGGGAGCAGATCTCGAGGTCTGACAGCTACCCTTTTCCAGATGACTCGGTTCCAAAGAGCTCACTGATCTTGTTAAGAAGTAGTGCTGAGTACAGCCAGCGCCAATTATGTTCATGGGCTTAAACACCCAAAAACCCCCTTCGTCTTAACAAGTCACATAATCTTCAATCAAGGTAAAGAGAAACAAGAATGATGGTGAACAGGTGGAAAGAAAAATTGCTGTAGTGCATCTTTTGAAGTAAACTTGAGAATTAAGAGAACTGCATGATGGGACACCCCAAAGGAGTAAGATAATCCATCTAATTCAGTTGTGGAAAGAGAGGCAAGAAGTGAACAGAGGACTCTCAGAAATGTAAGAAAGCTTCCAACACAAAGCAGTAGGTCAGAGCACCACAGGGAGCAGGAATTTATTCTGCCTCACATCTAAGAGAGAAGGGAATCTGCCATTCTGCCTGTGCACTAGTGAAAGACTAAGCTGAGTATTCTGCATATTTTGGATACCATTAAGAATAAAAACATTCTGACCAATATATTTTTGTGTATCCATCCAAAATATGATTTGTATTTTATGTCAATCTACAACAGAACATGCTTGAAGAGGGAATCCGTTCATAATGCAAGGCCATCTTGGTCTCTTTGCACAGATTCAGCATTGAGATACCAAGGAAATTCTACGTAGAAATACAGGGCTGGAAGGGTGACAGGAACAGGAATATGAGGGACAGGGGGAAGAAAGAGGCAATAGCTTAATATCATCTCCAATCCCAAATGGCATTACAAAAAAACCCCACTACCTTTCTATTACTTGCTATTTATTAATTGAGTAAATGCGCTCCAAATTGATTTAACACATTTATCTCTAAAACACAGTTTTAGTGTCCTCTCAAAACCATCGTCTAAAACCCCATACAGTCTGCCTTTCTCAAAGCTCTAGACACTGAAAAATAAATTAAAACTTTAATAAAAAACTCCTCACACTTATTTTTTTTTATAGACTTGCAATATGTGTAGAATTTTTCAGCTACCTTATAAAAGTACGTAAGCATAGTTATACCTCTGTCATCTTGGCATCTGGGAGCTCCTTGCCTCTGTCGATTTGAAGCATTTACAATTTCATCTTTTCTACGTGACTGCACTACATGAATTACCTCCAGATGTTTATCAAGAGCAGTAGAAATGTTAGCATGAAGGGGAGAACTGCGAAGGCGCTCCATTTTTCCCAGTAAAGTCACAACCTAATGAACATTTTACATGTTACAGGAGTTCACACTGTACTCATCTAGACTTACAAGAAAAATAACCAGATTAGGAAGAACAGATTAACGATAACCATTATTTTCTTTTGAGAACACTTCATAAAGTTATAGTTGAAGTAGTTAAATTCTTACCTAGGATTTCTTCTTCTCCAAAACCAAAGCTGTAGAATACCTGGGTGTGCACAGCACAACAGCAAAATACCCAAATATTAGGACACCCAGCTTAGTAGTTAATAACAGATACATACAACTTTGAGACAACCATGTAACAGGAGGTGGTTCCATGACAACGTGCATTCCTCTGAATCAAGACCACTGTGGTCCTCCCTTCCATCAGCACTGCTGCAATTATCCGTGTGAAAACCAATCCCGCAAAGACTGGCCAGTTTTCACCCAGATGAGCTCCTTGTGCTGTGCCAGCGCAAAGCGATGGACAGCGTGGGAGAGCAGCAGGCTCAGTTTGGGTTTGCTAAAGCTGCTGTGGAACCACACGCATAGGCTGACTTTCAGGATGGATACTCAAGACTACAGGAGCTCTTTCAGAGAATATTGAGCAGAACCACTCAAAAATCGTTCAGTTTTGATTAGTTAATTGAAAATCTGCATCTTTGTTGTCTTGTTTATCTTACAACAGCCACATTACTACGAATTTCCCCTTGGTGAGCAATTCCTCAACTGTGGTTCACAGACCACTGAAGAACCTGGTTACTAGTCTGCAGAAAGAGATAAAACTAAAAATTCCAAAATGTTAATGTTTACTGGACAATGGCTACACTTGATACCCTATAAAGAAGCCTGATGATTAATGGTCATCCACAGGTTAAAAATAAGAAACAGAGGGTCTGGGAGCACAGTGCAAAGCGACATTCTTGATGTTTCCTTGCAACAGAAAGACTGTAGGCTGCCCTAGGAAAAGGACTGGCATGGAGTTTTTAAAACATAAGAAAGAGTGGCTTTTAAAGGCACTTGAACCGGGACAATTTGCCCAACCTGCCCCAAGTATCCTCAGAGCAGGGTGCTGGCCAAGACAGTTATTTTGGTAACAGCATCCACAACAGCAGAACAGAGCAGCCTACTCCTTGCCAAGGGCTCAGGAGAGAGCATTCAGGAAGGAGCAAGCTCTCACTGCTAGCCTTGTCCTGCTCGCCCTTAGATCTGGCGAAAGCCTGGGGGGCGAGGAAAAAACGTGTGCAGTTTATTCCTGCCTAAGTTACTGTGACAGCAGCAACAACCAGTAAACTCAGAAAGTGACATTTCACACTTGTAAGGAAGCTGAGAGCTTAAAAAAAAAAAAAGTGAAGGGAGAACTTCACATGAACAACTGAGGAATCAGTCACTAGGATAGGAAACTAAAGTAGGTAAGATTGTTTTAAAATCACTAATTTGTTTCCGAAGAAAAAGCCAGATTTTAAGGAGTGGCATAGTAGGATTACATATGCAAGTGAAACAAAGCAAGATGAACCTGACAGTCATTTCCCAGTCTTACTTAATAGTACATCCACATCCACAAAAGGACTTAACGTTCTGAAGACCTGGTTTTCAGGTACCACAACATTATCCAACATTATCCACAGATGATAGTTAAGTGCCTATGTTCTTTATACTAAGCCTGGGAGAAATGCCAGGTGTCTAAAAGCAAAATCCACAGAAGTCAGCAAAGCTGGGCTGCCCCAGCAACCCAACGGGAACCACTGAAGGCTCAAATGCTTGCTTTCCCATCCCCTCAGGTGTTTCAGAAGTTCATCCTGCACTCCCAAGAGAGCTTCCTTCCACTCACGACTCAGAGGCATTAACTAAACCTGCCCTTCTCTTATAAAGCACAACTGATCCCTTTTGACTGTCACAAGGCTTGCCGAGTAATTCAGATCCTTCACTGGGAAAAGCAGCAAGCCACCAGTGACGCTGAGGCTGACTGCTGGTGTGGCAGGGTCCCAGTGCAGCAGCCAGCAGAGCCACAGACCCTGCAGTCCAGAGGTGAGCATACACCATGGGATAAGGACTGAAGTTTCAGGCCCAGCTTTGATGACAGTTCTTCACAAAACAATGGATTTGGAACAGGGACTATAATGCTCTCCCCAGCCCACACAGATACCCTCGCTACTAGAAACAAGCTTGTATTTCCTGTCTCTGGCAAAAATCATTACCAGTCCAGAATAGAAGAGCTTCAACAGGACAAGCTCAATGTCCAGCCTCAGAGTACCCCACAGTGGGGTGACATGGTGTTCTCCAGTTACAACAGAGCTGTGGATTTACATCTCCCCAGACACACGAGAGATGAGATACAGTCTGGAGAGAGGAGATCCGGGTTTAAAGTTTGTTCTCTGACTATTAAGTGGTTTTAATAGCTACTGATGACATAGTGAAGGAAGCTTCTGTCACCCCTCCATCAGCTATGCTTTGTTCTGGAACTGAAAGCAACTGCAAGTGGAAGTCTCAAATGAGAAAACTAAAGTAAAGTGCATGACCACCAAGAGGATTTAACTAGATGCTCCACACTATGAAAAGTTAATCCCAGATTCAGCCAGCTCAACTTCCACTTGAACCTTTGTACCAGCATTTCTCTTTGGCCGTCACTAAGCTTTTTGATGTTAGAATCCAGGTTCAACAGCCCCACTGTGCTTGTGAGCATCCTTGAAACTACTTTTCAGTTGCTACCTAACAAGTGTTTGAGGTTCTATAACCTGAAGCTTGGTTCCTCAAATGGCTAGAGAAGATGAAGACCTTCTTTAAATGCAGTTTTAAAGTACTAGGACAAGGACAGGCAAGCCTTCTGAAAGTGGAAACTTCCTAACACTGTTCTTTTGGGGTTCATAAAACACTAGTTTAAAAAGTGTACACTGAGCCTATCAACACATCTTTCACTATACTCTACTCAGCTGTATGAACAAAACCAGGCAGTTACACAAGACAGATTTCAGCAGGCAGTGAGCAGACATGGCTCCACGGCTTATTTCACCTGTGCGAGACAGGTAGGAAAGACTGCTTCTTACCACCGCTGCCTTGGGAGCGGCTGAGCTCAGCAGTACTGGTTCCTCCAAGAACCAGCATTTCTCAGAACAACAGCTACTGCCTACTCACGTCCCCTCGCAGGGGCAGGTTTCGGCATCTGCGCTTTCAGCCCGCATTTCTCTTCATTCTGCAGCATGAGCATCCTGGCTCTGGCCTCTCAGCCTCCGAAGAGCCAGATCAGACCCTCGCTATTCTGCTGGCAGCACAGATCAGCTCTGCTTGTGCTCGCCTCCTCCCTCTAGTCTCCCTTGCAGAATTCTGTGCAGACTGCTGCCTCACAAAGAAGCACGATACTGCACACTGGCACCATCGTTTGGCCACAGAGCTCAAAAGACACCAGTCACGCTTGCCTTACAGGTTATGGCTGTTTGGTTTAAGCAGCAAACTAATGACGTAGAAATTCAGGCTGAAGCTACAGGAGATTCTGCATTGTAGAAATTCAGGCTGAAGCTACAGGAGATAACCATTCTGCATTAAAAAAAATACAAGACTCTCAAGCAAATATATATCGAAGTCTTACAAACATTAATTAAACTTGCTTTTTTCCCCACAAATACCTCCTCTAATACAGTGTCTACAATTCTATAGTGAGCATTTCTGTGCTGAGCTGCTCAAAAAAGAAAAGCCCAAGTGTCAGGCACATCTTAGAGCTGTGCAAGCAGTTAGGCTAGATGACTGGATTCTGGCATCTCATGCACGCTCTTGTACTAGAAAACACATCCTCCTGGCATGTATGCACGTAAACGTGAGCCTCAGCTACTCAGTGGGTTCCCTGGTAGCAGTGGCAGTGAACCTGGAGCTGTAGAAATTCTAGCAGGGACTGCTGAAATATTATTCCCTGCATAGCATTTAAGAACAAAGCTATTTTGGGAAAAGCTGCTCTGATCATCTTACATATCTTATACTGTACTCTAAGTTCTGTGTGATAAGTTCAATAGATTTCTTTCTTTTTTTAGTCCTACAACTCACTCTGGCTTGTTCACGTAGCTGATCCACAATTAAGCGATCAACTCTTGATGGGTTTGATGTCAGCCTTGGAATCGGAATGTTGTTAGCACTGGAAACCTTTTTCCCTTGGAAATTCTTAGCAAGAGCTGATTCAGTCTGCATGAAAACAAAAGAATAACTCCCTAAGAATATAAGCTGCAAAGTGTGCTTCATTACAGAAACAAGAAAAAAATATCAGATATACAATTTCTTTCCCTTAGGGTTTTGGATTTTTTTTTTAAGCAGTTAATGAGGATTCAGGCATTTGGGATTTAACCATTTGGTAAGACAATCACCTGTTTTAAGTGAACAACCGCTTTACTCAAAGCAGTTGAACTAAAGTAATTATGCCAACATAATGTGTTTCAGAAGTGCTATGTCTTCTCACACTGACTACAGCCTGTACTAATTTTGCCTGTAAATAAAATGGAGGCAAGTTAGAATTACAAGGCAAAAAGGAATGAGCAAACAGGTGTGGACCTCATCCACAAAATTAATAGAATTTTTTAAGTCAGCAATTAACCTAAATTTTGTACAGATTAGTCAAACTACAGAAAGCTTTTTTTGTTTTGTTAAAATGAAATCATATTTTATTTAGCCATCAGAAAATTACTTTGAAACCTGACCACAAGGTTTCAAATTTCAATCTCTCTCACCATGTTGTTATGTCACTCTGGAACACCTGTAACAATATATAGCTACCTAAATCTGTTTTAAAATCGCATTTCTTAGATTGTCTTGTGGTGGTCCACATAAAGCTGCAGCCTAATTTTCTCCACCATGTCCCCCTGCCACGCACAGGTCAACTCTTTCTCTTTTGCACTTTTCTATGCAAGCCTAGACACCAATCTCCCCTCCTCAAGTCAAGCTCATTCTCCCCCTAACCCCTCTATTCAAAGCAACAACCGGCTTTTGTCAGGAAACACTTTGGCAAAACAGCCCCTGTGTTACACCCCCTCACAACAGCGCTTCCACAGAGAAGCTGTCAGCCAAACGGCCTGGCCCCACGATGCCCAGGTAACATTTGGTCAAGCTTCCCTCTCAAAGTCGCAGCTCCAGATCGTTTTTGAATTTCAATACCAGCTAAACTGGTGAAATTAAGACAGCTTTTACATTCAGCAAGGGTAGTCTGAAGCACTTCCGCTGATGACCAAAAAGGGCAATTGCTTTAAGCAGGGCTTCATGCAGAACTACCCGAATGTTTTAGTTCAAGTGTTTTAATATTACCCTTTCTTTGGCCTCCATTTCTGGGGAAAAAAAAGAGCCCCTTCAAATACATCTTAGGTTTAAAACTTCAGGGAAACAGGAGGTGAGAAGAACTCATTGAAAGAACTGAAAGTGTAGGGCCTACGAATTTTAATTAATTCTTGAAAGGATTAAAGTTTAGTCCCAATTATATTAATTAATTCTTGAAAGGATTAGTGTTTAGTCCCAATTCAACATATAATTAATGGATTTGCTTTCAAAGTTTCCAGATGCATTGTATTTATTATGTTAAAAAAAAAAAGTGTAACACGGTTTTGTCAGTCATATAACACACCTTCCCCAACACAGAGACTGAAAAAGTCACTGGATTCCTGCTTTAAGTGCAACATTCAATACAACATTCGTTTACAACATTAGTTATGCTCCCAACCAGGCTACAAACCTTCAAAACTTCTGTTTTCAGTCCAAATATACATGGAAGCAAACTCTTGTAACTTTGAAGTCTCATTAAGCATTTCAACTCGTAACAGTGAGAATGACCCATGATCTCTAACTGGTCTGAGCAGGATGAGATCTAAATCAAATCTGTCATATGGCATATTAATTTATTTTAATTTGTTTTACCTTCTTTCTTTCTTTCTCCAAAGCTCTCCACTGTTCATAACATTCTTCTAGTCTAACATGAAGTTCGCTGGCAGGCCCACTACGGGTTTTAACTTGCCTCTGAAATCCAAACGCTGGTACAAAACCACAAAAAGAACTGTCGCCATACATCGTATCGTTAAAATAAGGGTAGAAGCGTTTTAAATCATCGCGGGAGAGCAAGTTGTGAGACTCCATCAGAGGGACAATGGAACGGCCAAACAGGCGAGCTGATCTCAAGGGAAATGCACTTGAACCAAGCTGATTATGTCTAAAGTCACCCATCATGCAACTGTTGGAAAAGCTTGGAGCCTGTAGGCAAGTCGCAGGATTGATGGCGTTACCGTCTCCGCTCCCCTGCCTGAGATTAAACGGACCCTGAGACTCCACTAAATCTTGGTACATGCTCTGCAACAACCCATCTGCATGTTTGTGTCCTTCCAGATCGTAACGCTCACCCTGTGGCTTCAAATGGAAACGGTGTTTGTTCATATTTTCAATGATCCCAAGCTGCTGAGCTGAATAACCCTCACAGAATCCATTTGGCTGCTTTAATTTCTTTTCACTTAAATACTCAATGAGATTCTCTTCTCCACTCCTAACTAGTGCTTCCATGCAAGCAGCAGACCGAGCTCGTTCTGCAGTGCTATAACCAAAATCAAGACTTGAAAAAAATGAAGGATTATCTTGACAGTACTTGTGAAATAAATTACTATTTAAAGGGAAATTTGAAGATGATAACTGAAAAAAATCATTAGAATGACTGGAACTTTTTGGAAAAGCAGGTAAGTGATTATTCAGTTTCAACAAAGGACTTGGATTCTGAAATGGGACAGAAGCAGTGGTTTTAGTTTGAATGTTCATCCAAGCTGGCCTTACATTAGTACCTGCTGAAGGGTTTCCTGAGTTTGATAGTAACGGAAGTGATTTACAGTATTCAGAATTCTGAAGATCGGCCTTGGAAAACTGCTGCTTTTCTACACCATTCGCACAGTCACTATTCCCTGGACAAGTTGCGAAAGATTTTGGTCCATATTCAAATTTTTGCCCAAAATCAGTGCAGAATGAAGCTTCATTTGCAAACTGTTTTTCTGATAGAAGTCCTACAGCCTTGGGAAATGTAAAGTTTTGCTGATCTAAAATTGTATCTTCTATTTTTTTCTGAGTTCCTGATTTAACTTGAAATAATTTAGTATAGGGTTCTGTGTCCAGAGATGGCGCCTCAATGGTTCCATTTACTAACTTTTTATTTTCTTGGAGGCTACAATTGGTGCTCTTGTTAGGCTTTGCTTTACTAGCATGAGAATATTCAGTGTATCTACTATAATCTGCGTTTTCATTATATCTGTGAAACTGCGGAAGAAACGTTTCTGCCCACTTTTGGTGCAACTGCGCATCTGTTCCTTTGGGACACACCTTCTCCCTTCCGTAAGAATAAGCATCGGCTCCCGAGTCTTTGATTACTTCTGAATACCCAACTTGGGGTGTAAAGGTGTTTTTTGTGTACAGATAGTTCTGATATACGGGTATTGTCTTAATATTCTCATTAGTCTGCATGTTGCAACAGTTGGCATGATCATTCCTAGAAGGGTATAAACACTGCTCTTCAAGGTCTATGCCAGTAAACCCGCGATAACATTCGTCTACTTTTTGCTGTGATGCAAGATTACCACTTTGCAAGTACTGTTTTTCAGCAGCAGATACAGATTCGCCACTATAAAAACCCTGTTGTGAGACAGTTCCAGCAACTGGTCTTTTAGTTTCTGGCAACAGGTCATGGTGGTCTACGATTCTGGTTGCATTCATGGGCCATACTGACTTCAAGTTGGAAGGGCAACTCCTTGAAAAACAAGAAATACACAGTTAGATTCTGATCTGTGGTGCTCCTCTTCCATTCCCAAATGCAGAAAAGGTTTAAGAACCCAATTCTTCCCCGATCATTTCTCTCGACTGATTCAAAGATGTCTTACCCCAACTTCTATCCACTACTGTCACCACTGCAGTTTTCCTTAACTAGATGAGAGAACTGATTCTGGCTTGTCTAAACCCACCCATATGCCCTAGGAGCTACGTACAAAGCCTTCAAGCCTCAAGCGATGTGTACATACCAAATTACATTCAGTCAATCCCGTCAAGAGATTTACTATCTGTCACCACTAAAATACTCCTTGTTAAGCAACAAGGTAAGACAACCATACTTTCCGAACTTCCCACAGCCTTTCAAAGCTGTGTCCTAGCACTCCAGACAAAACGCTTCTCTGTATCATCTTGCTTATAGCTTCAGAATCGCCTGTGTTTTACACTGGCTTACACTGCTTCCTGCAGGTAAATCAAGAATAAGCATCTCGGCACACTTCCTTTCCTTCCACTAATTACCATGAGTTAACGCAGGACAATCACTGCCTGTCAAGGAAAACTGTAAACAGACTAAGTAAAAAATGGAATTGTGCCTGGAAGTCATTACAGTCACAGCCAAATTTGGCAGTACTGAAAACAGAAATCCAACCTTAACTGTCTGAAGCAAAGGAATTCGTAAGTTATCTTTTGATCAAGACTGACTCTCTCTAAAGTTCGCCCTCACTTCAGCCACATAACTCAGCACACATACAGAAATCACTGGAATTTTGGGAGAAGACAGAAAGGAAGAGTGGTGCCTGGCTTGAGAACTGGGTTCCTTTTCTTATCCCTTAGACCTAGAATACTCAGATTCAGGCAAAAGACCGTGAGTGTCTCTAAGTGTCTTGGGGATGCTGGATCTGAATCCTTCTGTGCCAAGTTGTTATGACTATCTAATGGTTTCTTATGGTGCTAGAATATAGGCATAACAAATCCGACATTTAGATATGCAAATATTGCTTAGGTAGCACTAACATCAAGAAGTATTCATTTTGCATGGAATTCTTCCCTCCTGCCAGTTCAGGAAAGTGTGAAAGAGTATGATTTCGTGTTTTGTGGATTCTTTCTGTGAATTGAAATTCATTAAGAAAGAAACCTAAAGTCTGAATTCAGTCTTGATCTAAAAATAGGCCAAGGCACATATTCAGGGAGATTTATTTGAAACAAGCATTGTGGAATGCTGTATAAGGACTTATTTAAAAAATGCCAATTAAAAAGTTCTGTAAATACCAGAAAGCCAGAAACTACCATGTAACCTGAGCACCCAGAGAAAAACTTTCAAGTATCACAACCGAAATATTAGAAGATTAGGGGGAAGGAAGGGAAACCGTAAAGAGCATGAGGATTTGCCAGCAGCAGATGCAAAGATGACTAACAGAACACAGATACGGAGCTCAGCGAGGGTAGTTTTTGTCAGAGGAAGAGAATGCCAGCAGCGCTTGCATGACAACACACTCACCCCTCAGCACAATATGGCTGTGATTTATCTTGTTCTTCCAAGATGTTAGACACAAGTCCATATAAATCTGTTTCACTGCCATAATCATTCCTTTCAGGTTGAACCCTGAAGACGAATTGCATATTAATTAAAACAATTACTTCATTCAAAATAATTCATAAGCTAAATTTAAAAAAACAAACAAACAAAATCCATCTGCTCGTTCAACACACACATTCTCTCTCTGTCAAAAATGATTACCTGGACTTCATATTAATCTGAGAAGCAGCAGGCTGCTTAGTATCATCTCCATAGGTAGACCATGGTGCATACAAAAGGGAAGAGTCCACTGGTGCAGGGTACTCTGATGTTGAAAGGGAAGAACTGTAGGTCTGAGGTAGCTCTACATTTTCTTCATTCTGCATTTTATGTACAATAAAAGCACAGATTTTAATATTAAACACATCAAATTGTCATTTCATCATTCTAGGCGGTTGTAACCGAGTTCACCCTTGGAGTAACCAGAGCATGAGAAGCAAGCAAGCCACATACTTTTTGACACAATGCTACAGGTAACTTCTGCTGGTGACTCCTGCCCAGCACATATACACATAGGAGTAAAAATTCGGGGCCATGTCAGCCTAAGACGTCTGCACCGGTTTCTAACAGATGATCACCAACAGGAGTCAGGAGACATTCCCTTCCTCCCAACTGTTACAGGTTGTTTAAACTACTGAAGAAAATTTACAGAAAATTCTTTTCTGGAGGAAAGGTCTTCTACCCAGTTTAAGTGAAAAGGAGCAATTGCTTGTTTGGTTTAAACACGATATGCTTTCTTAGCTCCTAGTAAGTGAAAAAATTAACGGTGTTTTCACAGGGTTAAATGTTAAAGATACACAATATACTCCTTTATGGAGCAAAGTAGTCTAGCAGCTACAGAAAACGGCACACGAAGCCAGGATTTATTCCCAGTAAGACCTTCTGTGTAACTATGGACAGGTCTCTCTTCTTCACGTCTCAGTTCCCCATGTCTGTAAAATACTTCTGTAAGCGAAGAAAGATGCCCAGTTGCTGGACTTAAGGACATGGAAGAACAAAGCCAAACGAGTCTCATATAGAGTAAGTAATAGGTCTATTATTGAAGGTACTGGGAATGAGTTTCCATTCATTTAATTGAGTCTTTTACCTCAGTGAAAGTTTATGGCTATGAAAGGCAAAACGAAAAGAGCACTCTGATGTGCTTAACTGTCCTGGCATTTTCTACTGCTCACACTAAGAACCCCCTGCTCAACAGGCTGGTTTATACGAGCGTTTGGACTCTACGTCTGTGGTACGTCACAGAAATATCTGTTGCAATACCTAAGCTTCTCCTTCTTACTGACTTCTCAGTTTTCCTAAAAAGTAATTTGCTCCTTACTTTGTCTACAATTGTTTATGCTAACAGAAGAACAAAGAACACAGTGAAATACAATTTTACTGAACACCACATATTCCTTCATCTGTGACTGTATTAAAAAAGCCGCTGTTCTTTCTGACTAACATTATGACGATGCAGATTTATTATGAATAAATCAAACACGGCGATTTATGTTCGCCAGTATAAGCTCTGTATCAGAAATATCTTTTGATCATTTTGTTTACAAGCAACCCGAACTCTTACACAGATATAAAAAATTAATTTATAATCAACTGAACCTGTAATTTGTAGCAACCATATAGCGAGCCAGAGCCTGTCATTACGCTACTGAATGCATCAGTCAGCCTGCCGCCAGCTTCTGCGCTACTCCAGCAGCGACTGCCACCTCTGAACGCAACTTTAGGCTATGCAAGACAAGGAAAAAAAAAGTGGTAGGAGGACATAATTATACACAGACCTGAGAGTTGTAGATTTTATACCAACAGTAGCTTCTTTAAGACTTTAATATACCTGTGGATTCTGCTCATCTGACTTTTCAGGTAGTTAGTTCTACATATTGACATTAAAACACTTTCATGTTTACCCTTAGAGAAAAGCTTAACCCAACAAACCACAAGAAATTCACAAGGTGTTTAGAGACAGAGGAGGTGCAGGTTAAGAGGAAACCTGCATTCTCTCTGTTTACACTAGCTGAGCTTCCGAAGGGCTGAACCACCACAGAAGAACATCAACTACAGAAGTAGAATTATCATCCCATTCACCACCAGCAGCAGCAGAGTCATTTAGCCTTCTGCACATCGCCAGAAACCTCTCATCCTTTCATCACTGTTCCTATTACAGCGGTTATGTTACACGAAGGCACGTACGTGCATTTTCAGATTTCAGGAGCTAGAATTTTGCTACAATACACACACCGGGAGCTACGGTGGAAATCTGCCCCATTCTGTAACTATGGGAGAAACAACTTCTACGTAAGAAACACCCCTCTCCCCATCACCAACCTGGAAGTGCTCAGAAATAGGTGGCCAGTGGGAGCAAGGAATGAAAACAAAATGTTAGGCATCTTTTATTCCCTTCTTCAGAAGGTGAGGTACACAAGGAAAATTTAAAGTTAAAATAAAATTAACTAGCTAAAAAAACCTTTAGCTCACAGGTAAAAAAAAGTGAAGTTATTTGCATAATATTTAAAATATTACCATAGCAGCTCATTTGAAATGCTTATTAAATTCAGAAAAAGTTCAAGTTTCACAGGACCAGCGTTCTGAAAGTATCCTGAATAAGCACTCCTCTCTAAAAAGATGTTCTTCTGTAACCACCCGGGGATGAAAACAGACTCTACGTCTAACGTATGCAGTCTACAGCATGATCTTCTTCTAGTTTATGCTGCAGTTACACTGATTAACAGTTTTTTTCAGACACATTTTACAAATATGTGAACATGCAAAGTCAGTGTGGAGCACAGCTCCACTTCTTATACTAATTACGCCATGTTTTCTCCTTAGTTATCTCCTTGTTCAGCAAGGACACCTAGCACTTACATGATTTGTCATCTCAAAGAATGAGGAAACGTATAGGTACAGCGAGCAGGTACAGATTTGTGGCACCCCCAAACCCATCAAACCATACATGCTCTTTTTTCCCAACTTGAAGTTTTTCGGGACACTGAAAAGTGTTTTCCTGATAGTTTTGAGCTCGGTTTCACAGCACCCGTTACCACAAGACAGGCCCAGGTCTAGACGGCCCCGGGCCTTGTGCGGCTCCGCGGCACTAAGCCCGGTCGTGGCAGCAGGCACACTGCGGGGGGAAGGACGCGAAGCCTCGCCCAGCCTCAGCCCTGGTCGGTTACCGGCGCCCGGGCGAAGCCCGAGCTCCGGGACAGCTCCAACCGTCCGCTGGGTTTCTGACAGGAAGAGTTGCACGGCCCAGCCTCTCCCCAGCCCGTGGCGCGGCCCCGTCCCTCACCTCCATGGGCGACCCCCGGGACAGCGGCTGCGACGG
>NW_008796188.1:266961-268797 GCF_000699145.1 Aptenodytes forsteri | reverse complement strand
CCTGAGGCAGCCCCGGGCCCTGCCACCCCCTCAGGGCCTGTCAGCCCCGGGTCCTGCCGCCCCCGGGCCCTGTCGGCGAGCCTGCCCTCAGCTGCTGCCACCCCGGCTCCGCGCTAGGGCAGTCCTGCCCGGGGCCAAACTGCAGTCCCGTGCGCCGCCCACGGGAGCAAGAGGAAACCCCCGTTACCCAGCACCGGTGACGGAGCAGTCCCCGGCCTTGCACCGCAGCTCCCTGCAGGTGGCGGGGCCTGCTGGGCTGAGACCTTGCCGGGGAGTCAACGGCTGAGGGTGCCCCAGGGCTGCCGGGTTTGAAGGAGAAACCATAGGAAACCTGATGGAGGAGGGAGCCCAGGGTCTCTCTGTCACCAGCTCTTGTTTCCTCATACTCCTCATCCTTGTTGCTGGCTTAGATATTCTGCCAAGCATAGGAATATCGCTGTTTTCACTAGAAAGGACTAAAGAAAACCTAAAAGCCCTGAAACCATACCACACTCTTGTTTCACTTCTCAAGCTATTTTGCTTTTTCAGTTCTCAAGCTATTTTGTTTTTCACTTCTCAAGCTGTTTTTACGGGATCTAGGGACATGGGGTTTGCTGCCATCTCTATATTTGGGTGGATAAAAGCGGTATGCAGATAACTTCGTGAGATAGGGGCATACATTTTTTAATGGATTGTGGGCACTTGTGTTGTGATACATCTCTCTCATTCCCCGGTGCCCGCTAGCCTCCAGCCTTCTTCCTCCCTTCAGTGTGCTACCAGCTGGCAGGTTCACAGGGAGGTGAGCGGGGCGAGCCTGCCGCTGCCGGAGGCAGCTGCACAGCACTGCCTGGGGGGCTGGATCCTGCCCGCTGCGCCTTCCTACACCCACCCAGGGAGCGGGGCCACCCTGCCTGCCCGGGGATTCAGGACGCGGATGTTGTGTCTGCTGGAAGCCAGGGATGAAGGTCTCGGCTCCACAGCATGTGCCGCTTCATCCCTCCCTCCCTGCCCCGGGGAGGGGCTGGCTGTGGGGCAGAGCTTCGGGATGTGCCCTGGCAAAGGCGCTGGCCTGGTTCAGAGCCTTGTGCCCAAAGCTCCTCGAGGTGCAGTCCTCTCACCCAGGGAGACAAGTCGCAGCTGGAGCTCAGGACCAAGCCGGGGTGGGCTGGGGTCCCCTTTGGTCCCGGATCTGAAGAGGAACCAGTGCGACCTTCGCGTTTGGTTTGGGGAGCTTTGCTTTTTTTCCTCCTTTGAAAAGGGGGAGTGTGGCCGCTCCACCCTCGCTGTCCCCTCAAATCACTATTTCCTGACAAGTTCAGAGGTCTTACTTCCAGCGTTTGTTTCTGCAAGAGACTCACTCAAGGCCACATGGCAGAGAGGTTTGGGAAGCTCAGAGCAGTGAGAATCCCCCCAGAATTGTTATCATTCAGCCAGAGTTCACTGCTGGGGGTGCAGCAGCACCAGATTCCTCCAGGGAGGACCCTCCAGGCCAGACACCTTTGCCAACTTCAGAGGAAATTGATTCTGCCCCTCTATTCTGCTCTGGTGAGACCCCCCTGGAGCACTGCCTCCGGCTCTGGAGCCCTCAGCATAAGAAAGACATGGACCTGTTGGAGCGGGTCCAGAGGAGGGTCACAAAAATGATCAGGGGGATGGAACACCTCTGCTATGAAGAAAGGCTGAGAGAGTTGGGGTTGTTTAGCCTGGAGAAGAGAAGGCTTCGGGGAGACCTTCTTGCAGCCTGTCAGTACTCAAAGGGGGCTTATAAAAAAGATGGGGACAGACTTTTTAATGGAGCCTGTAGCGACAGGACAAGGGGGAATGGCTTTAAACTAAAGGGGGGCAGATTCAGACTAG
>NW_008796188.1:264835-266658 GCF_000699145.1 Aptenodytes forsteri | reverse complement strand
CAGGTTGGACGGGGCTCTGAGCAACCTGACCTAGTTGAAGATGTCCCTGCCCACGGCAGGGGGGTTGGACTAGATGGCCTTTAGAGGTCCCTTCCAACCCAAACTATTCTATGATTTTGTGAAATTGCTGTTTCACTGGACGCGGGTCGCTTTCACATGTAACAGAGGCCGGGAAGCAAATCCCCACCAGTGAGAACTGCCCGGCAGTTACCTGCCCAAAGCCGAGGGGTTATTTGCAATATTTAACATCCGCTTTTCAGAGATGTTTCCCCAGCGCAGCGACTTTTGTTGGGGAAGAGACATAGACGGAGAAACGCTGCTCAGCTGCTGTGCAAGCGGGAAGAACACGGTCTCACTGCGGGAAACCGAATTCTTGCACTGTTCAGACCTGCCCACAACAGATTTAGGTATTGACTCCGTTTCTTTATCCGCCGATTCCTGCACGCATACTCTGCACTGAGGTACATCCGTGGCCTGAGGTATCGACCACTTTGGCCCACTGCATTAAGGTGCCCCCAGTTTCCATGAACTTGGTGTTCCCCTCTGGGTTACAGTTGATGTTGCTATCTGTTCAAGGCAGCAAACCGGCAGTTAAAATCAGTATTAATATTATGTTGTCAAAGCCCTGTGCGGGAAGTTGATGTCACAGGCTGCTAACGCATTAAAGCTTGCTCCCTGAATTGATTTTGGACATGAGGAAAAATTTCTTTACTGAAAGAGTGGTTAAACATTGGAACAGGCTGCCCAGGGAAGTGGTGGAGTCCCCATCCCTGGAAATATTTAAAAGACGTGTAGATGAGGCGCCTGGGAATATGGTTTAGTGGGTGGTGGTGTTGGGTCGATGGTTGGACTCGATGATCTTAGAGGTCTTTTCCAACCTCAGTGATTCTATGATTCTGTGATTTCCAGGCTGTTGAGGTTGGCTTTGGAGAGAGTATTGAACCTTGCTTTGGAGTCCAAGCATTTGCCGCCTTCCTCCCTCAAAGCAAAGTCAAGACTGAAGACCGTAATTGGAATTTCATTCTCCCGCAGACCATTACACAGGGGGACGCAGCTCTGCGAGCGAGTGATTTTCATCTCTCACTCAGCATGAGACAGTTTATCCAATATGATCTGTTGCTCTTAGGAGTGAAGCACTATTTCAACCAAATCCCCCACACAGATCCAAATCCAGAAGTCTGCCTGCAAAGATTCAGTAAGTGCTCAAACGGGACCCGGCTGCGCCAGCTCCATGTAGAAGCAAGAGCTGCAATGAGCAGAAGACACCCACGTGGTGAGCGAAGGCCTAGCAACGGGCTTTAGAAGCCCCAAGCCCTCCTTACCAAAGAATGAGGTTGACTCCAGGCTTGGACATGTGCTGAGAGACCGCAGCAGCAGCTCTGAGATCCCATTATCTGGCTTTGAGGTTCGCACACAATTGTAATTTTGTAGCACAAAGCATAAAACCACGCCATTAGTATAAGCCAGACGGTACTGAATGGAAAACCACTTCAGGAAAAATGGTAAGCCGTTGGGTGTTCTAGCGGAGGAGGCCGCGGCACCCCATTTAAAGCAGCTGCTGTGCTGACGCGCTGCCTCTCTGGAGCAGCGCGGCAGATTTAAAGTCCCTTTTTCCCCACGAAGCACTGCAAACCCGCTCACTGAACGCTGTTTAGGACTCCACGCTCAGGGGCCCAGGGACGTGAGGGGTCTCCGAGCCCTGACAGACCCCTGCCGATGCCAGTCCTGCTGCCGGCGGGGGGTCTGCCCGGAGGCCTGGCCCCACTCAGTGCTCACACCACAGGGACGCGGCCCTGCCACCCACCCCAGGCCACCGCCCCCTC
>NW_008796188.1:250790-264194 GCF_000699145.1 Aptenodytes forsteri | reverse complement strand
ATCATCTTTATCAATTTAAGTACAAAGCCATTGAAATGGCCGTAGGCATATTTGTAAAGGTGGGGGGGGGGGGGGGGGGGGGGGGGGGGGGGGTTTTCCCCAAAGTGGTGGTGGGGGGCCCTGAGGGTGCTGTGGAGCCGGGGTGGCCCCTATCCCTGTGGGGAGGACTGTAGCGTCCCCCAGGGGTGCTGTGAGGCTGAGGTGGCCCCTTGGTGATGTGGCCTGTGGGACAGGACTGTGGCGTTCCCTCAGGAGCGCTATGAGGCCAGGGTGACCCCTCTCCCTGTGAGTGTGAGGCAGGATTTAGGGTTCCCTAAGGGTGCTGTGAGGTTGCAGTAGTCCTGTGGGATGCAGGGCAGGATTTTAGGGTGTCCTAGGGTGCTGTGAGGCTGTGGTGATGCCGTGGTGCTGTGGGGTGAGCTTCTAGGGCTCCCTCTCCCTATGGGGTGTGGGCAGGATCGTGGAGTCCCCTAAAGAGTGCTGTGAAGCCCTAGTGACCCCTCGGTGCTGCTGGCAGGATTTAGGGTCCCCCAAGTATGCTATGAGGCTGCAGTGGCCCTCAGGCCCTATGGGGAGCAGGGCAGGGTTTTAGGGTGCCCTAGGGGTGCTGTGAGGCTGTGGTGACCCCTCTCCCTGTGGCTTGTGGGGCAGGGTCCTCTAAGGATGCTGTGAGGGTGGGGTGACCCCTTGGTGCTCTGAGATGTGGTGCAGGATTGTGGGATTCCCTGAGGGCCTTCATGAGGCTGGGTTGACCCCTGTCCCCATGGCATGTGGCAGGATTTTAGAGTCCCCTAAGGGTGCTAGGAGGCCCTGGTGACCCCTCGGTGCTGTGGGACATGGGGTAGGTTTGTAGGGTTCTTTGAGGCTACTCTTTGCCCTGTGGGCATCAGCCAAGCATCATCCTGTGACGTGGGTCCAAATTGCGTTGTGTTAAAACACACCTTAAGGGTTGTGCAGTGACTTTTATCCCATATTTATTTAAAAAATAAAAAATCCCGTATCAGCGATGGCTTAGATAACGTCAGCAAGTGGCCAAAAAGACCTTAAAATGTGAAGAAACATTCACAAGTCACATCACTTTTTGTAGTGCCTTGTATATCCCCTCTGTTTTCAGGTGTCCATCTCTAACTGCTGCAAGGTGCAGTTAAGATTGCTCTTCTCTTTGCTAGGAGCTCAGTCATGTTTTGCTGGATATCAGCTTGTGGAAGTCACATTTGTCACTAACGTCTGCTTCAGGCTGAAATCTTCTGTCTTGGCCAAACAATTCAGTGACTGAGATCTTGGGGAATAGGTTTTCTGATAGTTTTTTGTATTATGGTTTGTCTGGTGGATACAGCGACAGATGGTGCAGTGGTGTGATGCAGAGCAGTGGAGGTTAGAACAGTGGTGAGAAATTTGGCCCAGTGATAAGCTGTGCATCACAGGTGAGCAGATCTACTTGAGTGCCACCTCTAAAATACTGCTGATTAATGGAGAAAAATATCGCATGTTTTGTGGTCTGTCTCTTATTAAGAGCTTTTCTTCTGTCCCTGCTCCAGATACTTGGTCTCACTTCCTTGCACCTTTTTTCTTCATCTCACCCTTTGCAGCTAACCCAGGAGAAATCTCTGTGTTTTGACTAGCTTTTTTTCAGCTTTCTGTTGCCAGAAATGGGAGCCCAGTGCTTTCATCAGTGGTAAGATCATTTTAGCCATAATGAACGTTGTTCTGAGACTCCTTGTAGCCTAAACCAATCTGGCTGCAGTGGTCTTGTCTTACCCCCTACTCACTTGCTCCCCTGAGCCTTTTCAGCGTGCTAAGTCGACAGAAAACTATCTGTGTAGTTTGATGAGTTAGTTTTCAGTTGCCCTCTTGTACTGGAAAGGCTTAGTGAACGGTCTGAGTGCTGGAGGTGGAGACTGGGGATGTGGGGAGGAAGGAGAGGGATCAGCCCCAACTTTTTCCTGCTGCTGTGAGCTTTTGTGGTACTAAACACCTGAAAAAGTGTGCCTTTATTTGGGCAACTTGGAAGCCTGGTGGAGGAAAGGGGGGACTTATGCAAATTTAAGAGAAAGATTGGAGCTTAATTGCCTCATAATCTGGCAATTCAAGTGGATGATGCTTTCCTTGGGTTACCAGGAAGCTTCTTACTAATCAGTATGTTCATGATTTATCTACAAATATAATTGTTGCAGAATTATCAGATTATTTAATACTGTAAAGAGAGTTCTTAAGCAAAGTGTTCGCTATCATTTTCTGAGCTTGATCCAATCTTGCAGTGTGTTGAATGCTGTTAATGTAAATGAACAAACAAGCTGCCTGCTCTCTCCAGCTTGTATGTGGGGTAGCAGCAGCTCTGAAAAGGATGTGGAGGTCAGGGTGAGTAAGCAACAGCATACATTTCGGATGTGACATTGGAGCTATTGTGATCCTTGTCTGTATAAATAAGGAATAGTAGGTAGGAGGATGGAGGTGTGTGATATCTCTAGGTACAACAGGTGAGTCTGATACTGGAACACTGATGCTATTTTGTTGTCAGCATTTTTAAAAGGTGCTTAAACCTGGAGAATGGGTAGAGAAAGCTTCAGTGACTACTTCTGGCCTGAAAAATGCAATTTAGAGAGCTTCAGTGACTACTTCTGGCCTGAAAAAATGCCCTGCAATGCAATTTAGATCTTAGCCTCCTTTATTAGACTCATGTGATTTGATTTGTGTATGTATAGTTTTACAGAGAGAAATGAATGGCTTTCTTGATGTAGAAGAGAGACAAAATCTTTAAACTTCTAGTAACGTTTTAAATAATTTAGACAAATGATAAGCCAAATCTTACTAATTGTCTAGTGCTGTTTCAGGTATTTTACTCTACTCCCTTAATTGCACTGGGTTTCCTCAATTGCCAGGAAGAGACAGTGATTAATGGTGATTGAAGTTTACAGGAAAAATAGTTTATGATGATTAGAAATAATGGCTGTTTCCGTTACAATTTATTCTGTATCTCTCTCTGCATGGTAATCATTAGGCACGCAAACAGAGCACTGAGTCTTGCCAAGACATCAGCCGGCATCTACTACAGAAGAGGGAATGGCATAAAGCTCTCTAGCTGTGTCCATAGTTGGTTACGGATCCCTTCTACCAAGACTGGACCTCTGGAAGTTAACTGGTGCTGTCTGTAGCTAATTGATTTGAACCTCATTAGGAATTAGTTCTCAAAGGGATGCAGAAAGGCCAGATGATTTCTCTGCCTCGTTCAGCCAGTGTCAAGCTGTTGATCCAGAACGAGCTGCATTTCTGCTTTTACTGTACCAGATTGGAGAGCAACATAGGGAAATGGTGTGGGAAATGAAGCAGGGCTATGTGGCTACAGCTTTACTCTTGGAAGCTGGCAGGAGGTCTGGCTTTGTTCAAAGAGGAAATCATGCATGCTGAATGTTGATTTGGTAGCGTGGATGTTGGTGATGATCCCCTATCAGAGAGACTGGAGTGGTTTTCTTTAAGGAATATTAAAGTTTTGTAATAGCTGCAACTTGTATAACAGTTCATGATGATTAGAAATAATGGCTGTTTTATATTGTATAAATGGTATAACACCTTAATGTTTCTTTATTTGCTATTTGGGACTCATTTGGAGTGGTATTGCCATTAGCGCAGTAATAAGAGACGCTCGCCTGTTTGCTTCTCAGAAGAGATTCGTATCTATATTGAGTTGGAAATGATTTTGGTTTCGCTCAGATACTAGATGTTGGTTTACTTTGCAGAACTGTGCCATAACTCCTCTGGAAGAGCCTGTGACTTGAGCAGAAGATGTATTGCCGACATCTGTTGAAATCAACTGTCAAACTGAGAGAGTGTAGCAGTAGTGGGAAGGGTGGTGAAGGACAGACTGTACCCCTCAGTGTTTCATGGTGCTGAAGGCATTGCTGGACTAACGCGTGCTCTCTTGTAGTCCTTGCAGTCAATCCCAGGGCAGTTTTAGGTTGGATAGTTTGGTAGAAACTTTGAAATAATGAGGGTTGGATTTTGTGTTTATGGGTTGAAGCTGTAAAGTCTGATTTCTGCTAACATATGGAATTAGCCTTCATAGATGCAGGCATCATCAGGCAACTAAAGAAATATTTGTGAATCAACTTAGTTCTTTCTTGCAGTGTGGTACTGATCCTTCTGTCACCACTTATCTTTTTGTAGTGTTTCCTAATATGTTAATATGAAGAAACAGGTTTTTAGCAATGTTTTAGGGAAATGGGAGAAAACTAAATCTGAATCTCTGTTTCTGAGATCACTTCTGCAACTGCGTATCTGTCTTGTGAAATCATCGCAAATAGACTTGTATCCTTCTTACAGGACTTCTGCATTATAAAAACCCATGCTAAATTATTTAGAATAAAATTCTGACAACCATGTGAATGTTGGTGGGCGTGGGATATCTGACCCGTGTCATCTTTGGTTAATTTGTTGCTTGGCTTAGTGTTGCAGAAGCAGTGTGTCCAAAGCTTATACCTAAAAAGACAGTGCAATAGGGAGATGTCAGTGCTGCCTCTCCATCTACAGTTTTGGGGGTGCTGGTATGTCACACCTCTTTTTTTCCACTGTGGACAGGCCAAAATGACTACGTTTTGTTAAGAATTTTTCTTGGTAGGAAAAACCTGTAAAAATCGAAGAATCCTTTTGAGGATCATTTCAAGTGTGAATTTCTTAAACATTACTTTTTTTTTTTCCATAGCACAGCAAGATCTTCTCTCTTCCTATCCTCTGTTCTGTGTCCTGTACCTTAGCGCACAGAGGTCATTCAGAAGACCCTGTGGTTTAGGAGATGCCCTAGCTATGAATTTGGAGGAAATTCTGTCATAAAATCAGATCTGCTTGAGTCCACAGAAAACCAGTCCTTAGAAAACAGTGGTACTTATATTTTGCTAAATTACCCACCAGGCAGGACGTGGTTTTCAGTGGAACAAAATTATCATTGATTCCTTTCTTTACGTGAAAATACCCAAAACCCCTGTGGTTTAGGAGATGCCCTAGCTATGAATTTGGAGGAAATTCTGTCATAAAATCAGATCTGCTTGAGTCCACAGAAAACCAGTCCTTAGAAAACAGTGGTACTTATATTTTGCTAAATTACCCACCAGGCAGGACGTGGTTTTCAGTGGAACAAAATTATCATTGATTCCTTTCTTTACGTGAAAATACCCAAAAAACCCCTGAAAACTAAAATATAGGTCCTTATGTCATGTTTTGATCTTTTTTTGATCCAGGAGTTGGTGGACACTGTCCAAGTACACTCACAAGTGTGAGAGAGGACAAGCTTTAGGAAGACCTGGTGCAGTGAGTGCTAGCTGACCCCTGAGCAATGTGACAGATAGCGATGATCTTAGTGACTGCAGTATTTTTTGGAAGGACGGGGTTCAGAGTGTGGTCTCTACGTGATGCAGTCATTCGCGTACCTGTCAGGATGCTGTCTCAAATCAGGGAAGTTCTATGGCAGCAACCAGAGTTTTGTGACTAAATTTCTGTATTGGCCTTCTTCAGAAGTTTTCTTGACCTCCAGGAATTGGAGAGTTGTGTGGGAGAAGATCTGCAAACAGAAAAATTCAAGCAAGGAACACAGTTGCTACAGTTAATGGAAAAGCTTTCAACACAGTATCCTATTACTCAGCGTTTGAGCCAGCTGATAATACTACTGTGTGTTAAGTCAAGGCTGAATATACAGTTCTTCAGGCACGCTCTTGCCCGGCTGCTGCGCTGGTATGCTCTTTCCTGTGTATGTATGTCAGATACTCAGTTCAGGAAGGTCGAATGTTTGCAGCATAAAAAGGTTTAACATGTTTCTCTAGTCTCCTGGGACTCAATAAAGCCATGACCTTCTATCAAAAAATCTGGAGTAATTTATGCCCTAGAGTTGTGTCAATTTACATGCTTTTTCTGTAGAAAATACAGAAATACTTGCAAGGTGTTGCATCTTAAACACAAACTGCTTGTAATTGGGTAGCATTTGGTACATTAGTCAGTGTCCTGGAGAAGTTTAGTGCCAGATGCAGCCCATCAGCGGTAGGGTGAGTTGCAAATATGCAGGGATAGCAGCATCTCAGGCTTTCACAAGGCAAATTCCAAGTTTAAGGGGATATTTTTAACCTTTTCCCTGTTGCCATTGGGTAACTTTTCTAAATAAATGGGAAGAAATTTGCATCCATTAGGTGTCCTCACAGCAAGTGTGTCAAAATCCTGTGACTTGCATCCTAGGCTAACATCTTAGATGTGGTTGTGTGATGTTTCATTCCTGTAAGCATTTTAAGAGGTTTAGATGAAACATAACAAGTAGCAATTCCCTGTAATTAAATTGTTGATCATCTTGGCTCGCGGAAGAAATGTGAGGCAACATCCACTCCAAAAATGGATGTGTTAATTACAAATGCACATATTCTGGGTTGTTATTGCTTAATTGGAAGGTGGAGTTGATGTTCATGCTAAACTGTCAGGAAACAGTTTCCCGGTTATATGGCACAGCAGCACAGGTAGAGAGATATTTTCTGACATCACTTTACCAATCATATTGTAAAGAACTGGTGTGGAGAATGATGTCTTTGGGCAGAGCAACCTGTTTAATTAGATTATAGATGCTATATGATACTAGTAGCTTGTAGAAGTTCTCCTTTAGTGCACTTGTTTCTCCTGCTCTTCTGGATCAGGCAAACCCTTCAGTCTTGGAACTGTAAATTGTATTTCTGATAACATTGCAAAATAATGGAAACTGTACGGCCACATTCCCAAAGCTATGTACATCTTCTTAACTGCACTGGGTAAATTAGTGTTGGAGTTACAAAGCTCCCATTGCAGAACTGAATTTGTTTGGCTGTAAACTTTGCAAACAAAGGGTAAGCAGGAGTCACCACCCTCAAAAACAATATCCTGTAATTGCTAAGGTAGGCACTTCTGTCCTAATAAAGTGGCTTTCATATGCTAAGACGGAAGTAATTTCTAGGTTACCGCCCAGGGCCATGAGAGGCGTGCACGTCTCCTGTTAGATAAAGAAAATGGAAAATGTGTTAAGCATATATTGTATATAAAGAACTGCCAGTGAAGAGTAGTTGGTGTCTATATTGCTAACCCCCACTGACGATTGGTCTTGACCTTCTTTGCTTATGGAGATAACTGTTATCAGATGAGAAAGAGAGTGTTACCTGTGGTGCAGGCACAAAACAATGCAGGGAAAAACATTCCCTGTCTCATTTCCAGCCCTGGATGATTCGGGAGGTGGTGATGTGAACTCTTCCCTCTCCCATATTTTGAGCTGTTTCGGCTTCTGTGTCAGCCGGCAGCTGGTGTGTATGTGGCGCAGCCGTGTTCGCCTTGGTGCCTCCTCGGCCACCTGAGCAAGCACAGGGAGGTGATTCGTACTGGTGGGAGCGTCACGTTTGGGGGCCGTGGGAAGGAGGGTTGCATCTCATCCGTCATTCTTGCCTGGACTCTGTGTTGAGGCTGTCTTGTTGTTGGCTTGCTCAAAGTTCCCTGGCTTTGACAAAAATTTGAATATTAGTTCTGAGATTTTAGCTTTCCGAACGTGTTCCTCTTTTAATAGGAGAAGAAAATTGGAATTTATGAGCTTGTTGTCAAGAGAGAATGCAGCTCCTTCCTGGCAAGTATAAAAGCTTCCAGCAAAGTAAACTAGAGGTCAAATGGAGCAGATGGAAAGGCCGGTCCTGAGCATCCAGTCAAGGGCTGCTTGTCCTGGGGGACAGCATGCTTAACCTGCCGGGCACAGCAGGGCTCTCTCTGAGTGATTGCAGATCTGGGAAGGAAACCTGTCTTGCCAAGCCTACTGTTCCAAAAAGTTATTTGTAGGTGTTTGATCTCTTCTTGTAGCTGCAGAACTCTGGAAGCTTTATTCATGGGTTTTTTTTGGTTTTTTTTTTTTTTTTGAAATGTCCAGAAAAACCTTCTGCAAACTAGTAACTTTTTTTTTTTTGTTTTAAATTTTAGAAACACAGCATTTAGGACATCTCCTGTTGCTGAGTCTGGTCCCTGTTGTAGGCATCATGTTGTCATTCCTTTCATAAATATTACTGAATGCCTTCTTTAAAGGAGTTTTGGTTTTGTCGTTACCATTTCTCACTTTAGGCTATTACAGTGCTGGCTTCCTCTATCAGTTAGGAACCTTTTCTTAACTGCTACTCATTAGCTGTGATAGCATTGCTATCATTTTATACCAATTTCTTCCGTCCTTTAGTGTAGAGTTGTTTTTCCTCTCTGTTATTCAGCTCCATGGTGTATGTAGAGAGAAAGTAGTCATAATCCTCTTCAGGCTTTCCTATGCTGGGAGGGCTTGGTTTGTCGCCTTCTCCCAGGCTATTGCTGACCCAGCTCTGCTGCAGCTTGTCTTTCTGCATACTAGTGCTGGTGTTTGTCATCTGTGTGCAGCTGGCTCCTGATGTTTGCAGTTTTAATGTTCATCTCGGATTCTGTTGTCACTTGGTCCATTGGATCTTTATATCGGGCAATGCTTCGTGCATGTCTGCTTTCCATCAGGAGCATTGTCTTGGATAGCACAGGGTCTACATATCATCATCTTAGTTCCCTGTTTATCTTCAGAGCTCCTTTAATAGCATAATTCTTCCTTTCAGTATTCAAACTAATTTTATTTGCAGACTTTTAGTGGTGAATGAGTGTTTGACTTTGAACACCTTTGAGTCAGCCACGCTACCACACAGCCACCAGGCAGGCAGGCATCTGCTTGGTCCCTAGTAAATCATGTGGTCTCATTTTTCTCTTGACAAACAGAAGGAATATTGGAGTAGACCTCTGCGTAGACATGGATTTAATAGCGGGTGCTGCATGACCGGTGATGGATGCCTCTAGCTGAGGATGCTTTAGAAAGAAGGCACTGCCTCAGATGTGGAGTCACCTGCCTAGAACTTTGCTGTCCTTGGAGCCTCCTCTTTGCATAAACCAGAACAATAAGGGGAGGCAGGGAAGACTTCTTTTGCTACTTTAAGCTGAATATGTCTATATTGTGGACACGGGCATAACTGCAACCTGTGAAGGTGTATATGGGTCACCTTCAAACTAGTATTGACAGCAGTGTAACTGCAGCAGATGGCATTCACTGTCAGCTGCAAGGTCTGCTCTGGTGGTTTGCTAGAGCTGAGCTTTATGTTGTCTTGCCTAGATGCTAATAGAAACCTACTAGTTAGCTTAAATTTAGCTTGTGTAAATTTACTTGAAGATTTCTTAGAAATACTCTTAAGGATTTTGCTTTCTCTGTTCCCTGATGTGTGGTGTGCAAGTGCAGGCAATGAGAGTGTTGGATGGCAGAGAAGGGGAGAGTATGCAGGGTTCCAGGAGTCCTTGTGCTGGTGTCCTGGGAAGCTGGAACCCAGAATGCAAGAGCTTAAAGTGTTCCTTGACAGTACTACCACTTGCATATGACAGCCCTCCAGGCTCCGGTGGCTCATGTTACAGCTTTGGACTGCTGCATTTATGCCAGAAAAACTTATTCAGGAGCAGCTGATGCCCACATCCTTGCTGCGACAGCTCAGTTGCTTGACAGACAAGAGAAGGATCCCTGTGAGCAGTAGTGCTAGGGATGTGAGCACTGGGGTGGGGAGAGAGGGGGTAAGAGGAAGCCCCTGCAATTCACTAGAACAGTGTGTTCCTCCTTCTTGTCTGGGTGCTTTCCAGTGTGATCATCATCTCTTAAATGACCAGATTTCCTCAAAGAGTCCCTTGTATACTCATGAAAACCTGCGTCCATGGAGTGATGCCCTTTTCTTGCATGAGCTGTATTATGTTAAAAACACTTCTGTATATTGTTAATGTATCAAAGTTCTGCAGAATGGTCTTGGAGCTTGAGGAGGGCATGTACTGGAGAGCTGGGAGCACAGCGTAGATTATAGATGCGGTCTGAAATGTTGGTCATTGCCAAGGGAGAAATGGGCTTCTGCCAAACACCCCAGAAGGAGAGTGCGCCGGGCTATGGGATGGCTAGCACAGTCAGTGCTGGTACTGCTGCAGAAGCAGCTACGTTATTTCATGTGTCAGATACCCAAGGAGGTTTTGCCACGCATCTATCATATTGTGGAGCTTGCAAAAGGAGCACTTCATGCTGGATTTGAAATGCGTTCCTTTATATTTATGCGTTTCCTTAACACAAAGCTTGCACGTTCCTGGATGAGGACAGGAATAACACAGAAGAATGGCAACTTTGCCAGGCGCTTGCTGTTAACGTGTAGGAAGCAGTTTGTCAGTAAGGATTAAAAATGCAGTTGAGGACTAGTGCTGTAAAAACGCTTAATCCAGGAGCTCTGTGTTCAGTTTTCTCGAAATATCCTACCTAATGCGTTTTATCAGGGCATGCCCTTCACAAAACAGTCCCGTCACAAATGGAAGGAGAAATGATAAAATGGTGAATGCTTTTTGCGTGAAGTGCCCAAAGATGGTGAGCCTTAACAGGCAGGTTGTGTATTTCAGAAGTCCACTGATGTTCGTATTTTTTTTATTACAAGAATATTTAATTAAGTCTCTTATTACACTTGAGATTCAGGTAGATAAATCTGTTTCAAGGCTGAAAATGGAATTCTTTTCTGTTGTCACATAAGTCAAGGGCAATTGGGCATTATTCAATAAAAATAATAAATTAGTCCTTTTCTAAATAGCAAGTACTCTAGAAGAATTGCATTACAACATAAAAAGTTGATTTGAGCTATAGGGCAGGCTTGCTTCAGTCTACATGGAGATGAATTTTCTCTGATTCTTTTCTCAAATGGCCCAGAGGGTAGGGGGGAAAGATTGAGCAGGATGTTAACCCATGGGAAATTACCTGGATGTGTGCGTTAGGATCAGTGCATTTCCTTCTCTTGTTGCTGGGATTTAAGGGTGTCTTAAGAGAGAATCCATTCTGAATTGCTTTTAGCAATAGGTTGACACTGACAAATAGTTTCTGTTGCACTGCCTGCAAATTTGTATCTGACAAAGAAAATAGTTGTGCTTTGATTCTAAAAATAACATCCTGGGGGGTCAAGTTTAGCTTTTCTCCAAATTATTTTTTTTCAGTCTATAGCTAATGTTAGAGACATCTTGCCTTTGCCATCCTTTTCTCCACTTCTGGAGGCATTTTGAGCCCAATTTTAATCTTTCAACCACTGTTTTGTGGAACAATTCTGCAGAAGCAGATGGGGTCAGGGATGCAGGAAAGGGCTGAGGTTTCTCTTTGGTACTCCTCTCCTGCACTCCGCTATATGCTGCTGCCTCGTAATGGGATGGGGCAGCCTGGGCTGAGAGTGGTGGTATTTGGTTATTTTAGCTGCTGATTCCTGAATAATAGTGGAGGGGAAAAAAATTGAACAGATACTCTTGAAATAGGTTTGCTCCTTTGACTTTAGGGGAAAAAAAAAAAAGGAGGGGGGAGGACACCCCCACAAGATTTGTTGCAGTAATTTTTTTAATAGTGATAGGCTGGAACTGACTTTAACTTAATTGTCTTTTGTTTGTTACTGATCTGTGATGTTTTCTATAGAGTAGGAAATATTATTTGCATTGTGATATTTCTTTTGAGAAGTTTTACAGAGAGGTTCTGTGGAGTTGGATAGCAGCTGGCTGGGAATGAAACCTTCCTGTGGACTTTCAGTGCTGCCCTGTACTGCATTGTTCAAAGTACCTGTATGCAGAATGGATGTGCTCAGATTTCAATTTTCAGAGTAAAGTGAGGGAAGAAGAAAGGTAACATCTTTATTCTACCCTCTTTTCCCCACGCAGTCTCTCTAACCAAGCACAGCAATGTGAGGGAGGGTTACCCAGGGTTGTAGTGGAACTGCTCTGTCTCTAGGCTGCTTTGCCTTACCATCTTTCAAAATATCCCGATGTCTTGTTACTCGCCAAGAAATGCCTTCCAATGAATGCTTTGCTACCTGGTGGCATGTTGCAGGGTTCAGGGAAGTTGCATGAACACCAGGGTTCACTAGCAAGTTAACAGCGTTTGCCTTGCAGGCTTTCTCCTAGGTAATTTTTGGGTACTTTCCTAGGTATGATAGAAAATATAAGGTATGCTAGACTCACAAAATGCAGAGCTTTTGGGTACAAACATCTGTATCAAACAGAAGCGTTTGGAGAAACTGTGAAGAGAGAGAGCAGCTTGTCGATACTGGTGGACTATGCTCTCAGAGTATGTTAATACTCAAGAGACCTGTTTGTGTTTTATGGATTTACAGAAGTTTTGAGGCTTGGCTTAGTAAAGGAAAAATAAGATTTTATTTGATAGTTTTTTTCTCTCCCTCTTTCTCTCTTGTAGTCTATGCAAGCAGCAAGATGTCCCACTGATGAACTGTCATTAACCAACTGTGCTGTGGTGAATGAGAAGGACTTCCAATCTGGGCAGTAAGTGTGCACTGTTGCTCTTTCAACTTTTAACTAAAAGGAATTGTTTGCAAAATTTGGATGGAGGTGGAATGGAATTTCAGATTTGGGAAGGTGAATATAGTAGGTTAATTAACAAAACTTCTGCGTCTTTACAGACCAAAACTTTACATATGCCTCCTTCTCAGAACTGGAGATACTGAAAAAATGGTAATTTTTTCTCTGAAGCATTTCTTGCTTGGAAACTGGATCTGCTTAACTAATTATAATCACTATTTTAATGAAGGACTTCAGGCCTTTTTTGATCTTTTTGTTTCATTTTGTTTTTGCTGTTGTTCCTGTTACATACTTAGAATATTTGAACTATTTCAAGTAGATTTTTATCATTTAATTGTGTTACTAGGGGCATCTGCTCACTTTCACATCGTGTTGGAGTGCTGAGCAGAGTCAGTAGAAACCTTCTCTTGTTCTAGGGGTTTTCATGCACAAGAACAAAAGGGGAAGACAACCAGAGTGTGGGCACAACAATTTGGGTTCTTTAATTACAGTTCTGTGGTGACTGATGGAAGCTGACTCTGGATTTTACTTTTGTGAGAAAGGAAGAAAACACATTAATTTTTCAGCCCAGCCCACAGACAGGCTTTGTATTAAAAGAAGCCAATTCAAATAATTAGTTTCCTTGCTTTGCTGCAGCTGTATGGTGGCTCTCTAAAAGATTTCAATATGTAGATTATAGACAGAAGTAAGTAATTTCAGCAGAAAGAGAGAGCATCGCATGCAGCAGAAGGCGGAAGAGCTTGGGTTTGAAAAATGGGAAAAAATGTTCAAAAAAGATATGAATGATACACTTAGGGCCTTAGCATAAAATACCAGTCCCAGATGAATTCTGCTAAGGATGGAGAACGAAGTATCTCTGAACTGTGGGGAACAAGGGAGCGGTGTGTTTTTAAGACTTGACTCTTTTTGTTCTGTCAGCCTGCTGTGCTGCTACCCTGGAGAGCTGTCCTGGCCCTTCAGTGATTAACTGAACTGTGGTTTCACAAGCTCACCTGTAGTATAAACTACCAAAACACAACACCCCACCGC
>NW_008796188.1:230446-250742 GCF_000699145.1 Aptenodytes forsteri | reverse complement strand
ACAAAAACCCCCCCCCCCCCCCCCCAAAAAAAAAAAAAACAAACCCCAAACAAACAAACCAACAAACCACCAAATGAGCACAACTTTTACAGTCAGAAGCAGGCAAAAGTATCTGCTTGGACAGGGTAGTGTCCTGGTATCTTCAAATGATGTTTTTTCTCCAAGTAATTTTTTTTCGAAGTAATTGACTTACAAAAATACCTGAACTGAGCATTGTACCTCATACATTATAAAAATGTTAATTTCCTCAAATGTGAATGTCCTGGAGGGACCCAGCTTCCAGCCCTGCAGCAGCTGGCTGCTTTCCTTTCACTCTGAGAACCCTCTTTCGTTGCATGTATGGAAGCATGCAGGAAACAATGTCCTGAGACTTGCCTGGTAAGCAGGCTGGCCGTGATTCTGGCTGCACTGATTCTCCCTGAGAGAGCTGCTTATTTCTAGAAATTGGGGCTCATAAAGAAAGCAGCATATGTTTGGTTGTGAGCAGATGCTATAAATTGCTTTGAAAAGTGTAAGGCTAGAGTACAGAGAAACATCATGATATTCAGCTACTACTGAAGGATGTAGTCATTCTGCTGCATTGCAGATATACTGAGCAAGACCATCCTTATGATCTGCTGCAGTAGGCTGCACGCAGTCAGCAGATTTGGTTTGTATTGTCCTAACCATGACTGGCTGCACAGAGTATTTTTTGGTAACAGTTACACAAAGGGCTTTGCTTTAACACTTCCATTTGGTGCTCATGGTCTAGAGCTGGGAGATCTCACCTTGGATCCGTGAGATGGCTTATCCCCAAGATGCTACTGTAGATCTTTTCATGCTTCATTTTCTGCATCCTGTAAGTTGGACAAGTATGAGTCACCATTTTGTGATGCATGAGTTCATGGGATGCAATGCATTATTATAGTACTGTGTTGGTTTGATAAGTTCCACCGGCTTAAGTTCCTGTGACATACTTCTATCTTGAGGACTCCCAATGTATTTTGGAGAGAGAAACGAGTGCTGGAAACACCCTGCCCTGGCTTCCTCCCAGACTGTCGTCCCCTTCACTGCCTGGGTATCTCAATGGCAATTTTTTTTAATGCTGAGAACTGACTAATTGTTCTTACCTTTTATTCCTGCGTTTTACATGGGAAGACCATCCCTCTTATCTCATGCTAGTTTAGTTATCTGAAGAGCCCTTGAGGAGCCTTGATGAATAATTTACAGGGGTTTCTAAACATGCACCAGAGGGATATCTGCCCATATTGTTCATATGCTTACTGGCACCTTTGCATAGATATGTAAGTTATCCTCTCCCTTAAAAAAGCTATGCTCTTTCTTCATGAACATAAAAACTAATGGACCCACAGGTTAATATTATCTATTATAGTTTCTGTTGGTTTGCTCAGCCTGGCCAGCAGACTTACCAACCGACAGTTTCCTGGGCCTTGTCTGGAGCCCTTAAGAATTGGCATCACAGCCATGTTTTGGTTCTGATCGGTTCAGGCAAGGCTTTACACATGAATTAGGGCAGCAGTTTCATCTGTTAGAGCTCTTGTGAGATAGCTGGCCCTGGTGACTCATTGTTCCTTTTGTTCATTTATAAGCAGAAGCTGTTAATGAGGCTGAGATTTCCCCCGTGTGTCTCCATGAGCTCTCCAAGCTCCTTCATGGTGAACATCAATGTAGGAAAATGCATTTAGTTTTTCCTGTTATTGCCTTATTTTGAACATTCTTAGTACTTAGGTTGCTTACAGCCTGTTGGAGACTGCCTGCTCCTTCTGCCTTTGAGAAGAAACATGGTTGTTCCTGTGCCTCTTGCAGATTTTTCTCAAAGAACCTGTCAGGATTTGACCTTTCCTAATCTTCTCACTTGGCTAGAGATTTCTTTCAGAAAGCTGATTTGTTTTTTTCTCGGTTTTTTTTTTCCCCCTCTTTTTTTTCTTCCTGGCATCCATTTGCCTGCTGTCAGGCTCTGCTATCTTTCTGGTATGCTGGGAAAGTTTTTGGTGAATGGTATGCTCCAATGTAGTAATTTTAATTTGTATCAAATCTCTGTGGATGCTCCTCCTGCCCCCGCAGTATTTTTATCAGGTATCCTCATTTTCTTGCATTTCGCTTCTTTGAAGTGAAACCCAACAGTGGTGGAGTTTGTTTCTTCCTGCAGAGATGCTGAATCTACAGACGTTGAAGTCACTGTTGTGTTTCGAGCCAAACTTAGTGCACTGCTCAGGATCCATCTCAGTCTTAAGAAACTTTAATCTTGGGTCTTTTACTGTCTGAGCTCCTTCTAGTAGTGTGTTACTTGTCATCAAGTGTATTCTTGGTGAGGTATTCCAGTATCATAGCTGGAACTTGTATTTTGCTTACAGGCATGTTTGTCTAACACTGCAACATAATACCTTGCTTTCCAGTTGGTTGTGTATTGATATTAATTTGGATTACTCAGGCTGATGCACTCTGTGCTGGAAGCCTCCTGATTTCAGGCCCTGCTTCCTGGACAGCTTGTCTATTTTATCTGCTACTCAATTTAAAATGAAACAGTCCTTGGAGCAACGTTCAGTCTGGGAAGGATCGTCTCCCTTGGCCTGCTGGCAACATTCTTCCTAATGCAGCCAGGGATGTTGGCCATCTTTGCTGCAAGGGCATGTTGCTGGCTCATGTTCAACTTGTTGTCCACCATGATTCCCAGGTCTCTTTCTGCAAAGCCACTTTCCAGCCAGTTGGTCCCCAGCCTGTACTGGTGCATGGGATTATTCCTCCCCAGGTGGAGGACTTTGCATTTTCCTTTATTGAACTTGATGGGATTTGTGTCAGCCCATATCTCCACCCTGTGAAAGTCCCTCTGAATGGCAGCACAATCAGCAGGTGTGTCACCTGCACACTGGCTAAGGGTGCACTCTGTCCCATCATCCCGGTCATTACTGAAGAGTTCAAATATTTTTGGCCCCAGTATGGACACCTGGGGTAGGCACACCACTAGTGAACTGCCTGAAGCTGGACTTCATGCTGCTGATCACAACCCTCTGAGCCCCAGAGGTTCAGACTGTTTTCAATCCACTGCACTGCCCGCTTACCTAGTCTGTGTTTCATCAGTTTGTCTGTAAGGATTGTTGTACGAGGCAGTGTAGCAAGCATTGCTAATGTTGAGATAAATGATATCCACTGCTCTCCCTTCATCCTCAGAGCTCGCCATTTCATCCTAGAAGGCTATCATATTGGTCAGGCATGATTTTCCTTTGTGAGCCCATGCTGACTACTCCCAGTCACTTTCTTGTCCTTTAATATATTTGTTTTCCCGGATTAGTTGCTCCATCACTTTCCCAGGGACTACGGTGAGGCTGACCAGCCTGTAGTTCCTTGGATCCTCCTTCTTGAAGATAGGAGTGACATCCGCTTTCTCCCAGTCCTCAGAAACCTTCCAGGATCACCATGAAGCACCAGTAAATGTCTTGCTCTCCCTCTGTAAGATTTATAGGGAACCATACCACCTATAACAGGTTTCTAGATTTACACCTGGGACAGGAGGAGAAGGAAAAGGAAGGGTGCACGTCCTACAGCTGGGGTTTTAGGCAGCTAATGGGTGATTTAGGGCCAGAACCAGTGAAGAGTCAAATCACTGGTCCACCTGACAGAGGACGTATGTATCATTGTGTGATACGTTTAAAATGCTTTCTTACCCTGCTATGCCATCAAGCGCTAGCAGTTTCTGGAAAGGTTTTGCAAGCTTCCCTGTCTGTTTGGGCTAAAGCTAGTGATGTCTAGTGGTTTTGGCTATGCTGGCCACACATTTCCTCTAGTCTCAAAGGGCCATATGTTTTTTCCTACCATGTGGCTGAAGCTGTTAGGCATACACGATGTAGCCAATGTATACGTGTGTGGCAGATCTGCTTTTGGATGGTGCTGGATTCACTGTGCATATGCAAATGAAAATATACGGAGCATATGTGCATGTAATACATTCACTGCCAGGGAGGGAGGATGGCCAGGAGCGTGGGCTTTGGCTGTTAGCATAGTTCATCTAGCCCTTAGTTTCTGACCATGGATGAGAGGGGAACACCACAGGTCGCATAAGTTGGTGACCTCATATACCCTGTGGGTAATTAAAGTACAGGGAGTTGTGAAGAAGATGATGAGGTGGAACCTGATTCCGCCATCTCCCCTGCCACCAGTGCACACAAATCCCATCTTCCTTTTGTTTTGCTTTCTTATGCCAAGAAGAAGTCTGCCTATGACATGATAAGAGCTATCAGGCATAGTCTGAGGATAATTGTAAGCAGCTTTTGAGTCTCTTTGCTCCTGACAGCTTAGCTTCTGAGAGTGACAGACAGGCACATGCAATTGCTGCTGCTGTGTCTGCCCCTGACTGTATTGTTCTGTTTTTATAACAGTGTTCCTGGTCTTCAAGTGCTGTCTGAGTTCCAAGGTCTGTTGTCACTAGCAAACAGGAGGAACAGCCTCGGGGCCTATGTGATTTTACTTTTTGTACAAAAATTCCTTCTGTTTTTTTTTCTGCAATCAAACTTCTAAACAATATACTAAGATACTTGTATAGGCTTTGCATCTATTTCTTGTTGAAATCGCAGCTGGGGTATACTGTTTGTATTGGGGTAAAATATTAATGCTTTGGTGTTAAACGCTTGAGATGTGAAACCAGTGTTGATTTTTAGATACAGCAGCCTTGGTCTTTGTGGTTACAGTTTGGTTCTCCCACATTTGTGTATTGCAATTCCTGAGGTAAAGGGCTACTGGTGGGGGAATGTAAATAGTAATTATTAGTACAATGTCTTGCAGCTGGGCTTTTGAGATCGCGTTATGTCACTTGAAGGTGATGGACTCCTGGGAAAGACTGCTGTGTGCCTGCATCATGGTGTAGGTCTAAAGCTTTTTGTTTTTTCCTTTATAGGACCAGATATGAGGTGGCTTGTTTCTTTTGAATTCTTGCAGCATTGGGAGCAATGCAAAATCCTGCTGGGTATATATCAAAATAAAATACTGTTCTCTCTTCCAGACATGTTGTTGTGAAGACTTCTCCCAACCACAAATACATTTTCACGCTGAGAACCCATTCCTCAGTTGTTCCTGGCAGCATCGCGTTCAGCTTGCCCCAGGTACTATATGGTTTGACTTAGTGTTTTGCTATAGAATAAGCAAAATCTCTTTTGAGATAGGATTGAAGATGACTGTTCTAATCGGAGGGAGATGTCTGCATAAATGTGTGCTACCAATTTGATTCCTGACAGCAAAAATGCAAGGAGACTTTTACTATAGCTGAAGCAAACTTGCTTATATTACTTTGATCTATTTTTAGTGCATAGTGGGATAAAAATACTAGAAGAGGTGTAATTCAACCTTTTAAAAAAACACCAGAAACAAACTATTTCAAAAAGAAAAGCCTAAGCAGTGTCTGCTATTCTTTGTGTATTTTTATTGTTCCCTGGTCTCCCTTGACACTAAAGGGTTTTCTTTGCTGTGTTGCTCTTTTAAAGACTGGCAGGAAGTTTTATTGACTATATTCAGTCATTGTTAGTATTTCTAGATGAAAAGTGCAATGTAATGCATAAAATAGATTTAACTTGTCTCCTCTTTCTTAATTAAGTCGAGTTACCACGTGTTAAATGATGGTTAGAGTAAATAATTGATACAGTTAGCTTCTAAATAGAAGAATTAATCTTGTAGCCTTTAACTGGCTTACACAGTGAGTTGCATAACATAAAACTGCAACAACCATGGTCACTGATTTAATGCTATCATATTTTCCTGCTAACACAAAATTTATTTCCTCAACAGATGACTTGACATAGGCCCCAAAACTTCTTTTTGCTTTTTGATGTCTTGTTCAAATTCAGATTTGTCTGGATGAGTGAGTGAAGAGGATGCTATGTTAACCATATGTCTAGTTATGATTTGTGATGCCCAAACTGAAAAACAGTTATCAGTAGAAGATATTTGTATCGCAGGGTTAAAGTAGATGCATTCATGGTCTAGGGTTGATTTTTGTAGGTTCCGGTAGTTATTTGTAGACCCGGGAGAGGCCTTCTGCTAAGGAATGAGGTAGGTTGCTTACCCCTAAAAAGTAACTATGGTAGCAAGTGTTACAGCTGCTGGTATAGAAATGTTTCATTTGAGTATTCCTGGTGTTAGTATTCAATTTCCAGTATTTCCTGAAGCCTTGGATAATTGCAACTAGCATTACACAAAAAGTGTGTTTCCCTCATGTGTTGACGGAGGGTCATGTGATGTGCACTTAGGCTCTAAGACTTCCAAGAAAGTCTGTTGTGCATTCATTATGCACATGAAGTTCTTGACCACCTTTATTCTGTAATAATCTTAAGAGTCTTAGGCCTAAATACCAAAAGCCATGAAAAATTTTGTATGCTGCAGAGCCCGAAAGACGAAGGGCCATGCAGTGATGACAAACTTCTTGGCAGAAGACACCCAAATGAACATAGGAATTGAGCTATATCTCTTGCCACAGAGAAGATCCTAACTAATCTTTCTAGCAGAACTTGGACAGCTTTCCTTCCTGTCCTGAAATTTGGTGAAAGGCTTAACCTGGAGGGTTTAAGCAAAGCCCAGTGTTTGCAGGAGTACCAGTGTGCCTGCCCACCATTCTTGTACTGGTGGTCACCAGTGCCTGGTACTTCAGGTGAAGGTGAGTTTAGGATATCTTTCGCTGAACGATTGGAGTGTCAAGGGAGGGGGAGACTTCTTCCTGGCCTTGCAGGTAAACAGTGGAGGCTGTGAAACATGAGATTAAATATGGAAACATAATTTGTTTTCTCTGTCTTGGGAATACCAGTAAGTACACGTAAGACTTCCTGCTCTGGGCTTTGATTTCTAACAGGTTGATCTCTTATGTCAAGCGTATTCTTTCCTTAAGCTTGAACCATGAACATATTGGAGAAGACATATAGGGGGAAATTTTCATTTTTTTATAAAAGGCCGTTGTATTCCTTCTCCCAGACTTGTTCCTTCCAGATAAAAAGCCAAACATAAATGACCATAAAGTACAGCATTTCAAATGCAATCTTACCAGAGCCTTGTGTAATGGTACTTACATATTTTTGTGATTCATGCCTCTCTAAGGCTTAGATATTTGAGAGACTGTGAATACTGCATAGCCTGAGATGTGGACTGTAAATACACACTAGCCAATCTGTAGCACAGGGGCCACTGGAAAAGTACCATTTTTGCAATTATCAAGCCAGAACTTTTGGCATAGTAAAGGTCATAAATTTTCGTGTCACATAATTATTTAACCATTTCTCACTTCTCATGCAGTTCTGTGCTGCACAAATCTTTTTAGAGGAATTTGGGGGGACCTAAAGGATTTGAACAGTTCCATTCTTACTAGTTCTCTGAACAAGTTTTGTTTTAGGTAATTTTATAACTTAAAGCACGTTACAGCTATTTCCTACAGCTATTATATACATGTAAGCTTTTAAAATTATGGTGGAGTGTATAGCAGGTTTTCTTGCCTGTTGCACTACCTCTTGCGTGATCAGCACTTGAGCTTTGGTAGAAAATAAGCAGAATGACAAAAAGCCCTATCCAGGATGGTAACTTCTGCCTCCAAGACGGTGGGGTGACCAAAAACATAAAGGAGGTTGGACAGAACAACCTCCTGAGGTCAGAAAATAGAATTATTAATAGAAATGATTCCGTGTTTTTGACTTGTTTCCTGTTAATTTGGGGGTCTTTGTAAGATCCCATTCTGCCCTTTTTTGCTGCTGCTTAAGGTTCTCATGGGGGAGCCTGTTTTTCTGAGTGAGGGTGCTGACTTTGAGTGGGCACTTGTTCTACTGAAGGACAGGCTTTCTGAAGTTTTTTGTCTTGTTTTTACAGAGAAAATGGGCTGGACTTTCCATCGGACAAGAGATAGATGGTAAGTCAGACAGCAGCATGATCATGATGTATGTTTATAAAAGCTGAATTCAGTGTGTCCATACTGAAGTGAAACTGAATTGGAAAATGTCAGATCTTCATCCCCTCTTCAGGTAATGTGAGGCCCTCATTAGTGAAAGGGAGTTGCTCTCGTATCTGCAGGCTTTCTGTCTCTTCACATTTTCAAACTGGAGGACTGTTTTGACTGTTACCTTCAGACGTCTGCTGGTATATCAGCATAGCTCTGTATGGGACATCAGTGTCCACATGCGGATGTGAACATTTAACACGTCCTGGATAGTTGGTTCTTGTGGCTTTGGAGAACACTTATGAGCTAACAGAAAACAGCTGTTGTTGTTGTTGAGGATATTCTTGGCATCTAAATTTGAGTATTGAGAATGGGGAAGTTTTAGTGCTAAGGCCTGCCAAAAGCCAGCAGTGTGCTCTGGTTAGCTGGAGTGATGAGCTTTGTGAGTAGCACTGATGTTTTCACCAATAACTGACCAGAATATTCTGCAGTATAATGAAAGGAAAGGGATGCCATCTTGAATTTGTACAAATTGAACATTGGCAAAGGCTCGTCAGGCTCAATTAAGACTTGAAATTGGAATACAGATGTTCAAAGAGGAGACTGATTTGTGTCTCTCAGCTTGCATGCTCTATCTTTCATTTATTCGTGCTGTCTGTCACTGTTACCTCTGGTTTATGAACGATTGCCATCACTGTCAGTTATAGGTGCTGCTGTTTGGTCTGTCTGCAGCTTCTGGAGTATTGACCAAACTCCTGGCAGCAGCTGTTGTTATAGGAGGGTCTTCATGTTCTTCAAGGTAACGGATCATGTCTGTTGTTTTGACTATCAGGAATTCCCTCTGTGCTCCTGGGGGCAGCCATCTCATCCTTTTCTTTGACCAGGTTGCTGTGATGAAGCCTGCTGTAGTGGTTGGCTGGCTCATGATTATTGACGTGGAGCAAACTGTTAGGCCACTGTTTTGCCATTTGAGGTGTTTACAGTGATTCCAAGGAATTCTCCTCTCATTTGAGGATTGTGGGCAGAGCTGATGACTGCATCCTGTGTCAAAAAGTGAGTAGGACCTAGACTGAGAAGTGGTACAGCTGTGGATGTGAGGTACTATTAGGGAAGCTCACTCCTTGGCTGTTTGTTTTCGCAGCTCCTTTGGTCTCGGCAAGTCCATGGGCATGAATCACGTCACTTGAGTGTGAAGTCTGATGTCTTTGTGGATCGCTTTTTGTAGTGACAAGCTAGAGTGGGTCTGCTTGCCTCTACACAACTAGATGCTTCACAGAGCTTGCTTGGAAGCCATTTGTTTTTGCTAGCTGATTTTGTTTTGTTTTATTTTTTAAACTGAAGAATAACCTATAGTGAGGGGGGAAGACCCCTAAATTAATTTGTTTCTCACCCTTGTTTGGTTGCTGGTCAGTAACATGTGCCAGTTGGCTTACAGATAAATGCTTTTTAGTACTAAAGTTATTTGGGGAAAGAAACACTAATATTCAGCATGATTAGCTGTTAGAGCAGATTTGTGATTGTACTTGTACTAGACCTTGCTATAAACTTACCAACTATGTGGGAACATGTATTAAGAAAAATAATGCAGTAATTTTATGCAGAGTGACTAAATGTCATATGACTCCCTGCTGAGTATAAAGGATTTGTAAAGCTATTCTGCAGGTAGGGAGAAGCATTCGTAAAGCTAGTGATTTACCAGAGCTCTCTTTTTGTCTTGTTCCCCTAATAATGTGAAAACTATGTTTTAAATGTCAGTTTTAAATGCAGTCCACTGCTTAGTGGTGTAGTGAAGCTGAGTCCCGTTGAGCCCCTAATGATATGGTAAAGGTTTTCCAGGTGAGTGAATCTTGTAAATTTGCCTTTGTGGAAAGGTTGAGTGCCTTGAGTGGATGCAGTTGTCTTGCCTTGAGTGCGGTTCAGCTTCATCAGCTCCCATGTTACAGTTGGAGATGCACCCCTGGAGTCGGAGGCCGGCTGCCTCAGCTGCGTTCTCGGCTCCGGGAGATCACTGCTACCTTCTCGGCCTGCCTCTCTGTTTCTGGGACGTTAACAGGCTTTTGAAGCTGGTGCTGTGTATTGCTTACTGGACTGCATCCCCAGTGGTGCATTACTGTTCTCCTTTGTACCAGACATCCCCAGCATCCAGTCCTTGATGTAAGGACTATTCATATTCAGTTGACGCCTCAGTTCTGTGATGGGACTGGATCCAGGGACTGATATTCTTTCCGGAAGCTTTTGTTTGAAAAAGCCCTGAGATTAGGCAAGTAAAAGGAAATAACTGCCCTGAAGTGACCTGTAAGGTAAGAAGAACTCCTGTTGTGCCCTTGCAGGACCAAAGTTCCTCCTTCATTAGCTATGGCTTATATGATAACCCTGCTGCCATATCCCTTTTTGAAGGAACTAGTTGATATACCTCAATTCAGGAAGTGGTTTAGTGTTTCATCTTTATCCCTATTTCCTGGAAGATCTTTCTTTGACAGCTCATTTCTAGGTGGCCTATTCTTATACCAGGAAGGACGTTAAATGTGCATGCCGTGATGACCTATGTGTCATCTGGTAACAACTTAAGCAAGAGACAGGCTCTCTTTATTCTCTTAACTTGAACGAATCATGTATCATAGCATGCTGGATGCTTGTTTTTATGTCACATCTTCCCAGGAGTCTGCAGGTTTATTCTGGAACCATCCTACTGCCAAGAGGCTTGATAGGAAATAGTAGGTTATGCGTGAAGTACATTTCCCTTATTCACCTCCTACTACTTTGTCCTTAGCTGTGACTTCTGTATCAGATGAGACTTTCTTCTTGAGATTCAAAGCAAATCTATAATGTTCCTCAGTCTTCTGGAGAAACATCTGCTTCTGTGCTTCGCTGCAGTCTGGTTTGTGAATTATTAGGACTGTCTGCTTTGTGAGATGCTGTCCTTCTGATCAGTTGTGCTGAGGCAGTATCCCTGAAGTTGTGGACCATGCTCTTCTTTCCTTTCTATCCTCTTTCCTCCAGCAGCAACAGCCCTAAGTGGCCTCTTGTTTTTGACATGATGCAACTTGAGACCTGTGTGGATTAGGTGCAGTTGGCAATGACTGTGAAGTACCTTCCATGCCACTTTGCTTTCTGTCCCCTTTCAAGGGCCGTTCAATTGATTCTGCATTACTGAAGGTAGCCTGGGGCATGTTAGGATTGGCCCAAGTGCATCTCTGGGGTAGGGGCTATTTCTTCTGTGTCAGAGACAAAGGGTAGTTGATGCTTCATTCTGGGCTGTAAAAAACTTGATAGATTATATTAGTGCACTTGAATTTGCAGGTAATCTAACTTTCTGCTACCTAATCTGGAGAAGAGCTAGTCAATCTGTTACTGCAGAAAACCAGTTACGACCTCTTGTCATTGCTTTTTTGGGCAAGACTACTCTTAATGCTTGCTTTTGGGCTTTCTGAAGACGTCCTCCAAACCCTTAGATGTAGGTATAGCTATCATGGTACTACAGCATGTATGAATTTGCTTTCATTGTCCTCATCCCTCAAAGCTTGTATGGTGTTTGAGCTGTTTTAAAGGAGACTATTAGAGTTTTTAAAGAAATGTGGGTATTTTCAGTGGAGATAAATTTGCTGTATTTTTGATCTTGTAGTAGAACATGGATGTAAGAGGAATAAGGGTCTCTATCAGAAATAATATATTCAGTTTTATTAAGTACTCATTCTGAATGGAAGAACATGTATTGCCAAACTTATAGTATGTTTAATATATTGTGGGGGGACCTTGCTGTTCTGAAATGTGCTATTTCTTTTTTTTTTTAACAGTTTCCTTATACACTTTCGACAAGGCTAAGCAGTGTATTGGCACAATGACAATTGAGATAGATTTTCTGCAGAAGAAGAACATTGACTCCAACCCCTATGACACAGACAAGATGGCGGCTGAATTCATCCAGCAGTTCAACAGCCAAGCCTTCTCAGTAGGCCAGCAGGTGTGGGTTTTCTTTTGTTTTTTAAGGCTAAAATGTTCTTAAGTAACATGCGCATGCTTGTACTACAGTGATGTAAAATACTGAAGAATGCCTAGGTACTGACTGTGCTGCAAAGGACAGCTAATAGGCAGAAATTGTTTATTGTGTGAATGGTTTCTTTATGAAAAGTTGAACCATTGTGACTTTCACTGAGAGCATGAGCAGAGTGGTTTAAAATCTACCTTTTCCTTATCTAAAGAAATCTGTCTCTCTTTGTGAGGAAAATCCCAAGGCTTGAGAGAGCTGGGTTCTCTCTCTGTTGTGGCCTGGTTGGATATAAGCATGGCAGCTCCTGGAATCTTTTGAGAAGTAACTTTTGTCTTCCTTCTATATAAGATCAAAATGAACACCAGTTTTAATTAATTCTCAGTAGCACCTTTCAAGTGCAGTGTATTTTATTGTAACATTTATGGCTACTCCACGGACTCCAGTAGTAAAATAGGTATGAAACATTTGACTTAGGGATTTCTGAAAGCTGATGTCCCTATAATTGAGCCTTCTCAGCTCTGCAGCAGATGGGCTTCTGCCCCTGTGAACATCTGCGATAGCCTCTGGTTTGTCATATTCTCAGGGCAGGTCGAGGTCTGTCTCTCATAGTAGTTTACAACTTGCAGGGTCTGAATCTTAAGTCAGTTGCAAATGTAATCTTGGGGGAAAGGAATTGTGCAGAGACAGCCTGCTTTTCTATGGGATGGACCCTACTTCTTGTAATATTCCTTATGTCTTTCATTACTCTAGCACTATTTTTGAGGTACCCTTGTCAAACGGGAATGTGAAAGATTGAAAAGGTTTGAGCTAAATTGTTCTCCTTCCCTAGCACCAATATTTAACGTGAGAGAAAAATGTCAAGAGATGATATAGAACATCTAGGCAGGGAGAAAAGGGGGGGAAAGAGAAGCTTTTCTTGGAAGGAGAATTTTTCTTTGAGTTTTTCCAATTGACTTCATGTTCTGCTACTTTTGATCTGTTACTCTTAAGTATGGGACATGAAAAGGACACGTTCAGTCCACCAGACCTTTACAGGGTAAAAACTACGTGGAATTTGTTGGGTCATAAACTTAGTCTTCAGGTCTCTTTCTCTTCAAATCTTAGTAGCCTTGTCAAAATCCTTCTTAGCTTTTTAATGAGTTAAAATCGCCTTCTGTTTTTTCTTTCCACAGCTTGTGTTCAGCTTTAATGACAAACTTTTTGGCCTGCTGGTAAAGGACATGGAAGCTATGGACCCCAGCATTCTCAAAGGAGAGTCTGGAGCAAGCAAAAAGCAGAAGGTAGGCTCACAAGAATTCATGTTCATTCCCTAGGGACTGCAGAGGTTCAAGTACTGGTCAGATCTTGCTACAAGGAGGAATTTAGGTTACTTGTATTTGGAAAAGTTGCACGTTTGTTTCATCTGGCTGCTTCTTTTGCATCAGAGAAGATAAGGAGCATTGTTTTCAGTTTAATGCAGTCTCCTGTGCTTGTGTAGTTGGGAGCTTAGAGTTGCACCCACGAAAATGCAGAGCTGGGGAAGATACAAGGGATATCTTCTGGTCTTTATGTACTAGTTCATGGAAACCTTCTCTGTGGAGCCTTTGTCTTCCAGATATGTCCAGTTTTTATCTTCCTTCTGTAGAAAGTACATGATTTTATTTTCTTCTTTGCTTGCTAGATCTTGCTGAAATAAAATGGTTGTTTTTGAACTAAACAAATAACTTCAAAAAGCCAAATTATTATACTTGATGAGCTCCTGCATTCAATGTTGTTAGTTTTAGAGGAGGTGTTGGTATTTCACATTCTTCCCAATGATTTTGTAGTGGAGCTTTTGCTGCTGTGTTTTGCCTTCTGAGATGTGCTTGGAGATACCTAAGAGGCAATCTGAAGTTGAGCCTAATAGCTTAACGTAATTATTTGTTTCCCTCCCTTTTGCAGATTGAGGTTGGTTTGGTTCTTGGAAACAGTCAAGTTGCCTTTGAAAAAGCTGAGAACTCCTCTCTCAATCTGATCGGTAAGTGCCACTGTATACAAAGAGATAACTAACGCTTGAAGTTTGCTGCTTTTCAGGCCTCAGAGACTTGTATGCCTCAAAGTTTGTTCTTCTGGTTACATCAGTTGACCTAATCCATTAGAAACTGCATCTCAAAATGTCTCCCAGGTATCTGTTTAAACTAGCAGATGACTGGATTTGATCCCTTAGGAACCTGTCACGCCCTTTAGAAATCAGTTTGTAGATGCTCAGGACTCTCTTGAAAACCACTGCACTGAGAAGACACCATTCCTCCAGTAGACTTTGCTGCTTCTAAACAGGGGCTCTATAAAAGTTGCTGTCCTCCCAGTATGAAGCTCCACAACTGACCAACGTACTAGAGCAGTTCTGTGGGTCTCTATACCATCTTATCACCACGGTGTATCTAAAATACACAGAGACAGAGCTAGGAGGAGAAGAGGTGAGTGTGACTTTGAGAGATTCTGACAGTAGCAAATTGAGTTAGATAAGTGGAGACGTTAACCTGCACTCCTAGGCCTAGATGAGAAAGTCACCATGGAACAGTAGCTTCAGCAAAAGTCAGCAACTAGTTGGAATATTTTAACTCTTTAAAGATCAGAGAATGATATTTTCAGGGACACTGACAAGCCAACACCTCTTTAATTAAATTTAATTAAAACAGCAGGGAAATAGGAAATTGAGAACTTTCTTGAATGTGTAGCCAAAATTTCAAAGTGAGTGCAAAACTTCTGAAAATCCCATCTCTAATGAGATCTCCTCTTCAAGGAGAGAAGACAGCTTCTGAAGAACACTTCAATTTTCTTGACTTCTGAAAGTCCTGCTCTTCAGAAGCTGATGACAGCTGGAAAACACAGCACAGAGGGTTTGTTGTGTGTGTTTGTTTTAACTGTTTACACAGCAAGATTATTAACAAAGCTATGAGCTTTTTTAAAAAGAGACAGTTTCTAAAACCTCAACAAAACAAATCTTTATGTACAATTTCAGACTTACTAGCAAAGAAATCAGGGAATAATTGACGTGTCTTCCACGTACTCGTTTAGAAAGAAGCTGGTGTAGGGCTAGGGAGGAATCTGGTGTGTTCCCATAGAGCAACCAGCTTGAATGATGAGGACCTGGACCACAAAGTGGGCAGTGAGGGCCCCTTCCCTGCAGTTGGCTTTGTGTGTGCCCTGGGACCATGGTGGCTGTCCTGCAGAACAGATACACATTCTGTTAGTCTGGCTGTTCCTTTTCTTATCAGTGTTATGAAGTGGATGATACTTAGCAAGCCTACGGTTGCAAATACCTCCCTTGCTGATAATATGGCTCTAGGCATTCTTTTCTGGGTGTGATTCAAGTCCTGCACTTGAACAGACACTCTTATTTTTCTTTTTTCTCATTTTTCTTTCCTATTTTGTTCCCTCTTCCCAGAGTCTGTGAGCTAAGAAAACTTCTCCTTTTGCTGCTGCTCTTCCGCAGATAAGTGGCAGGTGAAAGCTGCTGTGAGTGGGAGTTCAGTGAACCCGGCCAGCTCCGATAAGCGCTCAGTCGAGTACTCAGCTGAGTTTTAATACTTATTATTTTTGCAGTAGGCTTCAAAGCACAGCTCTGCTTGACTGTGAACGCTCAGTACTTTGAGTATTTGTTACAGAAATAAAACATATGAGGGTAGTAGCCACTTAGGGAAGCAGAATTCAACTCATTCAGCATTGCAGAAGCTTATGGCAGAGGCTGAGTTTTGATGCTGCCCTGAAGTGCAGCATCTTCCCTCAAATCTTCCCTCAAATGCGAGGCTGTGACTTCATGTTCTGTAGTTGTCTGCTTCACGTGCTACAGTAGCTCCAAAAAATGAGGAGACATGAGGCTGTTGTGTAACCACATACTTTGCATCTTATCTGAAAGCACAGCCAGTCATCTGTACTGAAAAAAAACCCACCAGAGGTCCGTAGGCTGAATTGTAGATGACTGTAATTAAGCATATTAACAAGGATACAGATTTTAGGAGCACCGAATGAAATTTGCATGGGCAATTAGTTCATACCTGTGATTACATGATTACAGCCTGTTTAGTTTTTACTGTGTTTTGATAGGACAGCTTGAAGTGAGTATTAACATAATCCAATTTATTGCATCAGAGCAAGCAAGTGATATTTTACTTGGTTAATACTCAAAACCATATAATGACCTGGGATCTTCCTCCTAGCATGTATAGGTGTGAAGAGTGGTCCTGTGGGAGAGCTGATTGATTGGAAATAGGAATCCTTCACCATGATTCAATTTCATTGCCTCCAGACAAGAGAAAAGAGTTGCTTATGCCTCAATTTACTTCTGTCAGATTGGTGCTTTATTTAATCTCCTCATTGATCTGAGGCAGAGCTACTTAATGTGCTTTGTTAGTCTCTGGAGAATTGTAAAGTTGTGAATAATTAAATTCTGAGAGAGGAGAATAAAAGTAAAGTAAGTGTCACTGAGCACTGCCTTCAATAAAGGCCTTTATTTTTTTCAATAGAAAAGAATTGTGATCATTAAAAAAAAAAAAAGCCAATTCTATTTCTTCTACTTAGCATAAAATCATGTGTTATAAAACCAATGAATGATGTTTTAATTCAGTCTGCAATAATTTTATTGTGATCCGATGCAGCCAGAAGGGGGGGGTGTAGGCTAAGCTCTACGGGAGGAGGACCATCCCTGGCTGAGCCGTTTGATCTAAAAACTGTAGTGGAGCAATGAGATAATAAATACACAGTAATCAGTGAACCAAATGCTCGCTGCTGCCTTGCATGGTACTACATATTAGTTCTATATGTTATACATTCTACCATGTTGTCCCTAATGTGTTAGTTAGAGGCATGTTCTTGTTTGTTTATTCTGCTGCTCTTGGAATTGAAGTATTGATTCCAGCTGTGTTTAGACCAAGATTAATAGCAGTCTAATTCAGCTAACACAGAACTTCTATTTGGTGTATTTACTGGACTTCTAGATGCTAACTCATTATCCGGCTCAACTTGAAGTATCTCTAGAAGAGGTTGTGGAACAAATCAGCAAAATGCACTGTTGCAGTTTGCCAGGACTGGCTTTTTAGGGGAGATAGTGGTCCCCAGGACCAATCCTGTAAAGCACCGTGTAAATCTAAAAATACAGGACATCCAATTTCTGCATGAATTAAGGATAACCTTCAGGCTTCGCTTTCTCCCTGGGTTTTTATATTACTGTTGGTTTCTCTGGTAGCTAAGCGAAGTGATGTTGCTGAAAGCCATTTGGAAGCGTTGATCTAACTGACAAGAGTGTCAGTGCTTGTTTATAAATACCCTTGAATAAACTTAAGGTGAGACTGCATGGATTTGACAGCATCTCAGCAGTATTCTTATAGGAGCATTTGTGCTTGTTGTCTACCTCCTAAATGCCCTGGTACTTTAAAGCTTCTCTGGAAAGGGAATGAGGAGCTTTGTAAGACTAAAAGTCGTGTGGTTTGTCAACAAAAGGGAAAGGAGGACGGTTACACTGTTGCATGGAGACTACAAAACCTGTGCTTCGGGGATCTGGCTGAACTTGAAGTAGCTCTAGAAGAGGTTATGGAACAAACAGACAAAATGAACCGTAGTGGTTTGCCAAGACTGGCTTTTATTCTTCTGAGTTGTAAAGGAACTAGCTGACCTCATAGTTGTTTTGTGTAACCTTGCTTAAAATTGCTCTGGTATCTGAGGACTGGAAGATGGTGAATGTGTTGGCTGTTTTTAAAAGGATTCCAGAGAAAGTCTGGAGAGCTACACATCTTTGAACCTGAAATCTGTACAGAAAAAATTAACAGAAACTGTAATAAAGAATCAAGTTAGTGGATACCTGTATAGAGATGATACACTGGGAAGGGTCAGCCTGTCTTCTGCAAGGGCAGTCCTACTTTGTGATGCCACTGGAGTTCATTACAGGAATCAAAAAGCTTGGGGGTAAGGGCTAACATAGTCTACTTGTTGTTCAAAGCTCTTCCAGCAAAGTTCCGTATCAAAGTTTCTTTAAAAAGAAACTAAACAGAGATCTGTAAGAGAAGGTCCTTGCATGAGTAGATGAGTGATGAAAGGGTAGAAGCAAACAGCCAGTGCCAGTAGAGTTCAGCATGAATCTCTGCTGAGGCCTTTGCTTTTCACTATAATTATTGAATAAACTGCAAAAAAGACTGAGTAATGAGGTGACAAAGCTTGCTCTTACGGAGCTCAGTGACTCAGAAATAAAATGGCAGAGGAAGTTTGATATGAATAAACATAAAGTGATGCATGGGAGGAAGAACACTTCTAACCGGTTAAAAATGATTGCTGTCTTGGGCCAAGATCCCAGGTATGATAGTTTCAAGGAAATGCTGGACCCATGCTCAGTAGCAGCCTGAGCCCTGTTAAGAATTGTTAAGCATGGTTGTTAAGAATTATTACATATTATTAATAAAAGAATGTGAATGAAGCGCAGCATAATTTTGTACGTGTATTTAAGATACAAATAAACCATAGTGGATGCAGTTCTAGTCAAAGGATGTAGCAGAAATAGAGAAGACAGAGGAGAACAAGGATGCTCAAGTGTGGAGCAGCTGCTGCGTAAGGAAGGAACAACAAGTGAGGGCTGCTCTGCCTGGAAAAGGCACGACTGAGGAGGATACAGGACAAGCCTAATATCATCCCAGGTAGCCTGAAAGAGAGTGGATACTGATACTGTTTACTGTCCCTTCAGATATAAGACTTGGGGGACATGAAATGAAGCTGGTAGGAGCTGGCTCAGACACATGAAAGGAGGTGTTTGGTTGTGCAGCCAGTAGCAGTCATGGTGAGCCAGATGCTGTAGGGCAGTCTGGGTACTAAGGTTACATGGGTCCAACAGGACCTAGGTAAAATTGTGGCAGAGAAATCTACTGTGGATTCTTAAATACATAGGAGAAATCCCTGAACAGGATGGTTGGAAGGCTGGGAAAATAGTTTACTAAAGTAAGCCGAGTCTCTGACTGCCTTTGCATCCTTGTCATAGTGCGTCCTCCTGGCTAACGTTTGAAACCAAGCATTGAGTTAGCTGGACATGGGTCTGACCTGGTAGAACCGTTCTGGTGTTTGTACTTCTATTTGCTGTAATTCTGCTGTGCTACGTGTTTGAAACAATTTCTTTTTTTTGCAGGTAAATCAAAGACCAAGGAGAACCGCCAGTCAATCATCAACCCAGACTGGAATTTTGAGAAAATGGGCATTGGGGGCCTTGACAAAGAATTCTCAGATATTTTCCGACGAGCTTTTGCTTCTCGAGTTTTTCCACCCGAAATTGTGGAGCAAATGGGTGAGTATGATCTGGAGAAGTATGGCTGGGGTTCAGGATGCAGGCCTGTTTCTGGTTTGCAAAGACTGGATATAAACTAACAACCTTATGATGCTATAACATGGCAGTTGCTTAGGGTTCTAATAGACTAATAAAGCCTTTTCTTCTGTTGCTCCTGAATGTCTCTTGTTACTTGGTGTCGTGGTTTAACCTCAGTCGGCAACTGAGCACCACGCAGCCGCTCGCTCACTCCCCCCCCGGTGGGATGGGGGAGAGAATTGGAAGAGTAGAAGTGAGAAAAACTCGTGGGTTGAGATAAAAACAGTTTAATAATTGAAATAAAATAACAACAACAACAATAATAATGTAATAATAATAATAATATACAAAGCAAGTGATGCACAGTACAATCACTCACCACCCGCCGACCGATGCCCAGCCAGTCCCGAGCAGCGGCCCCCCCGGCCAGCTTTCCCTCAGTTTATGTACTGAGCATGACGTCCCATGGTATGGAATGTCCCTTTGGCCAGTTGGGGTCAGCTGTCCTGGCTGTGCCCCCTCCCAGCTTCTTGTGCACCTCCAGCCCTCCCAGTCGGTAGAGCATGGGAAGCTGAAAAGCCCTTGACTAGTGTAAGCACTACCTAGCAACAACTAAAACATCGGTGCGTTATCAACATTGTTCTCACCCTAAATCCAAAACACAGCACTGTACCAGCTACTAGGAAGGAAATTAACTCCATCCCAGCCGAAAGCAGGACACTTGGCTAGAAAGGAGAGACAAAGAAACAACATGAATACTCAACACTGTATGTGAAATGTCTGAATGAATGAGATACAGGATTTAGTTGAATACTTTTCTGTTGGAACTCAAATGCTCCCTATTCTTCTGAATGCTTCGTCTTTTCATAGCAGTGAGTCTGAATGCTCCTATTCCTGACTTACTGGCTATGGGCTGTCTATATAGGTCAAAGGAAATTCTGTCTTAATGATCCTGCCTTATATATTAAATATCTGTTGTCCTGGCAGTTGCACTATAAACCTATGTCCTTCTCACAGTGTTAGCCCAATAAATAGAGTATCTTAGAATCATAGAATCATAGAATCATTGAGGTTGGAAAGGACCTCTAAGATCACCGAGTCCAACCGTCGACCC
>NW_008796188.1:191335-229848 GCF_000699145.1 Aptenodytes forsteri | reverse complement strand
GCTGGCTCATGTTTAGCCGGCTGTCGACCAACACCCCCAGGTCCTTCTCTGCTGGGCAGCTTTCCAGCCACTCTTCCCCAAGCCTGTAGCGCTGCATGGGGTTGTTGTGGCCGAAGTGCAGGACCCGGCACTTGGCGTGATCTATGCTTGGTCAGATTTGAAATGCTGGAGAGGATGCACAGGCCATGGCACGTCTTGGAGTTTGTGAAATAAAAGCACAGATTCTAAATATAACTTTTTTTTTTTTGGGTCGGGGGAAGGAAAGGCAGTCCCATTACTTTGTAAACATGTGCTGGCAGGCAGATAAATGGTACTGGTTTTAATTTTTAGTAAGCAATATGCAGCTGCAGATATCTTATTTTGTCACATAAAGTGGCTGGGGATGTTATAGCTGGTCCTCATTCTCTGAATGTAATTTCTGTGGGTTCATATTTAAACTTGGAATCTGTAGCTGTATAATTTCTGTGTATGTTTATATTTCTTGATCCACCTTCCCTCTCCCCACAAATGAAGCGATCAAGATTTTGATTACAAAACAGGTCCTGTTTGTGTGTGGCTGTGTAAAGTGTGTCCGTTTCCAGTGCTTGAGGAATTGATGTTAAAGTTAACTTCCCTGTGAGGTGCGTTAGGTCTCTTCTTAGTGATTTGAACACTTATGGAGAAACTCTGAAGAAACCCTGTAGGCTAAATCCAATTAGTGCATGATTCTCTCTCTCCTGCCTTTTTACTTCCTATCGATCTGGTAGCCAAGGCCTTCTGGGGGTTGATCTTGGTTCTCTTGGTTTTTGTGGCTGCGAGCAAGTCATAACTTCTCTGCCTCTGCTTGAGAATATCAAATGCTTAAATTTGTTAAATATTTAGCTGCTCTGCAGAGGGAGGAAATGAGAGAAATAGTGTTGGCTATGGAAAGAAAAGCTTTTACCTAGGTACTCTGTTGTGTCCAGTTCAGAAATGTTGCTGACAGCTGGCTTTTGGATGGACCGGCATCCCTTACTTGAAATATTTTTACCTTTTGAAGCAACTATCATATATATTCATGGCTGCAGTAGAGAGTCCTTAGCTGTGACCATATGTGAAGGCAAAAGATTTAGACTTTGGCAATTCTCATCAGTGTTACTGGACTGTGATGAGAAATATGTTAGTAGACTAGAGATAATTAGAGCTTGTTTTCATTTTGCTATAGCTTCACCTATTCAACTTCCCTGGCTGCATGCAATCTGGCAGCATGTTAAGCAGTCATCTGTCAGACTATGATTACATTCCCTTGGTATTATCGTTAGCTGAATTAACCTGGCAGCTGGGCACTCTTTGGTAACAATGTGCAGCAGTTAACTTTGCCATGGGAGGACCTACATCTCCAACAGGTACCTCTGGAGAAGGTCCGAAACCTTGCTGACTGCAGGGTGAGGTTGTGGAGCTGCTTTGCAGGGTATGCTGCTCAGATGGTTCCTCTTGTTAATTGGTGTTGCTTAATACAGGAAGAAGATTCTCTGAAGGACCACTAGTATTTTGATTACCCTGGGCAATGAATTAAAGGTGTGCCATATTATTTATATAAATACATATACCCTTACTTGTGCGTGTTTACACACATACTACACAAAGAAACATTTTTCTGGTAAGAAGTTAGACTCCAAACAGAGCTCTCTAGCTCTCCGATTAACCCTAGGGCTAAGGAGCTTATCTGAAATTTGAAAAAACAAAACTTTCTGACATTCATTTTCTTTGCCTTAGTTATAACTTGCTCTTAACTATATTTCAGATCTGAAATGTCAGTGTGACAGCTGTTCACCTTTGTATATAATTTATTGGGAAAGGAAAAGAAAGAATTTGCTTGCTATCTGGTGCTCACCCATTTCTGTTTTTTGCCCAGTGCTCACAGACTGCAACTTCTATGCCAAGTGCAATAAATATTTCTGTCCCGTAACTACATAGAGGCTGTATAGACCGTTCAAAAATTGCTTGCAATTTGTGTGTGGTTTATCGCACTTCCAAGGAATGTTCTGGGTTTGGAGCATATAAATCAACATTAGTTAACCATATCATCCAACAGTGTAAATACTACTCTGATGCTACAATCTTTGGTTTATCCAAGAAAAGAAATCTTAGATCAACTTCAGCTGGTCATTAAACCTCGCCATAGCTCCCTGCTGCCCTGGAAAGGGGCAATTTACTTTTCCCTACCCACGCTTTTTCCGTACGCATATCTACCACCTCTACTGTGGTAGCTTTGGGCTTGTATGGCTCTGTAGAGAGCTAATACAATTGGAAGCAAAAAATACTACTGCTAAAAAAAATTTATAGGGTTAGCATTGAGCTGGATCAGCTCCCTGGTTGGCTTGATGTGACATAGCGACATGAATGCCTGGGGCAGCAGGAGGAAGGCAGTGGGCAGTAGGGGTAAGGTCACTTTTGAACCACAGTGGGACCTTCATCAATTTAAGCTGATTGCTTTTAAGGCTACAGTTTCGCAGTCATTTACTGGAGATTCTTTAGCATTACGAACGTTGGCGGTGCTGTTATCTTTCACCTAATGCTTGACTCTTAATAATCTTGTGACTGCCAAATGGAAATAAATCCTGATCTGGATGAGGATTGAGGAAGGTGTCTTGAAACAAAAGGGGCACTCCTCTTTAGTGCTGTCCCTGAGGCCTCACTGTTGTACGAATGATACTTCTGAGGAAGGAACTTTACACTTGCAGGGCACCGATGGAGGTAAGATAGCAGTCACTTTCTTTCTGAAAGACAGCCCTACAAAAGCTGTGTTTCTAGGGAATCGTCTTCCTTTTCAAGCCCTGTCCAGATCTCTGTGATGTCCAGCTCATAGTAAAGCTGTGCAACTTCATGGTGAACTGCAGACTGGTTTTGCTTACTCTTTGTTGCAGTTCAAAGCATCCTCTTGCTCAAGCTAAAGCTCCTTTTATTTGATAAATATTATATTTTTCTAAACTGTTCCTGCAGATAAGCCCTTTTTTCACATCCATGTTAAATGCTGTTTTTTCTGCTGAGGCTTTAAATTCAGCTCATTCAATGGCTTGTGCCATTGTCTAACATTAAGATTGCTGAATACTTATTATAACGCTCTTCCCTCTTCTTCCCCCCACCCCCCCTCCGACTTCAACAGATGTTTAGCCATTTGGACTAAAGTTTTTGATATTTTGTGCCTGGAGCTGTAAATTTCAACAAAACTGAAAAGCGTTTTCTCAGACCTGAAAAGAAAATGCTAGTACTGAACTCGTTTTTCTTTTTAAAGAACACTCTAGTGTCTCCATGCATTGAAACACAATCTTGACTTTCAGCAGGGAAGTGATTTTTATGACTTAGGTGGCACATTAGTTGTTGTAGAGGCCGCTGAAAGAGCAGATTCCGTATGTACATGTCATTGTTACTGTTTAATAACAGGTATAGAAATGTTTGGTGTTACAGATCACATTCCTTTGAGAGATTGAAATGGAACCCAATTTCTCCATCCTCTCCTGTTACCATCAATAAGTATGTTAAATCAGACTTTTCCAAGGTGATTTCTATTTCCTGGTAATCATCTTAACTTGTGCTCTGACCTCTTGGGATCAATTGGTTTCAGTGCTCTGTATTTTTGAAGTACAGCTCACTATTTAAAAGTGAAGTATTAACAAAACACAAGATGAACATTCAAATTAGCAGATACTCAGATATTATTTTCTTGGATTCTGCCTGTGAAGTGGAGGCTTGTCTTTTAAGGTATCTTAAAAATTAATACATTAATGTTCTTGAAGTACTCAGATACTATAAGAGAAGAATAATAATGGAAAGGATCTCATCCAGTCTGTTCTTAAAATAGGATAATTTTAATGAAAAATCAGTGTCAGGCATGTCTAACCCGTAACTGAGGTGACAGAAATGCCAGAACCTCTCAAGGCAGCCTATTCCACTGCTTGGAGCATCTTTACTGTCAAAATTTTTCAAGTGTTTATTCTCAGTCTTGCAGCAGTTCATTATATATTGTTTATTTATTTTATGGTTTTGGACGAGGCTTTTACATACTTGTCTGTTCGTGTTTCTCTTCAGTATTCTCAAGGCTACATCTCAGGTTCTTAAACCATTTCTCATAGTCATAACCTCGATCACCAATCATTGTTGTTTTTCTTCCCTTGGTCATTCTTCACTGCTTAGAAGTGTGGTGACCAAAACAGGGGATGGTAACTGAGGTGCTAATCAATTCCAGATCAATGGGCAGGTTTTGTCTGTGCCTTGGTGTATGTGCCTGTTTATAATCCTCAATATGATGATTTTTTTTTTTGTTTTGCAACATGCAGTTAATTATTCCTACCCCAATGTGGAAAGTTGTGCATCAAATTACATTATTTTTAAATGAATATAATCCTGCCTGTCAGTGTATTTGTAGATCTTGGCATCGTAATGTGCAGATTTAATAGGTGCATTCTGTTCCATCTTCTAGGCTATTAATGAAAGCACCACATACCAGTAAATCCAGGATGGATCCTTTCTTGTGCTTTAAAGTTTGTGGGGTTTTTTTTCCATCCACTTCTCTTCTACCTTTAACTTCATTCAGCCTGTGTTTTTCCTACATGTTTATGAAGATGTATAAGACCTACTTATATCTTAATGAAAGTCTAAATCTACCTCTATTGCTTTATTTGTTTTCTCAAACCCTCTGTGTGTGACCTCCTACTCTTTCCTAGAGGGAAGTTGTCTCAGTCTGATCTAATAAATTCCTTCTGGCTATTTCTTGTATCCTTGTTTTCTTCTACCTACTTAAAAAGACATTGTGCCAGAATTTTCCAGGAATTAAGTTATTGTGATAGGTCTATACCACACAATCGGAAAATAGTTGAGGTTGAAAGGAATCCCTCGAGATTTAGTCCAATCCCGTGGCTTCCTTCCTTTTCCTTTTATAACATTATGGATGACACTCACTTTCTTTCCCTCAGCGTCTCACTCATCCTGTCCAAGTTCTCAGGGACTTTGAGATGATTTCACCCGCTCTGAGTGCTCTTGGGTGAAGTTCATGCCCAGGTAATCTGCAAATACCTAATACTCCCGTGGGCTGTCTCTTGTTCTTTTCCTACTCCTATTTCCTATTCTTGCCCATTTGTCACTGATATTAACATTAGCTGCCACATAACACACGAAGTCTTCATTCATGTAAAGAAGTATTTAGCAGTTTGAACTCAGCATTTTCTGTTGTTAGCTTTTCTTCTTTATGGAGAAGTGGACCAATGCTTTCCTGGGTCTTCTCCGCCTAACGTTGATTATAAAATGAAGCTCACTCCTCACTCTGAAGCACATGGTTCCCTGTGGCCAGTGGGGCTGAACCTGGTCACTTAACTCTTCCTCCATATATCTAAAAAGACCTCTGTGTCACTTTCTTTGGGGAGGACAGCTAAGAAGTATCTAACATCTGTCTTTTCTCTCACCTTCTTAAAACCATAGAGATTGACTGCAGACCGCCCAAGCATCCCCCATATTATAGAGACTTGAAGGAAGTGAAGAAATTAATAATGTGAGGAGAGGTCATGTGTGGCTGGATAAATAGTTGAGGGAACAATAGTAGGAATAGCTGGTCCACGCTCACAGTGGAGGAGGGTCACAGAGTTCTCTGCTGTTCAGTGTGTTCATGAATGACTGGGGAAAGGAAGCTGTTGAAATGAATCTGAACTGAAGACTGAATTGCAGTTGGGATCTGATGGATGCACCCATGAGTGCTGTGGAAGCTGGCCCACTTCATTGCGAGGCCACTCTCAATTCTCTTTGAAAGATTATTGCAATCAGGAGAAGTTCCCGAGGACTGGAAGAAAGCAAGTGTCCCCCCTATCTCCAAGAAGGGCAAGCAGGAGAAGCCAGGTACTACAGGCCTGTCCGCCTCACCCTCAGTCTCTGGAAAGGTGATGGAGCAACTAATTATGGAGACCATTTCCAGACAAATGAAGGACGAGAAGTTGATCAGGAGCGGTCAGCACGGATTTATGAAGTAGAAATTGTGTTTAACCAACCTGATAGCATTCTACAATGAGATGACTAGCTCATAGGATGAGGGGAGAGCTGTGGATGTTTATCTCAAATGTAATACGGTTCTCAACACTGTCTCCCATAACAGTCTTGTAGAAAAACTGATGAAAGACGGACTAGGTAAGCAGGCAGCACGGTGGACTGAAAACCGGCTCAACTGCTGGGCTCGAAGAGTTGTGACCAGCGGCACAAAGCCCATATGGAGGCTAGTCACTGGTGGTGTTTAACCTCTTCATTAATGACCTGGATGATGGGACGGAGTGCACCCTTAGCAGGTCTGCAGATGACACAAAACTGGGAGGAGTGGCTGATGCACTGAGCAACCTGCTTTAGGTGAACCTGCTTTGCACAGCAGGGTTGGACCAGATGATCCCCAGAGGTCCCTTCCAACCTCAACTGTTCTGTGGTTCTGCAGAAGGATTTTCCAAGGCTGAGTGACTCAGCAATAAAACAACAATGAAACCTCATGTTGATCAGTGAAAAACGGTGTGCATGAAAATCACAGCTTGTAAGATGCTAGCTGTGCTCATTTTTCACTTGAGCAAAATTTTGGGCCTATAGTAGATCTACGAAAACAATTGCTCAAAGGCTCAGTAGGGGTCAGTCAATTCCTACTTGAATTTGGTAATTATTAATAAGAATTAAATAAAACCCCACAAAATAGAACATAATTATGCCACTGTGTAAATCTGTAGTTTGTTCACGTATTGACTTGCTGGATGCAGTCTTGGCCTTTGTATCAGAAAGGATGCAGTGAAGCTGGAAAAACTGTGGAGGAGGGCATCAGGATGGTCGCATCAGAAAAGCTTCTGTACATAGTGTGAATTGGCTTGAAGATCTTCAGCCTTGGAAAGAGACCAGTGGGAGGGATATGAGAGAGAGGGCTTCAAAAGTCCTCATGGCCAGGAAACAAAAATGTTCTCCCTTTCAAAACAGGAACGTGGAAATGTGAAGTGAAGGTCGCAGATGGCAGGCTTGGAAGGAGGGGACGGGGCTTTACACCAAATGTGCTGCAAGGAATTTCTGCATTTCTGTGTTGATGGCCATAGTCATCACCAGATACTGAGAGGACTCTTGCTCTCACTTCATATGGCTGCAGTTGTGGTGTTAGTTAGCAGGCATCGTCACCACCGCTGGGCAACCACAGTTTTTCCTCTATCTGGAAAAACAGGCCTTGAGACATCCCAGTGACCCTGTTAAGTTGATACTTGTTTACTCTGTAATGCTCTGTGGGTAAGTGTTCCATAAGGCGTTTACAAATTACATCATGTTGACTTTCTAAGCAGACAGAAATGATCCAGCTTTATTCAAAAAAAAGTAGAAAATGCTGATGAGATTTATGGCTATTAACATCCAGGTGGGGTATGACTGTAAACATCAGCTGCTGTGTTCAGCAATCCATCCACCAGCTCTGCATAATCTTTGTCTTAAATTAGCTACATTTTTGTAGCTCCTCTGTTAAGAGGCAGAGGCATTTACTCTTTTTTTTTTTTTTTTTGCTGCAGTGATGACTTCTTTTAAAGATTGGTTTGTTTTGTATATATTCTTATCAAAATCCCTTTTCCTGAGAGTCATGATTTTGTTTGTGTAGCCAAAGGCATTCCGTTGGAAGCTTCTCTAAAGCTGATTTATTTTCATTTTTATCACATTCCATCAGAAACTGATAAATGTCCTGCCATTGCCATAAATCTAGTTATTGCCTCCTTATATATGCACGCATTAAACTTCTCACAGCCAAACAAGATACGATGAGAAAGCTATTTTCAAAGATCTAGGAAGAATTTACTGACTTGGTTGTCTTCTCTTTACAGTGGCAAATGATTTGATAGATCACGAAAACTGGCTATTGAGAGTCCACTTAAAATAAAAATTTCTGTTTCAGGTGTAGCTCTTTGCCTGTCTCAGCTTTGGATTAAAAGCAGAAACAAGTTACTTCAGTCTTGCTACTTGTCAGTAGCACGTAAATCCTACAGGAAGATTAACTGGAGGCAGTGATGTAGGCTGGAATAATGCTGAGCTTACAGGACGAGAGGAGGGGGAAATTCCACCCAACTATATTTTTGGGGAAATTTTGTCTGTGTGGCAGGTGAAGTCTGGGAACCCTGATCTTACTCTAACCAGCTTGAAGATTAATGTGCAAAGATAAGCATCTCTCCCTGATGTATTCAGGATCGGTACTTTACTATCGATGCAGATTCCCGATAGGTGCATCTGAGTGATACAATCACACCAGAATGCTTTGATTTTAATTAAAAGGGGAATTACACTCCCAAGTAGAAAATCCCTATTATACTAAAACATTTCTTCTGATCTTTCAAAAAAAAGTGAATAGTGAGAGGTGAACAAATAAACTTTATCTTGTCTTTGGGTAAGTGACATTCTGGTTCAAAATAGTGTTTGACTTCTCTTGGTAACACTAGTAACTCTCCCATTCTTACCAGTTTTTATGATTTTTCCCTGATATTTTGTGTATAATGTTTGCCATATTGGTGTATTTTAGTTCCTGTTAACATACCTAGTCAGCCTCTAACTGTATGTCATTAAATTGCATAATTAAGTATCATGTTACAGGAATGACCTTTGATTTGGAGTCCTAATGGTAAACTTAACGAGTTAGAGATGTCTGCGCTGCTAATAATTTGTGTTTATAAGATTCTCATAATAGTATTGACATTTGGGCTGCGTTGGTGAAATCAGCAAAGGGAAGATAAACTTAATCAAAATTCCTGTGTGGTGCATAGGATCCCACTGTGATTTGAAACATAACATTTGTAGTTTGTCATCACCTGTCTATTTTAATAAAGTCCTGCTTGTGTTTAAAACTTTAATTTTAGCCAGGTGAAGGTAGCTATACAGGGAAGTCTCTACTGGAGTAGCTTGTGGCAATTTTATTTGAAGAGGAACTGATTGCTTTGGTTTCAGGAATGTTCTTCCACCTGACTGAGACCCAGCTCTCAATGTTGCCCATTCAGTGGCAACCAAGTCTTGCAGCAGATGATCAGTAATGTCCTTGATGTTCAGATGTGGGGGAGCACACGTGTGTTGTTACTTGCTAAAGACTGAGCATGGACTACTCAACACTGGTTGAGCTTGTCAGGGTAAGGTTTGGTAGTTGTCAAGTTGTCTCTGGGAACCTGCTGTGTCCCAGAGCTGGTATTTTTGCTCTGGAGGGGTGAGTAGCTAATGGCATGGTACAGCTGAGGACTTCAGCAGGCAGCTGAAGCAGTGGCCTACCTTTGACCAGCCTTCTTTCTTTCTTTCCTTCTTTCTTCCTGCAACAGCTTCTGTCCTTTATTTTTATTATTTATTAGATAAGAGATGATGCTTTCTCATGATAAGCAAGTTTGAACAGGAAGAGGGTGAAAATCCTAGGAGGCTTTCTAAGCAAATTTGTCCAAAGGCTGTCTTGTTTCACCAGAGTCATCCAGCTGTAATGACGCCGGTTTGCCCTTTGCTTTCCATATGTTCCCACTATGGGAGATGAGACTTCAGGTGCAGTGTGTTACAGCCTTAGCCCTTTGCTAAGGCTGTGTGAGCTCATGCAGAGGGCTTTTCAAGAAACTCAATTTTTTTGGGCTGTAGAAGAGAAGCTTCTAGTGGGTATAACTAGGTTGTACCTCCTTCTAGGAGAGAGATTGTGAATTGCAGGAAAACTAGGAGGAAAAAAAAAAAATAGGACCAGGCTGTTCTTCGTGTTTTTTTTTAAAAGCATACTAGAGAAAAATGATACTCTCCAGTACAATTTTCCTGCCTCTTTCAGGATGGTCCCAGGCCTGTTTGTGTACATGTGCCCTGACTTGCCGGTAGCCTTTTGATAGCCTCTCTTGCTTGAGCACAGTGGAGCTGTCTGAGCATCAGTTTGCTTGGGATTTCCCTTCAAAGCATCACTCATCATCGAAATCCTGCTTTGTGCTGTTTGGCTACATAAGTGATCATGTTCCTCCGTGAAACACGTTAACAATACCTTTCGTGACATTGATTTGACAGGAATAGCTTTTAATTTATCTATGCCTCATTCGTTCCTGTGTGAAATTTGTCTTTACTGACAGTATATGTTGTTTATGTTTTTGACTCGTAGATGCCTGAAAGTTGACTAATGAATTCTTCTTAGCTAGATCTCTTGATTTTTGTAGTGAATTTTTTGTCTGCGGAGAAGCCCAGAAAAATCTTTCAGCTTTATTACTGTGTTTATTCAATGCAGCACTGTTGCTCTCTGGGGTTTTGGTAAGGATCAGACGCTCCTCATAGCAATGCTCTCCTGAAACTTCATTTTGGTGGATGAACCACCTGAAAGAGAGAGAGAGCAGTGCATGTGGATAATAGAAATTATTTTGTATTGAGCAATTATTCAGACTGAAATTAATTGTTTATCTCTGTAATATTCGGGAGTAAATGAAATCACAGTTGAGTATCGGTAAGTTAATAAAGGAGAAAAGTACTTGTTCTTTCAAGGCAGAACATTGCTGTGAGGTCTGTGCAGCTGTGAGGACTCTGTTGTATGGGGTGAACCTACCACGTAGCTGAGACAAGCCAGAAACTAGGAGGGAAGTCATTCTGTGGGTGTCCCATGGGTGACAAATAACTTGATGTGCCCAAGCTTGTTAACCTTTTGATGATGGTAGAAACTGAACTCGAGTCCTCTCAGTCTGAGCTCTGTGCCATCAATTTGCTACTTTTTTGGTTTTTGCTTTTAATGTGTATCTTAAGCACTGCAGGACTCTTGTTGGTTGGTTTGCATCCTTAAAAAAGTCGAAACTGCAAGAATGTAGTATAAAAGGAATGCATTATGAATGTCATCTACAGCATGGAGCAGTTTCCACTAATTAATGTGTTGCTTTTTACCTCAAACAATTAATACTTCAAGATTTCTAAGGTTTTAGATAAATTTTCTAGAAAAAAAAGATATGTTTTTTTAATCTTCAAATATAGTGATATCTTGTGTTCCTCGCTTGTTGTCCGGAGCACATGTGTAGGGATTTTGTGCAGCAGTCAGATAGAGCAAGAGAAAAGGAGAAGGTGCTACTGAATTCCCTACCTCTGTAATTAAATGCCTGTGTTCAGAGTCTAGATTTTTGTCGAGGCAGATTCTAAATGTGCTGTTTTCCCATAGGCTACAGTGGCTTCCTCAAGGTCTCTTTCCTTGGGATGTCTTCACCGGTCTGGTCGGTGAGGATGACAGTGACATGAGTTATTACTCTAGAGGAAGGGCAGTAGATGCAGGAGTCTGTCAACTTGTTGGTGCCGTGTATGGCCAAGATGGTCTAAAACATGAGGACATCTTGAGTATGAGTATGTAGGCTGAGTGTTTTGCTATCTGCACATCTTTCTTTTCTGTGGGCAAAGTGAAGAGATATAGTGAGGAACTAATACTTTTTATTGAGCTTGAAATTGTGTAGGAAGAAATAAATTACTGAAATACCTGCTGTGTCCTAAGTGTTGAAAATAAATTTGTTTATTCGTAGTTTTGTGTTTACTCTTTGGTCTTCAATATCAACTGGAAAACAGAAAAAGGAGGTCTGCTGGAAATACAAAGATCTAGACAAAATAAATTATATATTTCTCTCTTCTATTTCCTCACCACTTTGTGACCAGACAATATCTAAACTCGCTCTGCTCCTGAATCTGTCTTGTACATGTCTTTTAAATTGGGCAGTCCATAGCTCCTGTGTCTTTTCTTCTCTAGGTAACTTCTATTTTCCTTTGCTGTTTTTGTAGTTAGATGCCTCTTCTATGAAACTGTGGCTTTCTACTTCTTTGAGGCTTTCCCTGAGTCTGGTGCTCAGTGTTTAAAACCTGGTGCTGATACATGATCTCTGCTCTCCTATTTCAGGGTTTTCCAACACCAGCCCCTCTGGATTGCTCCCAGGAAAAAGGTTTTGTCTTGATGCAGTTACTTTTTCTGTCTGGCTAGATCTTGTCTAAATGCTGATAGTCCCATTAAACGAATAAAACAAACTCCATCGTAGACACGTGCTGGTACCACGACCTCTCTTAGCATAGTATAAGGCACAGCATGAAATATTCAGGCATAAGGATATTCAGACAATTGATAAAATACGTCTGGGGCTCACAGGCTGTATATCAAAAATGAATCCTTCAGGGAAACCTTTCTTGTTCACACTTGGGAACCTCTATCAGGGGTTGTGTGCACACTTAGGAAACTTGTGCCCGTTGCTGACTGGGATGTGCCCAGCATTAGCTTGCATCCATTGTACACTCTGTTTCCCTAGAGGAGAGAATTTAAATGCCCATGCTCATGCACAGTGATCAAAGTCCTGTTATTTGAATAAATTAGAATTTTTCAGGTCTTTCTAGTTACAGGTCAAGCTTTTTGGGCTGATGGTTCTATTGGTTCTTAGAAGCCTTTTTCAGTTTTCTCAATGTTTGTTCTATAAACTTGGAATCAGAACTAGATGTGTTACACGGGACTCATTAAAGCCCAGTACAGGGGTAAAAAGTTAGGCGTTACTACATGATATTCCTTGTTTTCCCTTTCAAGAATCAGATTAATGTGTTTGATCTATGTCTACGCTGGGAGCTCACTGTCAGTTGAGTAACTGAGGGTCTAATGCTTCATTTTCCTTACATACCTGAAAATTAAACTCAGTTGAAACTTTTCTGTGAAGGAAGGCTACCTTTGTAGGCACTGTGTGTCCCTCTAGGAGAAGAGAGAAATGAACCAGATGCAGTACATGCTTGTCCTAAATTGCTAGTGCATCTTTGCTTGGTGTTCAGGGCGTATAGTGATGTAAGAAAAAGTATCTGCAGCCCCACATTACCTGGGGATGATCAGCATCCCTGGGACCTACTCTTGCGTTTTGTTGAACTGAAAACACGTTCATATGTTTACCAAGTGATCTCTGTTGCTTTGTACTACTAACCAGAAGTTACAATTCAGGCTTTCAGTCCTTAGCTATTAACTTAGCATGCCTAATGCATGGGAGAGCATTTGTGCTGTTCTACGGGTTGTTTTTCCTGGCCGTTGCCAGATCATTGGAATGACTCTGATCCAGTCTGGCAATTCTGTGTTTGAATTTCACTGATAAAGGCACCGAGCAGAGCTAAGGCTAATGCACATCTCTGCCAGATCCCTGTAAAAGCACCCCTACTGTAAGCAGCAATTCCCGCTTTACTATATTGCTGTTTCCACTGTAAGCCTGCTTTCTAAACTTGTTCTCTCTTGTTCTAGGCTGCAAGCATGTGAAAGGCATTCTCTTGTACGGACCTCCAGGCTGTGGTAAAACACTTATGGCGAGACAGATTGGCAAGATGCTGAATGCCAGAGAACCAAAGGTGGTCAATGGTCCAGAAATCCTCAATAAATATGTGGGCGAATCTGAGGCCAACATCCGCAAGCTGTTTGCTGATGCAGAAGAAGAACAAAGAAGGGTAATGCAAACATAGATAAACAGCATGGTCAGTATGAATGTGCCTAAAGAATGACTGGAAAGGAGGTTTATAATCAGAAAATTGCTGCTTGCATTAAAAGACTGAGTCACTGCTTAGCTTGTGATTATAGTTATTCCTTGCAAGTCACTGAATATTAGTGTTCTACAGATTCACACAATGTCAGTTGAAAAAATGATTTTAGAACCTGAAAAGGTAGCTGGTCTTCTAGCTAGCTATGCTGAAGATGGACAGTTTGTTTAAATTCCATGTAGAGTTATTTTAAAGTAATACAGTGGGGTCCATCCTATTTGGGCTATGCTTTGTATTATGTGGTGTGTCACCCGCTCAGAAAGTGCTTAAAAGTAGGATTGCAAAAATTTTGCTCTTTTTTTTTCTCTTTTTTTTTTTTTTTTTTTTTTTTTTTTTTTTTTTTTTTTTTTTTTTTTTTTTTTTTTTTTTTTTTTTTTTTTTTTTTTTTTTTTTTTTTTTTTTTTTTTTTTTTTTTTTTTTTTTTTTTTTTTTTTTTTTTTTTTTTTTTTTTTTTTTTTTTTTTTTTTTTTTTTTTTTTTTTTTTTTTTTTTTTTTTTTTTTTTTTTTTTTTTTTTTTTTTTTTGTGGGGGAGATATAATTAATCTATTTGGATTTTTGCTCCTAAATACATACGTGGCATATAACACAGGATGAATTTCAAATAAGCTTTCACGGTTTCAGGTTTTTGGGTTAGAGGCTTATTAGTATAAGTATATTATAATCCTTGAAGTGTTATAATCGATACATCATTTCTTCTCAGCAGAACACTAATGGATGAGAATGGTGTCTCGAAACGGGAGTATAGATCTTTGAAACTGGAAGTGGAGATAAAGATTCTGTTTTTTCCAAACTTGTTTTTTTTATCCATTACTTTAGCTGGCTATCAAAAGCCCAATCTTTAGTTTGAAGGTGTAAATACTTATTTCATGTGTGCTATGGCAATTTTTCTCTGCTGTGGATCACTTAATCTTGACAAGATTTTCTGGTAAAGAAAATACAATTTCAGGCAAGTCACAATTAGATAGAGGGAAGTCTTTTCAGAAGACATTAGCAAAGGACACTGTATCCCTTTAATTTTATTTACACCTAACAAGACTGCAGATTTTGCTAGTGGCTTGAAATAATTTAGTTTCCTTCTGCAAAATATTTATTAATCAATAAGTCAGCTTTGCACGGTAACCCATACTGATGTAAACAATCTCCTTCTCTGTGGTTGTTGCAATATAACCGAAAGCTGTGAGCTGCTTTTCCGTTTCAATAACACACCTGTTAAAATAGACTTTATATTGGCTGGAGGGGATGGTCCTGATGACAAGTTGTGAGATTAAAAAGGTCTCGAAAAGGTTGGTATTGTAATGACTTGTGTCTGGGGCAGATTGCCAGTGACAGCACATTTACCCAGTGTTAACATGGTCTCCACTGTCCACAAAAGATGTTTTAGAGGTGGAATTTGAAGGGAAAAAGCTTCATAATACGGTCACAAAAAGTATCCTGTTCTCTTACCAGCTGCAACTGCTTCACCTTTGAGTGAACCTGGAAATAAGCAGTTCTGTTCCTGATTGGCACTGAACAAATGGACTCCTTAAAAATATTAAGAACAAAGCTACTCTGGCAAGCTGTATATTTACTAACTTTAGTACAACCTGGGGTATTTCCCACATTGGGTGCATCCCTCCACAGATGTGCTTTGTTCTTCGTCTCCCTTTTGGAGGGCTTTCCCAGATACTGAGTACTGTGACCCTTTGTGTGTTCCAGCTTTGGACTTGCGCTTTTCTCGTTCAGTGTAGTCCTCTTCCTTGAAACACTGCTTTTCTTACCAATGTCAGCTGTGAAGTCCTATGTTTGGGCAAAGCCCCCCAACCACCCAATTTTGGAGGACAGCAAGATGTTATTCTGGAAAGGGGTCCGATACATACATAATGTGATACTAAAACCACTTGGAGGTATCAATGTTCTGTATCTCCGTGGCTGAGCCTTGTTGAGAAGTTACTATTTTGTTTGGATTGCTTTCAGCGATGACATGTGGCATTCCTGACGTGTTTTTTCTCTCCAATAGCTTGGAGCAAACAGCGGTGTGCATATCATCATTTTTGATGAGATTGATGCAATCTGCAAGCAGAGAGGAAGCATGGCGGGTAGCACTGGAGTCCATGATACCGTTGTAAACCAGTTGCTGTCTAAAATTGATGGAGTAGAGCAGCTCAATAACATCCTAGTGATTGGTATGATGGTGCTTACTTTCCCTGTTATGGGGTCTGGTTGAAAACTGCTGATGTTTTGCTTGCTGCAGGTCAACTAAGTTATCATTACTGGCATGGGATCTGTTTGGACTGATCCAAACTGAATGACTGCTATTTAACAAGCATCAGTAGCAGATTTAAAGGGAGATGGTGCTGAAATTGGCTGACATTGCTGCTTTCAACAATTTCCTCCTTTAGCTTTTGATAACGAGTGTTTCATAGTTTAAGAAAACTTGCAAGGAATGATATCTGTTGATGTATCAGCATATGAAGGAGTGGGGCTTCTCTAGCTGTGTTGTCTAGTTGTTCTGGTGCCAGGAGCCCTGCAGATACAGTCACAGATACAGGTTTGATCCCTGTTGCCCTGACTCTACTTCAGGGCATGACTTTTCCAGTATTTCTGGAGATGGGTATCTTTTGTCTGTTTTCTTGAGACTCTTTGAGGTATCTTCTTAGCTCTATGGGCTTTATTGAGGAGTTGGAGACCCACTCAGTAAACTCAGATAATGCCTATTTTGTTTTTAACTTTTAATTTAGGAATGACCAACAGACCTGACCTGATTGATGAGGCCCTGCTGAGGCCGGGGAGACTGGAGGTGAAAATGGAGATAGGTAAGCAAGCTAGCGTATCGTAATATGTAAGCTCACATGTACTTACAATGGTAAAGCAAATATATATCATAGTGTGAACAATTAACCAGGGTGGCATAGGTGCTAGACTTCATGCAGCTCCCTCCATAATATTACATGTAAATTTAATCAGCAAATTAAAATGCCATTTTAGACTTACCTACTGATAAGTCATTGACCTGGTATCAGTTTCTGTCCAGCAGAATGGATAGGTATGGGCAGGCAGGACCCTGAATCTCTTGCATGAATGAAAGGAGCCAAGTAATGGCACCAGATCATTCCTAGGTGGAAACTGCAGAACTGTTGAACTTGTAGAGCAGGCAAGTACAGTGTGTGAGCAATTCTTGACTTGGAGGAAGGGCAGATCACTTTATTTGCATGAAGTGGTAATGGTGACTTTCACTGCAGGAACTGCAAATATTAAATAGCATTGGCTATTGGTTTCTGAAATCAGCAGGTCTGGATTACTTGCATCAACGGAACTAAAAGTGGGCCGAAGAGCTCTGTTAGCCATTTATTCTAGTGAGCTGGAAAAGAACGCTATCTGTCAGTAACTTAAAAGGGACTTTTGTAATTGTACACATCTGCCTGTCACCAATGCAGATTAAATAATGGAATATCTGATAATGTAGGATTTATTAAGAAATTAAGGGCAGATTCTCTTAGATTTATGAAAACAAGTCTCTGACTTTGCATTTGAGATCAGAAGTTGGATCAGTAAAGATCATGGTGGAGTCTAAAGGGTGACTAGACTGTGGTGCTCAGTGCTGAGGTTAACAATTCATAGAAGAATGTTTGAATAGAGAATAGCCTGGGACTGATTAAAAGCTTAATGATGCTGTCTTGCAGTGAGAAACTCAAATTGGTTGAGATACATGTTTAATTTAAAGATTGGAAACGCGGTTTCAGATGTGTAGTTTGGAAGAGCTCATAAAACATTTTCCCCTAACCTTCCACAGACATGCAAATGTCACAAAATATTTTCTATGCTCTGAGCTAGGCACCTACTATTATAATGGTAAAAATTCTTAAACTGTAGTGAGTCACAAAAAAGGAACAAGCAAGGCCATGGGTATTAATATGGTCTGTTTCCTTTCAATTGCAGAAAATCAGATGAAAATGTCCATATAACCCTAAAAATGGTATGATATCACACTAGAGTGGCAGGCAAAATTGTAATTGTCTATGCTGGTCTGAACTGTCAGGAAACTCTTGAAATCTGATCTATCAATGTAATCTTAAGAGCTTGCTAGGGATTTTTTCCCTTATCCTTAAAGGGTAACATCACTCTTTGAAAGAGCCAGAAACAGGAAAGAGTTTTTGTGATAGCTGAAAAGGAAAGATTTTAGGCAAAAGAAGGAATGAGGAAGTGAAGCTGATGACTTCTGAGGCAGCCGCAGAGGTAACCCGGGCATTGAGCTGATGCTGATACTCCAGAGCTAATGCTGTCCTTGAGTACTGTAGGAAACAGTTTGTATCGGGCATTACTGTGCATGTAGCTCATGCAAGATGTGTGGACTGGACTAGAGGTTCAGCTAGAGCACTAGCTGTGGAGCACAGGCAGCATGGGTGGTTTCAAATATGCTGGAGACTTAAGAGACTAATACGTTTGTTAGGTGCAGGAAGAAATATTGAAAGAGGCTTGTGCCTATTCCTGGCACAATACACAAAAAAGGAAAATTGGGAAAAGAAGTGTATAGCAGTACATAGAGAATTATTAGAAGTCAGGCTGATGAAGAGAGAATAAGTATTGGCAAAAGCTGTAGCCAGATACAGTCTTTACAAACTAACACAGCCACAAGGAATTGAAGGAAAGACTCAATAAAGAAAGTGTGTTTTAGGGACGAAGAAGTGTAGCCACAGTGAGAGTCGCCTTTGAACAATCTCATACTTGAAAACAAATGCCTAATAGCAACTGGTATAAGTAAGCCCAGGTGAGACTGTATTGCAGGTGTAGTACTTGCATCTTTAGTTGATAAAAGTTAATTAGATTAAATTCATTCCAGGGACTGAGCAAGACATCCCTAGAATAAATGATCAGATGATAAGGCCTGAACGCTGCTGGGGACTATGCACATTTTAAAATGTCTTTTCACATACCCTCAGCACAAACACTAAATCAGTGCTAATTATCAGGTTCTTGTAATAAAGGCTGTGAAGGTAGGTTGGAAAGTGAGCTAAAGAACAGCATGGTTTTACCAAGATGATGATGTGCCAGACTGACTTGTTATGCGTTCTTTCACAAAAAGTCTTTTCTGTATCTTCCATTATATGCATTTTAGAAGGGACTTGCTAAGGTGCAAGCTGGGAAACTATCACCTCAATTGGAGAAAATGAACATTGTGTGAGAATGGTATGGGCCAGGTGAAGAGTCAAGTCGAGACCCTGAGTTGTAGGAGAGCGAACTTCCAGTTGATTAAGTAATTAGGATGGGACCCCCTGGGAAACTGCCCTCAGGGATAAAGGAGCAGAACAGAGCTGGCAGCTCTTTAAGGACATTTTTCTTAGCACGCAAGAGCTCTTGATTCCCATGTGTAAGAAATCGGGCAAGGAAGGCGGGAGACCAGCATGGCTCAGTAAGGACCTCCTGGTCAAACTGAAGTGTAAGAAGGAAATGCACAGGCAGTGGAACCAGGGACATGTATCCTGGGAAGAATACAGGGACACTGCCTGGATATGTAGGGATTGGATCAGGAAAGCTAAGGCACAGTTGGAGCTGAATTTGGCAAGGGACGCGAAGAATAATAAGAAGGGCTTCTAAAGGTGCATTGGTCAGAAAAGGAAGATTAAAGAAAATGTACACACTCTGGAGTGGGTCCAGAGGAGGGCACGAAAATGGTCAGAAGGCTGGAACACCTCTCCTGTGAAGAAAGGCTGAGAGAGTTGGGGTTGTTCAGCCTGGAGAAGAGAAGGCTCTGGGGAGACCTTATTGTGGCCGTTCAGTACTTAAAGGGGGCTTATAAGAAAGCTGGAGAGCGACTTTTTACCAGGGCCTGTAGTGACAGGACAAGGGACAATGGTTTTAAACTGAAAGAGGGTAGGTTTATATTGGATATATGGAAGAAATGTACTATGAGGGTGGTGAGACACTCGACCAGGTTGCCCAGAGAAGCTGTGGATGCCCCATCGTTGGAAATTTCCAAAGTCAGGCTGGACGGGGCTTTGAGCAACCTGATCTAGTGACAGATGTCCCTGCCAGTGGCACAGGGGGTGGACTAGATCGTTAAAGTTCCCTTCCAACCCAAATGATTCTATGATAATTACAAGGTAGGAACTGGGTTTAGGGATGCCAAGGGACTGACTAGATTGCCTTTGTGTAAGGTGAATTCCTGGTATGGAAGCCTGAGAGCAACCAACTTGGAGGAACCCTGAGGGAAAAAAACTAAGCATTCCACTTTTTCTCTCTAGTTTGGCGGTGATGCTAATCAATTTGCTGAGGTTAATTAGTGTAATTGAATGTTCTCAAACAAAAAGCATTGTCAAATATTCTACTTGTAAGAATGAATTGCTCATGCTGAGAAAGAGCCTTTGGAGGTAGGACCATTGAGGAGAGGGAAAGGCTTTGCTGCAGTTGCTGTGCTGAGGCACTGAATGACATGCATTCTGTTTAAAATCTCAGGCTTGCCAGATGAGAAGGGTCGATTTCAGATTCTTCATATCCACACAGTACGGATGCGGGAACACCAGCTGCTGGCTGAAGATGTGGACGTTGCAGAACTGGCAGCTGAGACTAAAAACTTCAGTGGTGCTGAATTAGAAGGTTTAGTTCGAGCTGCTCAGTCTACTGCTATGAACAGACACATTAAGGTCAGTCCTGTCATCTCTCACTGGGGAAAAAAAAGGGAAAATAATTATGTTTGGAGTCCTTTCTTGCATGTTTACTTCCAAAGGGGTAATGGCATCTCAGCATACCTTAGGAGATGAAATTCTTACGGACACCACCTTTTCACTGTGCTTTTACATGGTTCTGAATTACCTCTTTCATCTCCTGACCTCCAAGTGGCTCTTGCATAGCTCAGTGGGAATGGAAGGTGATTGTTTGTCAATGTATTTTGATAAAAACTGAAAGGAAGGTCTTGAGCTCAGTTTATGGATTGGACCTAGGAGGTAAGAGGTGAAAGTGAGAACAGCCAGTTGTATGGGAGGGATCTCTGCTGGAGCCTGTGCAGCTCAATATACTCATAAATGATCTGTAAAGAGGGGGGGGGGGAAGCAAGGTTACAAGCTCATAGCTGTTTTGTGGTCATAAAGATGAAGGCCACCTATGGAAAACTGCAGAAGGCATTTGAAATAATGCAAGTGCACAAGATGTAGTCAGTGAATTTAAGTGTACACTGGGGAGAGAAAATTCAAAAAGGTATAGGCAGTGATAGGGACTGACCTGACCATTACTTGGGGGCAAGTTCTTGAAGTTATAATGAACTTGAAATAGCAGCTCAGTCCTTACCAGTGAAAAAAGCAAATGCAACATTAGAATTTACTGGGAGAAGTATACAGAGCAAAAGTGAGGCTGTGATTATGTCACGGATAAAATCCCTGGTATATTTGAATCTGTGCAGTCCTGGGACACCCACCTTGAAAAGGTTATGGTAGAACTAGGGTATGGAAAGGCAGTAGGGAAACTCAGAGGTATGGGAGGGTTTTCATTGGAAGAATGGTTACACTAGGATTTCTCAGCCTGAAAAAAATATGGTGAAGGGTTATGAAAAGTATGTGAATAGTTTTGGATTGGATTGGAATCAGTAGATTGGAATCAGTGAATGGGGAATGATTGTTTACTCTTTCCTAATACAAGAACTCGGAGAACAGCAAACGATACCAGCAGGGCCATGCTCAAAGCAAGGAAAAGGAGAAGCACGTTGTGTGAATAAGTATTTAAGCTGTGGAAGGAATCTTTTGCTCCAAGATGTCACTGATGCTAAAATCTTGGTTGAATTCAGAAGGGACTTGTATAATGTCTTCCATTTCAAATAAGGAACTCACTTGATGATCATCTCAGTGTGCGTAGAGACTTGTAATGTTCTCAGCTCCCTCCATTCTAGAGGAACATTGCCTTGCTTTCCCAATGTTTGCTGATTATGGGACGTCAGTGTATCTTTAACTAGAAAGGCGTTAGGGACTGTGAAATGTCAGGTTATATTAATCCAGATACAAAACACAGTATTCGATGGTGTTGAAATACGAGATGATTAGTTCGTGAAGAAGGAGGCTGAAAGACACAGCCCCTGTGCTCTAGTGGCTAAGAATTGGTGTGAATTACTGCAGAGAAAAGCCTTTGACATCAATTCCACAGCACCGGTATGTTTTTAAGTAAAAAGTCTGTTCAGCCTCGAATATGAGGAAAGCAAATCATGCTTTCATTTAAGCAAGAGAAATCATTTGGTTGCTTAGATGTTTGTATCTCTTGGGAGCACTCTTTCTAAAGCAAAAATGGCTCTTTCTGCTAATTTTTCTTGTATAGCCGTAATACTTGAAAAATTATTAATTGTTTCCTCTAGCAAAAAAACACAAACGTCAACCGTTTCTCACTTTCTTGTGTTCTGTCTCAAAAAAAAAAATCAGCACCTCTGGAGGTATTTTCATCCCTTCACAAGCAAAACATTTTCCTTAAATAATTAATTTTGCTTATAGTTGATGTTTTTTTTCAATGCTTGAATTTTGGGTGAGTTTGGGGACCATTAGTGTTTTGATATATTCCCTGTTGTGCCAAAATGTCACAGTGGGAGAAGAGAAAATGGCAATGCATAAATGTAAAAGAGCAGTCCCCTCCTTTAGGTTGGTGTGTGATTGACATCTTAATAATATATGTATGTATCTTCCAAATGTGAAGCGGCCACGCTTTGTTTTTCTTTTTAAACACTTTGACGTAGTATTTTTGGATAATCTTATTGTTTATTCTGAAGATGTCTTCAGCTAAATGATGCACTAAGGTATTTTATTCTCCTCTACGAGTACTGCAGAATTTAAAATATACATCATAGGCCTGACCTAGTTTTCAGAAACACCTACGAGAAGCAAGAGCACAAATTGAAAATCAAGGGGCATTATTCTTCTGAATCTTTTAAACTCTTCTGATAATCTCTCAAAGTGTGTGTGTTTAAAAATTAAAACATATAACTCATTAAAGGCTAGGAAAGAAAGAAAAACCCCTGTTTTTAAGTGTACAAACAACTTCAGGAATGTATTAGTAGTGTTTCAAGTACCTTCACTTCCCTCTGGAAAGTAGAAGAGTGATCAGCCTGTACTACGCTAGTTTGATATATTTGGCATCCTTTATTTCTGCTTGGTAGGTGTTTTTGTGAGAAGGGACTCTCTCATTTCAGCTGTCCTCTGGTTATAGTTATTTGTTTGGCACAGTGTTACTGGCCAGTTCCTGAGGTTGCTGTTTAGAGGCTGCATTTGCTACTCTACAAGACAAACATAATGTGATTATTTTTATTATGATTTTTCCTTCCCATGCTTAAGTGCACTACTCCTTGTTCTTGTAGATCATCCTAGTCAGAAGAGAATGTCTCTGAGACAGGTCTTTGAGGGTCAAAGTTATTTGACTTGTCCATCACCTCGGTCATAGGCAAAGGTGATAGAGGTTGCTATGCCTTCCAAGAAACTCCTTGAAATCCTAAATTTTTACCTCCTGAGTATAATGTAGGGCCATTACACTCTCAGGTAGAAGCAGGTGGTGTTGTAAGACTCAGGTAGCTTTCAATGAAAATTATACTTGTTTTGGAATCTAGAGAAATTTGTTGTGGTATAATTGGGAAATTCAGAAATTATCAAAAGCCTTTCAAGGCTGCACTTTGGAGGAAAAGAATGAAGATCTTTTGCCTCATCTCTATGCTACTTAAAAATAGGTTTCTGCCTTACCACTTAACAGTTAGATGAATTGCTTTTCACAGATCAACTTCTGCCCCTCTTGTGACTAATCCTTTTTCTGATATCTCTAACTCCACTCGGGATCCTCAGCAGACTGCACCCATAGGATTAGTATGTAATAGCCAGTGTTTGTATGCCGTTGAGTGGAAAAGTTGTTTCAAATCCATTTAATTCCTGATTGCTGCCCAAGGCAATGAATATACTTGCAGATCTACAAATAATCCTAGTAAATGGAGCCGTTCCATATTGTGGAGCTGCAGCCATATTCAGTAATACATCTACAGCTGTCTTTAAAGTCTACAGACATCTGAATAAAGTCTCCAGCTTTAAAGGCTACTCTCAAGTTCTTTTAAAGAATTAATAACCTCTTCTGGCTCCAGTGTGAGCAACTTTGGGCCTCCTCCTAGTGGTACCTGTAGTTGTGATTGAGAAATGATTTACAAGAGAAGATTGCAGTAGTGCTGTCTCTACTGTGTATTTGCTTCCAATCATTAGCTTTTAAATATTGCTGGACGGTTTGGGATTGGCAGAAGGTAAAAAGGTGATGCTTTTCATTTAGAAAGGAGTGCAATATCAGTGGAGCTAACTGCAGCTTATTTATTCCAAGTAATACTGATAGCGCTACCTTGGGAAGATTCATGCCTTTGGTTGAACTGAAGCAAAAAAAGACAAAGCAGAAAGAAATCTAATATTTACCAGTCCCCTTAAAGACTTTCTTGTACGGAGAGGAAAGCACATGGTTTGAATAGAAAACCAAAACCTCCTGAAATAGAGGTGTGTGAATAATTCTTATTTTTGGCTTAGTTGCCAAAGATGGTGTGGGTAGATTCAGAGTTGGGTTAAACCAAACTTTAATTTGTCTTTCTGAAAGAAGTCACACAATGAAGGAGGCTTCATCACCTTCCCATCCAGCACCCAGAAAGCATAACGAAGAACTTTTTCTACAGCCTCTAAATGGAAAGAGTAGTTCCCTACTGTAAAGGGAACCTACATAACTCCAATAGCTTTTAGCAATTTAAACTTAGGTGAGATCAGTCCCACACTGGGCACCAGTCTGAGCCTCACTGACACTTGGTTTATGTAGTCAAGGTAGCACAGAAGCAATAAGGATGGTGCAGAGCTTCCATCCTGTTCTTAGCTGGGATGGCTTCTCTGAAATGTGGTGTCATGGCCATACTCTTCACTTCAGCTTTCCACCCAGTGGAGTGGAACAACTGTTACTTAATGACTTTGTGGGGCTGGCATATGGATGTGGCTCTGTGAAGATGATGATTGCTCCAGTGGTATGCAGCACACGCCCAACAAATGTCCTGTTAAGAAGCATTTTTCTTATTGACACAGACCAACTACAAGGTTGGATCCGCGGGTGGAAGTTGATAAGGGGTTGTGTGTGGTACTGCTGTACTGAAATGTCTTTTATTGCCTTTATTAGGCCAGCAACAAAGTGGAAGTGGATATGGAGAAGGCAGAGAGCTTGCGTGTGACAAGAGGAGACTTCTTTGCGTCTTTGGAGAATGATATCAAACCAGTAAGTGGGCACTATGTCACTCCTGTAACAGTCACCCAGTACAGCTAATGACATGAGGTAGCAACTTCCTTCTGGGATCAGACATGCAATGGTGCGCCATGGGCTGACATACCGTGTCCTGTGTTGTAGGAATGAAAGTAGGGAGCCTCCTTCTGCCTGCAGTGCTAAGGCTCTGTTTTGTGCCTTTTGTTGCATGCAAGAATCATAAAAAGGAATAGAACAAACAAATAGAGCAACTTGGAATTTCTTCTCCTTGTTGTATGTATACTCTCCCTTTTAGGCTACTTCAGTTAATGGATGACAGCTTTAATATGGACTGTAGTAGGAGGTTTAAGCCTCATTTTTGAGAATTGTCTTTAAACGGCATGGATTCAGAACCCATTGGCAACTTGCACTGATTAGAATTTGTTTTAAGGGTATAGGAAAAGATGTTTCTAAATGTGCATGGTCTCCAACAGTATTCAGTGTTCAGTCCTTTGAACTGAAATGCTGTGTGTCACCAATGGGTCTTCCAGTACTGACTGTCTCACTTAAGCATCTTCCAGAGTCTTGGTCCTGGTCACTTCGGTGATGTTTAATTGTTTCATGTTTTTTCTGATGTGATGCAAAATTTCTCAGTAAAATAAATGTTCCCTCTCTTAATACAGGCATTTGGAACCAACCAAGAAGACTATGCAAGCTACATCATGAATGGTATTATTAAGCAGGGTGATCCAGTAACAAGGGTATTGGATGATGGGGAGCTGCTTGTTCAACAAACTAAGAACAGTGACCGCACTCCTTTGGTTAGCGTTCTTCTAGAAGGTAAATTTAAGAAAAATATATATATAAAAAAACCCAAGCGACTTCTGTAAACTATTCCTATCAGTTGCCCAAGTGGTCATCTGTTATATCCTGCAACTGTACGTAAAAGAAACACATGGGAGGAAAAATAGAATTGGTCTCTTTCCTTTTACTTGGGTGAAATTGCTTTAGATATTAAAACTGGCTTCTCAGCCTGAGAGAAATCCTGTTCTTGGAACAATGGAGAAGTGAATGTACCCAGTTAATAACCTAAATGTGGATGTTTTACAGTGCAAACATCTCTGGCTGAGTTAGTTGCCTAAATTCTCTTTGAAGTCACTGGAGAGCTCATCAGTGTAATTAGCTGAGTTCAAACAACAGTTCATCTGGCCACGTTTAGGTGTCTGCTGTTGGACAGAGGTGGATTGCCCTCTATCTAGACTGTTATTGACAATGAATAGTCAAGGAAACTAGTTCCAATATCTACGTTACACATATTGGAGTAGAATCTGTTATTTAGCGCTTCCCTCTTTCTTTTCCTGAAGTCAAAAAATGTGGATTACCACTATTGCTTAGCAGTCTGTAGCTTTGAAATTAACCTTGAATAGATCCCCTGAATAATTCTGTGGGCTTGTGGCCAACATATCGCTTGTATACAATACCTTCTTGCACTCCAAATTGATTTATATTGGATGTATAGATTAAGATGCGTCTTTGGTCTCTGTTTGAATTATTCTGGTGTGAATTCAGGCAAATAACAAATTGTCTTTGTCAGTATTTATCTGGCATTCATGCCGTTGACTGGTTTGCCACAGTACCTGCAGAAATCATATTTAGAAGGGGCATAAACATAGTTCAAGAAGTTTCTCCAAAATACAAACACATGCTAATTTTGGTGCAGTGGCCAGTCCTACAAAATGTGTAATGTCCTCTTTTGTGTTGGTTTCATGGCAAATCAGTCTGCATGTGCTCAAATAGTATTAATTTCCTTCATCTGGAGGATTGGATTGCACTAGGAGTTAGTGTGTTCCTTCTGCAAGTAGAAGAAAATGTCCTTTCAAAATGCAGATACCTCTGAATGATATTATGAACAGGCGTCAGATATCATCCGTGCTGAGCCTTACCAGACCTGTTTTCTCCCTTGTTTTTTCATTATGTTTGTCCTTTGTTTCAGGTCCCCCCCACAGTGGGAAGACTGCTTTAGCAGCAAAAATAGCAGAAAAATCCAACTTTCCCTTTATCAAGATCTGTTCTCCTGATAAGATGATCGGATTTTCTGAAACGGCCAAGTGCCAAGCTATGAAGAAGGTACTTATGCGTCCTACTCTTTTGCTTGATTACAATCCAATTCTATGTTCTCTAGTGGACGGAAAAGTGAATTGCCCTTGTCATTGTGTTTTCTGCTCTCTGTAGGTCCTAAATTCCTGTGCATATATTTATTTATAAAGTTGAATGGATGTTTTTGTGGCGCTGACACTAAATGACTCAGGGAAAATTTCAAGGCTCTGTCCCAGTTGGGTCTGATGTGTAGTCAAGACTAACAGTGGAATAAAACACCTGATCTATGATGAGCAAGTCTGGAGCTCTGTCTGCAAAGATGAAGACAGGAAGGGCTTAGGGTTGCACTTGGAAAGAATAGATCCTGCCTGAATGAGACTAGGAACAGTTTTGAGGTGGTAATGTTTAGTTAAACAAGATTTTTAACAACTTGGACAGCAGGGGGAATGCAATCAAGTTGAACATCTTAACAAATTTCAAGTAGCCAGGTGGAAGGAAGGAGATTTCATTTACTGAAGCAAGCTAGCACTTAGTCTTCTAGCTGAATGATACTGAATGAAGCATGTAAGTGAAATGTTACTCCGAGATCAGTTTGTTGCAAGATTGTGTAGTTTCTAGGAGAAGCTTGTTTCTGAAGAGAAGCTCTAAGTTTCTGAAGCTTGCACTGAATGAGACAAACAGGCAGGGACTCTTCTTTCTTTGCCATTTTTCTTCATGTGCTCATAGCTGGAAGCCCAGTTTGTAATTTAGATTCAAAAAGGAGCCTTTTGGACTTCACTTGAATCAGCGAATGCTGGAGGTAGGCCTGCAGTACCACTGATGTCCTTGGTGCTACTTACTGTTTAAATCCAAAGCTTTGCAGGATGCTGGTTTGCTGCTCTATAAAGGGTGATGTGGAGGCTTGATCCGTACCTGAGTAGGTCTGTTCTCCCTGCAGTATGCTGTTATGAAAAGTAACCAATATCCAGCCTGGGTAGAAAAGCTTCATAACTGCATTACAGTTGTGGGGGATTTGTGTGTGTATTGTTATATTAGCAGCATTGCCCCAGCTCCAAAAAACAGAGGAAAGGTGCTCTATTTTGTGCATTGCTTACAATTAAACGCAGGGCAGCTGGCTTTTTTGCAAAGTGTATGAGGTAAATGAACAAAACTGAGCTCTGAATTTATTGATGTGGCAGCGTTTTATTAAATGCAGGGAGAGTCCAGTCTCTTGGTACTTACCTCTTTCATTCTCTGTTTATTCCTCTAAATACTGCTGTGTTTAGCCAAAAACTGCGTCAACAGGTCCTATCCTGACTATTGTAGTTTTGCTACTGAGATTTAACAATGAGTCATTCTGCTGTTTTTTAGATCTTTGATGATGCGTACAAGTCCCAACTCAGCTGTGTTGTTGTGGATGACATTGAGAGACTTCTAGGTGAGTTAGGACGATGAGAGAGCGCTGTGTTGCGTGCTGTGCAGAAATATTGAAATATTTGCAATATTGAAATATTGCAAACTGGAAATGATGTGGAACCATTTACTTCAGGAGCCTTGAACTGTTTTTGATACAGTGAAGTGGCTTAAATGTGCACCTGCTTAGTGGGCATTAAAATGCATTTTTCATTTCAGATTATGTCCCAATTGGACCACGGTTCTCTAATCTGGTGTTGCAAGCCCTTCTTGTACTGCTAAAGAAGGCCCCCCCTCAGGTAAGAAAGTAATCGAGGGGTGAGATGTCCTATTCCTATAATAATTTTGACAGTGGAGAGCTTTGTGTCTTGCTGATAGCTGCTGTGCTGCCAGTGGTATTAGTGCTATTGTCTCTGATTCAGTCAAGTTAATCCTAGCCTGCTGCTGTTCATTCGGTTAGACATTTCTAGGATAACCACAAAGGATTCAACTTTAATTATCTAATTACTTAAGGCTGAATCTTCTGCAGTTAGCCCTAGAAATACTGAGAACTTTAACCTTCACCATGTAAAACTTAAACATGCAAGCTGTCTGCTTTCTGATTAACTAAGGAACCGTTTAGTCCAAATCAATCCCTGGCTCAACCACGTGCTCCCTCCTTATTTAGAAATCAATTTCTAAGTAATGTATGATTGTGGATATCAGGGTTTTAATTTGTTTTTAACTTGAAATTATCAGGTGATAATTACAATGGGTGAGGAAAGCTTAAGATCTTACATCTCATGCTGATCCTGTCTGTTTGCACTTTCTGGCTTGATGAGGTTTAAGAACATCACAAGTGATAACGTTTCTGAAGCTTGCACTGAATGAGACAAACAGGCAGGGACTCTTCTTTTTTGTTTGCCATTTTTCCTGTCTTTCACTGGAATTCTGCTGTGTGTGTGTGAAAGTATCTGCATGAATAAATAACATTAACAGGAAAACCTTGAAAGTTGATGTCAGGAAAAAGCAGAGAAGCACAGCCTGGATGAACTCAATTTTTTTGTCATATTTAATATCCTGGAAACAGTAACGTATGTGTGAGTATTGTTTTCATTAGAGAGTTTGGTGAAAAGACCTTTCAAATATAGAACTTTGAACTAAATTGTAATGTCACAGGCCCTGAAGTTCCCCTTGTGACTGTCAACCTGGGAGAGCAAAGATTTCTCCCAGTGAGCTTTCTATGCCATATGAAGCCTCTAACATAAAACCTGGATTTTGTTATCACATGTTGGCACAGAAAGGCTGCCTGTATGCAACAGCACAACCATTTTTGATCGTCATAATTTCATGTAATCATTGACCTATTGCTGGGTATTTCCACAGTACCAGGAAATGACTGTTCCCATAAATCAATAGGGGAAAATAGAACTTGATTTGGTTCAGTTGTCAAAGGAACTTAACATATTAAATTGTCCATTTTATCATTGCATCCTCTGAATGTATTTTGCTGCTTAGATGCACTTTTGTTGGCACCCAAGTCTCCCTGAAAGCAGGATGCAGGGCTTGAAGCTCTCAGATATTTGCCAAGTTTATGCATGTTGCTAGAGATTTGTACTTCGCAATGTTTGAAATGCCCTTGAGGCTGGAAGACTTTGGGTTGACAGCCAATATTACGGTGACTTAAGCCATAAATTGTTGGAGGGTAGAGAGAGAGTTTTCTGAGGAAATGTCACTGTTTGATTGATGATGTGGGGTTTTTTTTCTTCTTTTTTCTAAGTGTCCACTATTGGCTACTGTGGAAATTAGGACATTGGGTTAGACGGGCCCTTTGGGCTGACCTAGTTTGGCAGTTCTGATGATAAGGTTCTTCCTAGCTTGTTTGTTTCTTGTGAGCTCCCTGTGATAGTCGTGGCATGTAGGGATTTTTTTAGTTAAAAAAACCAACAGTGTATAAGAGGTAGAGTCATGCAGGAAAAGGCCTTTTCTGCTGTGAATGTTTACTGTGAAAAAGACTGAATTTGGGCATGGAGACTCTTGAGGTTTTTAAGCTCAAGTGAGAAACTCACGAGGGAGATAATACTGCCGGTTAATCAACGCCCTTCCAAGTTCCCTCTGAGATGACTGGTTCCCTTGGGGAGCAATTTATTTGGAAGTAATGGCTGGTTTCAGGGGTTTTGTTGTAATTTGAGATGCAGATACATGCTTTAAATGTACATGAGTAGCATCAGTGGTACTAACCTGCTCCATGAGGTCAAACCAACACGAATTTCTGTGGGATTGGGATCATGGTTTAGGTTCATTCCTCGTAAAAAATGGAGTGTCCTGGGACATGCCAGACGTGTCCCTGTGCTGAGAGAAATCGTTGGCAAGATGCTGTGGAGACAATACCTGTTCTCCATTGCTATCAGGCTCTTTACCGTTTCACTTGTCAGAGGGGCCTGAAATACAGAGTTGATGTGAAAAGCTTAGAAACGGGAACAACGAAGCAGTTGAAACCGCAAGCAAGGAGTGGGAAGCGGAGGGTGCGTTTCAGCAGCGCAGCTCTGCTGCTCCCATCTTTGTGGCCCAGATTATGTATTCACACGGTGTTGTCACATCACTTGCAGAGACTATACTTAATGTGCAAGCAGCTTTCTACAATTACTGTAGGCTACGTGTGTAAGAGGAACATTTCTGGGATGAAATCTTATTAATTATGCATTGAGGTATATGTCTCTGTTGAATTGGTTTATGAAAGCTGCCTCCCAGACTCCCCTGCTCGTATTGAGGCTATATTATTTTAACGTGGTATGGGAAGGGCAAATACTTGAAGCTTCTGGTTTTCTGGGCTTTCTGGCTTGTTTGTACTTTGCAGAAGTTTTGAGAGTAAACACGTTAGACTTTAAAGAAACTAGAAACATCTCTGAATTTGCTTTAAATTCCCGGTCACAGCTCATGCTTGCTAGTTCCACTCAGCAATGCTTAAATAGTGGTATCTATTACTACTAGTTCAAGAAGACTGAAAAACACTGCATTTTGTTTAGCATCTGTTTTTTAAACCAATTAAAAAGCTTTTCTAAAATGGATTGAAGAGAAGAAAATAAACCATGTTCTCCTGGGTCTTTATTTCAATCAAGTTTCCCTGTGTTGTGCAGGAGAAGAGACTGGGGGGGGATAGAAAGACTGAAAAGGACTGTCGCAGCAGGGAGCCAAGCGGGAGAAAAGGACTTCTCTGAGAACTAAGCAGCAGCAGCTCCGAAAGCCGAAGCTGCTTCATCTACATGCAGAGTCACACAAGGCATGGAGACACTCACCAGCCCCACAGAGGTTTCACATGTGCTTCCCTGCTGGTTCCTGTGAAAAGCTAACAATTGGCTCAAAGGGTGAAAGACCATTGCAGCATCCCCGCGCTAAGCTGGATGTACAATTTGTGCAGTGTTATGAAATGTCTGGCTTAGTGAGATGCTCTCGACCACTCTTGTGGATGCCCTTCCACTGCTCCCAGAGGCCCCCAGCCCCTTTCCTCTCTGGGACACTGGAGGCTTTTGCTGATTTGTGAAAGTTGACGGGGGAAAGGGGGGAATAATCTCCTTGTTTGATATAATCCCAGATGCATTCCTGATTCCACGTCACTTGGTGTGAATTGGAAGCAACTCCAATCAACAGTGACGTTACCTTTATACTTGTAAACCTGGGCAATTGTGTTTTTTCCCATTATATGCGAAGAATTGTTGATACCCCAAAACACGTGCATAAAAATATACAAGGGTCCAAATTTGAGTGAACAGCTGGTGGGTGACCAAGAGAGGCACTTCAGTATCCACCAATACTTGGTTATAGCATAGTTCAAGTTCCCCTCAACTCCCCTTGATTAGGGCTGGCTAGATTTGCTGAAATTCTGTAACATGAGACTCCGCTGACATGTTGAGACTCCATTTGCTTGTAGCAGAGTCTATGTAATTCTTCTATGTTCTAGTTTGTCTTCGGTAGTCAATGCAATAATATGGTGCCCATTAGGAAGAGAATACTGTGTTAGAATAATCAATCTCATAATGCTTGAAAATGTAGTCGTTTAAAACTACTTCCTCTTTTGATCTTTGAGTCCCATAGTTCTCTCCATGATTATATCCTTTATTCAGATAAAATTGCTGTAGTAGAGAGGTGAAATCTGGGGTTATCCCACTTCTTGCAGGGCAAGACACGCACCTCTCTACTGGGTATCCCCCCATCAGTATAGAGGGATCTTGGGCTCTGAACTGGGGCACTTTTATTGCCTAAAAATGGGCAGGATGAATCCAGACTTAAGTGACGTGCCTGTATCTAATCTCTGTTGATGGAAGAACTGGGCCTAGGACTGCCCTGGTAATGAGTCTGACACCAAATGATTTTAAGCTGTTGAAAAGCCACGTTCCTCCATACCTGGTAGTTACTCTCTTGTTATGCCTGATTTTTGGAAGTTCAGCTTGAATCCTGGTCTTCTATGGGCTGAACACGTGGCACGCTGCCTTTGCAATGGCTGCTGTAGAAATTAAGGATCAAAAATGTGAGTATTTCTGAAAATGGGGGCACTTCAGCAGTACATCTCCCGATAGCAAGAATAAATCCAGTGATATCCTGTGGTGTGTTGTCACTGCAGAGTAGCTGGATGAGGGCAGCTTTTTCAATTTGGCTTGATGGCTTTTCATGCTTTTGTGGTAATGCCTGGGGCAAAACATTTCTGACTTGTAGGTTTTCCACTTGTTTGCTGAGCAAGTTGCCTGAAACTTTGAAAAGTACAAGGGACTCCTGACACTTCATTTTCTTTTAGTAATTGATACAGCAGAGATTATGCTTGTTTTACGGTAACTGGTTTTCCAGTGGGTCAAGTTTAAAGGTAGCAAGTTGAAGCGCATAGCTGCTTTTGAAGAAAGCAGGGAAAAAATCAGTATGTTTTGGGTGGAGCTGTTAAAAAATTTTAAGCACTGTTTTGCTGAGTAGCCATGAGGAGTTTTCGGCCATTCAGTTGTCAGTGGTTCAGGGTCCTGAGCATGGAACCTAACAGAGACATCTAAAAATTGCTGATGGATCTGACCATTGATCTATTAACTTGTCCTGTTGCTTTTGAACCTTGTTAAGCTTTTGCCATTCTTAGTGTCGTGCTTGCTTGAGTTCAGCTGAACAGTATGGTGAAGGCAAACATCCTTTTGTTCAGTTTCAAACTGATGCTTCATAATTTCATGTGGTGCTTCCTAGTTTTTATTTTGAGAAATGGCAGTTTTCCCCCTCATCTCCTCTACACCATCTATGATTTTATAGACCTCTCTGTTTATCCCCCATCAATTTACTAAGAGTCTATTTAGGGAAATTATTCCATATTTCTGACCATCCCCATTGCTTTCCTCTGATTTCTCCAACTCAGTGATTTATTTGAAATTGTATTTGAAATGGCTAGGATTGCATAGTGTCTTAAAGAGCACCCTGGTTTCATACGGTAGAATAATGACTTTTGTTTTACTCTTTTCCCATTCTAAAAATGTCTGAGTGTTTGCATTTTGAGTGAGGTTTAGCATTGAGCTGGTGTTTTCACAGAACTTGCCACAATGACTGATTCCAGTGGCTTCCTAAATGGTAATAAGTCATTTAGAGTCATTTTTGTGTGTGTAGTAATTGTCTGCTGGCCTGATTTACAGCAACTTTGGGATTCATCTGACTAAATGTGGCTGTTAGCGGTTTGGTTTTCTACGACTGAACTAGTTGTTTAGAAAATAGTTTGCTGTATGAATCCAGAGTGTAGGCAGCTTTTCTGGGAGGAGGTACGTGTCATCTGGCCTCCATTAACTAAGAAGGAAATGCAGAGAATGAGATCATACGTGGACACCTGAAGTTACAGGAGGTAAATCTCACCTCACTAATTACATTTCTGTGCTGCTTACATCCTTTCCTGGTGAGACCTTTTAGTCTCTGATGAAACCCCAAACTAGACTCCATTTTTATTATAATCAAGCATGGACTTCATCAATGTCGAAGTTGCTTGGGTAGCATCCTTCAAGCAGTTAGTCTGCAAGTTGTTATTCCCTTGATTGATGTCTTATCTGCTGTGCCAGGCACTGTACACATGCTGTTAGCTATATTTTGGGAACAGATACTGCCTTGCTGGCTGCAGTTGAGTGGTTTTTTTCCCCCTAAAATGCTCATAGTTCATGGGAAACTGTTATTAACACAATCCCTTACCCAAGCTGTTCTGGATTTTGAGAGTTACATACAATAATAAATAATTTTTTAAAAGAATTGCTATAGCTTGTAAAGCAGATCGGTCTTGGTGGCATAGCATTGCATGCATTTGTGCTTGCAAGAGGGGGTTGGTGCATGTTTTGGAGGTCTCAGTTCTGTTCAAGAGTCTATCTTTGGCTTCCTTTGTACCCTAGTACCTTACCTGTATAACGAGAAAACTGTTTGAAGGTGCCTAACAGCATGCATATGACTTGCTACAATTTTTTTGAATAAGGTAGCAGAAATTCTCCTTACAGGGCTTATACTTTTTACTGAGTTATAGCATACATAATATCAGATATATCAGCATTATTTATGAATTGAACAAAAACTCACTGAGGACAGTGTATTGAGGAAATATAGAGCAACCATGAAAGCAAAGTAAATGAGAATCAAGATGAAATTTTCTCAATTAAATCTGCTGATAATCCCTGTCTCTGCGTTCTGAAGATTTTAAGCATGCATCGGTTCTGCTGTCACATGTGCTGTTATCCCAAGTATATCGTAGCAAGTTGAAGGCACCTTTTAACCTTGTCCTTGGGTGGTAACTTCAGAGCAAATGTCAGAGGTGTTTGTACCACACTTCTGTGGTTCACCAGCAGGTGATGGTTCAAGTGTTCTTGGGGGACTAATTTCACACAACTTCCAAAGATGAAGACCACTGAAATTTTGTCTTCATGTAGGCAAAAAGCTTTTCTGTTGCCGAGCATCATTTATTTTTCTTGGTCTGTTAAGTGCTTTAGCTGAAAATGAGCACCTGATGGGGCTTTCTGAATTCCTTGTAGAAGCGAGGATCAAATGCCATTCACTTAGTCTCCACTGAGTGCATTGTTTTTTCATTTTTGCATGCAGGATCTTTCTGAATTGCTCAGATTTGGCTCAAGCTTGTAAAATGATAAAATATTCTCCTGGCCTTGCTACAATGACCATCAAAAAGGAGACAAATAAGGTGCAGTTGTAAAGCCGTGGACATGCAGAATGTGGTGGAAGCAGCAGCCTACAGAATAGTTGTATTTATGCTTTCTGCAGACATTGTATGCCCTTCTCAAGGCTACCTACAGACATTTTTAGACACTCAGACCTTTTTCTGCTTGCTGTGTGCCGTCAGCAGGCGAGTTTTGTCTAGTAATAAAGCATTCCCTATTCCCACTGCAGTTTTAAGCCTGGTGTTTCTGTCGTCAGTTCAGGAATTGGCTGCTTTTCCCCATTAAATTACCCAGTAGGTTTCTGAGGATTTCCCCCTCTAAAGAGGTGTCTGAGCTGGTGAGCGTGGTGCCTCCTGAGATGTAGACAGTGATTAATACACAGAAGTGTTAGCACAGTGTTTCCCTGACAAAGCCTTTGTGTGAAGCTCGTGACCTGGGGCATGCTCTGGTTTCAACCTGCCAGGCATTACTTCCTTGTGCTGTCTTAGGCTAAAAACAAACGTGAAGTGAGCACTTCAGTTCGTTACCAGTTCTGGTGCTTTCTCATTGTCCATCACCCAAAGCAGGAGTGTAATCTGCTCAAACACAAAAAGTCAGTGAATACAGTGGTGCTCAGGGAAAAACAAACAAATGCTGTGAAGATGCATCATCTTCATCGAAGATGCATTAAGTTTTGCTCAGGGAAAAACAAACAAATGCTGTGAAGATGCATCATCTTCATCATCTTAATACATCGAAGATGTATTAAGTTTAAATAAGTTTTCATCCTTTGACAAAGGAATGCAAAGCACTTATGAAATTAATTCTGGCTGCTCTGTGAGGATAGCTTTTAGGTATTTGTTTTGGTTTTTTCTAATGGTGAACAGAGTTTTGTGTCATGAAGTTGAAATATAGAACTTTACTTTTTGTCTCTGAGCATCAGCTAAACTTCTGTACAGCACATGAGGAGGATACTTGGCCAGCCAGGCCTCTCCTCAACCCATGGGCTCCTTGTGTAGTGAATTGGAAAAGGGACTGATCACAGCTGATAATCCCAACAGCTCCTTCCATCAGCCAACGTTTACCAGCGTCTGAACACTGCATGGTAAAATTCAAATAGCATTGAAATGGCATTTGCAAGATGAACTAACAAAAGTTGATTTTTATTGGCAGTTGATGTTTTCCATTCATTGCTCTATTATTTATAAACCCTGTTATTGCTCAGGCCAGCTTGGAATTGGTGTGTGCACTGTTGGTTTGAACTCAGAGGCTGCCAGATGTGGTACTGTCCTTTTATACAACCACACTGGCAATGGGTAGTCTTATGAACTTACGGCAACCTCCGCTCTTAAAGCGTGAGCTGTAAAACCATTGGAACTGTCTGTACAGTGGCAGAGAATTCACTGTACCCACATGATTTCTAAAGACAGGCTGTTCCCCCGAGAAGTCATCTGTAATTCAGCTTTTGGGAGTGGGGGTTTCCTCATGCTTTTAAATTTAATGAGGATTCAGCTATTTATAATGATGAATTTAGAAGGAAAGGTAAGGTAGGAAAGCTGTGAGTATGGGTGGGTCTTCTGTGTACCACAATTTTTGGACCCTGTTGGTGGCATTACTCCTGTCTTCTGAAATCTGATCCTAGTCTTGTATGGTTGATGTTGACTACTTCAATTACTGACAGATTTAATCCTATTAATTTTATTTTAAGTGGTATTTTTACACGGCCATTTTCCATTTTTCATTTGTAGTTAGCTGAAACTTCCCAAGGCTGGTTCCTCTCTTGTTTTTCCTTTCTTGACACTTGCTCCGTTGTGTGGACAGGGTCGCAAGCTTCTAATCATTGGAACCACCAGTCGCAAAGATGTCCTGCAGGAAATGGAAATGCTGAATGCTTTCAGCACTACAATTCATGTGCCCAACATTGCAACAGGGGAGGAGCTGATGGAGGCTTTGGAGGTGAGAAAAAGTTCAAGGATGACAAACAAGCTCAAAATTTGCTGGAAACGAGTGATTTTGCAGTAGCTCTGCATTTGGGAACACTGTCCCGCTTAACGTTATGTCATAACGTAACAGTTCTAAGGCTTCTCCTAACTACTTTTTCATACAATAAATTAAGGCAAAATGAGAGAACGGTAGGTCTAGGGAAAAAGTTTGTGGAGTGGATTGAAAGATTCCGAGGGCATGGAAGTGGGTCATGAATATCATTGGGACACTTAAACTGAATGTGCCTGGAGGGCGCCAAGCTCTCATGAATTGGAACAACATCAAATTAAGGTGTTTGGTGCTGAAGAGATTATAGGTTCTTTATAAATTTGTGCCCTTAATGGTTTCTTATTCTATGCCATAGTGGAAATTGTAGTGAATATTGAAGGCTGTTAAAATAAAATTAACAAGCAAATCTTTTGTGCAAACTTGCAAAATTGTCACAATGATATCGCCACCAAAGCCTGAAAGACACAGACGCTCTTGCAGTGGTTTTGAAAACTTACTGTGGCTTGAGCCACTGTGTTCCTTCTAGACTCTAATCTGGAGAAAACCTAGAATGCATCATAAGAGAGAATCACTTACTGGTCAATTCGAGATGTTATGAAAAGAACCATTATGGAATAAAAGAATCTAAGTGTTTTGCTGTGTCTAGATATATTGCAACAAATTTTCCTTCTAAGCTAGAAAATGCTTTCTAGCTTCTCATTCTCTTTTTCCCGAGTTAGGTAGCATTTTTCCTACTGACAGTCTCCTGTTGTTGATTTTTTTTTTTTCTCTCTCTCTTCCCCCCCAGCTCCTGGGTAACTTCAAAGACAAGGAACGCAGCACTATTGCACAGAATGTCAAAGGGAAGCCTGTCTGGATTGGTATCAAGAAGCTGCTGATGCTGATAGAAATGTCATTACAAGTAAGAATGTTTCTGGTCCAGGAAAGACTGGGGTAAATAGAGAAGTCTTAGAAGTTCCTACTTCTTTGCAGACTCCTACTTTAGCTGTGTGGTAGCAGCCTTTGAATCGGTTTAATTGAGAAAAGAGCTACAGTGAGAAGAAATTTTTTGAACAAAGAGATCACCAGGTCTTGGTCCACAGAGAGATCTTTAAAAACCACAGTGCTTATAGGCTGTTTAGAGCCGCACTTCAGAGAAGAGCGTCTGGCAACTGGAGGGATTGGATTAACTTACCTTTCATGAAATTTCTTCTGTACACCCAGCATGTTAAGATTGCAGATAGCAATCACTTAGGATTTTTTTTTTTTTTTTTG